>NC_136706.1:21813069-22025569 GCF_947650265.1 Symphodus melops
TTGTGGATGTGTGAAAGGGTAGAATCGAAGAAAAAGGATGAATGATGGAGGGACAAAAAGAGGAATAAGCGTGGAGAGAGAGAGAGAGAGAGAGAGAGAGAGAGAGAGAGAGAGAGAGAGAGAGAGGGTTGGAGTGAGGATAAGGAAAAGAAAACGAGATGGCTAGCTGGGAGGAAGAGGCAGCGTGGAGCGATAAAGATAGAGTAGGGAGGGGAGTGTATGTTCCTCAGCGCAGAGACCATCTCCTCTCACCTAATTCTACCATTTATCTTTTCTCTGCTCCGAAATGGGAAGAAATTGACCTTTCAGCCTCTGGACATGCAGAGCCGCTGGACTCAGACCAGAGGCATGCAGAGACGGAGTTCAGCTGATAGACCCAGACCAGAGCCCTGCAGAGACAGAGTCTAGCCTGAGGACTCAGACCGGCCTCCAAGTGTTTACAGTTCAGCAGCTGGAGTCCGCTTCTGTGCCACGATGTGGCGATGACGGCAGTGCTTGGGATCAAATTGCCAAATTCCTGGAAAGCTTTCGTGCTTCTCTGTCTTGATTTCAAAGCTGCAGTTTTTAACCATTTTTATCTATTTCAGCTTAAAACTTGTTTTTATCGTTGGGCAGTTATAATCTCGATTTATAAAATCTATTTGAAATATATTTGAAAATCTCTATCGATCTAAGCAGGCTTTGGATCAACAGTCTTTTGTACTTTGTACAAGTCTGCATCTAGATGTTGTTATTTAGGCAGGTTTAAGTTATGCAATCACAGGAAAAGTCTTTTGGATCAGACGGTTTAGTGATCCAGAAACCTCTGTGTAATTTACTATGAAATGATAGCAGTGAACTTTTCACTCTTGCAAAAAAATTATGGTCACAAGTTCTTTGCCATTTCAATTTTATGACCAAATATTGTTTTATATATTATTGTTAAACTAAATTTAAGGCGAAGGTGTCAAATGATGAAAACATACAAAGAAAGTTTTAAATTTCATCCGACCTGCATGTTCTTTGAGTCACATAGCTGATATCAGGCTGTGGACACTTTGGCCTATTTGGCTTGGTAGCACAGTCTCTAATTCTGTCTGAACACACACACACACACACACACACACACACACACACACACACACACACACACACACACACACACACACTCAGAGCTCAGACCATTGTCATCCACTGTCTGCACAATGAGTGATGTACAGTCTGCCTGCTGTCTTCTGTCGATACAGTGGGCATAACAAAGCACTGCAGCTACTCCATTTACACACACACACACACACACACACACACACACACACGCACACAGCCCATCTTCAGAGAGGAACAGGTTCAATCTGTTGGTGTGGATGATGAATTATGAAATGTGGAAACTGGATTCTTCAATGTGACCTTGTACTTTCGGGGGAGGCTTCATTTACACGCACGTGTCGGTCTGTTAGCCGCTCCACCTGACAGCCACGCATGAACACAACAAAAGACAGGACCCGTGTCATGAGGACAGACCAGATCATTTGACAGCCTAACAATCACAGTCCATGTCAAAGACAACACAGGGCTGTTACTCTGATTTGTAATTATAACAAAACAATATGTGTGCTAACTTTAGCAGACATTAGCAGGAATCACATTCCTGTGTTGTCACACAGCCCAAAAATGTTTTTTTTTTTTCATTCGCCCTGCCTCTGATGAGGAAAGCAGCCAATCATGATTCATGATCGTGAGGTAGAAATCCCCCTCACCAAATCTGTGTGTACACGTCTTAAATGAGTCTTCGATGTTTGAACCTTTTCTTCACACCTCGGAATAAATTCCCTCTTTGAGAAATAATGTGGGACAGTTGTCAGAATACATAAAGCTCTCGCTTTAGGGAGGGTTCAAATTTATTGGGCGTCTGTCACCATGGACATTTGGGGGGGGGGGGGGGGGGCAGCGTGTGTGTGTGTGTGTGTGTGTGTGTGTGGGGTGTGGGGGGGGGGGGGGGGGGGTGTCACAAAAAACACACATGGCTTATTTCAATGACCAGTGCTGAGCTGTCGTCCCATGTGAAGGTCAGAGAAGTGCGAGCGAGCGCAGTCTCACCTGATCAGGTGAATTTAATCTCAATAATGAGTACAGAGCCAACAACCAATCAAGGGACAGGAGAGGAACGCAGAGACCAGGAAGTGAATTAAGGATAGATGTGCAACATTTTACACATAAATACAGAAGAAATCAAGAACATCCTGTAAATGTCTCTCTGTGCCAAGACTATCCACGATGAATGAGAAGCTCGAGTCCCACCAGCTGTACTGTTGTCAGAGCTGTGTTTACATCAGAGAAGAATCTGTGCTATATTTACTTGAAATGGAAAAATTAGATATACGAGCGTTTATATAAAAATAATCACATTTTAAAATCAGATTTGAAAAGATGGATCATGCTGAACTTTTTCTGCATTTAAGGGTCAAAGACAGAAAAATTGTGAACCAATATGAATAAACATGAGATCATAAGAGGACTGAACAAAGAGAGTATTTACATACATTTTAAATCTGGGCGATTTATGGAAGGTTTAAGTGGAGGTGCCGGGTCGGGGTTCTCGATATGATTGTTATTGTCTGTGTGTGTGTATCTGTGTGTGAGTGTGTGTGTGTATATACAGTACATACAGAGCAGTAATTTCACGCTCCTCTAGCCCAGACGGAGCTGCAGCCTCTGATCGCCCTCCCCCGTCCCCGCTCTAATGACTATTGATTATTAATTGACTCCTTCATAAGATGTGAGCCCCTCTGATTGGTTTCATATCATAGAGTTCACATGAAAATCTGATCAGCCTCATTCACGAGTTCTTCTGATTTAACTGAAGGGCTCGGGGGACCCGCTGCACCAGAGGAGCCAGAACAAAGGACAAGCAGCACATTCATCCAGAGTCTACACCTGTTTGAACACCAGCACCAGATCAACAGGATTAAAACACCTGTGTGTGCAACTTTGATAATCACACCTCATTTGTCAACCGTTGCTGCTCTTAGTGTTTTCACAAATCAATCAGTTCTGTTTTATAATGTGCCAAATAACAACCGTTTGGTCGTCTTCTCAGTCCAGCGCCGCCCTCTCACTTCTGGCCCCATGAACCCAAGACGAAAACCATTAGACCAAATTTGGAGTAAACATCAAGATTATGTCACAGCAGAAAAATGGAGAAGCAGACCTGATGCATGAACAACCATGACATCAGCTTACTACAGAATTACGCTCTTAGATGCATTTTAATATATATGTTATATAGACTGGTGTAGTTTTGAGTCCTAAAACCAGGAAGTGAGTTAGCATTTTAGCGCCGCGGTTCTAACCTCTAAAAGTCAATGTGGATTTTGAATGTGTTTGTGTTTAGACGCCTGAAATAAGGTCTGTGGTTAACACAAGCTGAAGAGATGTTGATGTTTTGTCAGACGAGATAAACTACGTTACCTAAGACCCCCACTTGTGAATTTTAAAGTTTTTACGCAAACTTTAAACGGCGGTTGCTAACGAGTAGCTAACTGAAACTACAGTGGTTGTCACAGACATTAAACGTCATCACGCCGGGAACTCTCTCCCTAATCCTCCTTACAGCCTCTAGTCATGTTTTTCAGTGCTCTTGTAAATATCAGGTTAATAAACAACTTATTAAGCTAACGTTTAGCTAGCTTGTGAAATCCGCTGATTAGATCGATGAAGCATAACGGTCGTGATGTCATTATAAATTGTAGCATAACGTTAGCTTTTTACTTCTCTCGGCTGCATTAACTCTTCAAACTTCATATAAATGATGTTTATCTGTAAAGATTATCCCGCTGAACAAAACAGCAACGCGTCAGAAACGTGTGTTTGACACGGAGCTTATTTTCTGCAATGATCCAAAATCCAATGCAAAAATCCCAGAGGCGAATTTTCGTAGGAACCACCGGCGCCATTTTTTCGGGTTGGCCTACAAAAATATGTCATTGCTATACCAGTCTATAGGCATGGTACGTTAGTCCTTCATTCACCAAAACTACCTGACAAAAGTCAGTATTCAACGTTATGGATGTGATAGAAAAGTACAAAATTATATGAGAGAAGACATTTGTATGTGTTGAATATTTCTTTCCTATATAAACTCATGTTTCTCCCCGAGGTGTTCTGTACCAAGACGTCACCGCTTAAACATGCAAACGTTGGTGACTTGTTTAGAAACACTTCTTGTGCGCGTCCAAACTCATGAGAACGACACAAACGGACGATGTCTGACTGAAACGCGTGTAATCATTTAATCAAACGTCAGAGAATACGTTGCATCAACAAGCTCCTCGACTTTGTGTGTGTGTTTTTAGACCGTGGCAAACCAGGCCAGAGTGTCACCGGCCAACTCAGCTCACTCTCTGCCACCACTGTAGCTCCACCCACAAAATACGCCATCAATGTGTTCAAACACGAAGCTGATCTATATCAGGGGTTTCAGCCCACAACCCCCAAAATAACTGTGTATAACTTTGTGTTTTCACAGTAATTAATAAGATGTGCTGTTTTAAATGTTGTATGTTTTGATAAGGAATCTCTCGACCTCCCTCTCACTGTCTCGTGACGCCCCAGGGGGTCCCGACCCCACTTTGGGAGTCACTTTTCTATTTGACCAAACTCAAAGAATCAAGCAGGCAGAAGTCACAGATGCATTGTCCTCTTTTCGTGTACTTCACTGTCTGTGATGTCTTCAGCGTGGGCTGATGATACACACAGGGACACTTTGAGGAGTGTGCTTGTGTCGCTCAAACAAACTTCTATTCCAAACACAGTCTGTATGAGAAGCAGTGAAATAACAGGGCAGCGTGGTCCATATGCTGACATCACTGAAACAGTGACAGCTGGTGACTCAGAGGGATGAAGAGGCATCATCACACAGTCGGCCACTCTGTGAGGAAAACACAAATCCTGGTGGCCTGTTTATCGAGCTGATACGCAGATATCTTCATCCTGGATCTCTCTCTCTCTCTCTCCCTCTCTCTCTGTCTCTCTCTCTCTCAGGATCATTTCACTTCTCGTCTCTCTGTTACAGTCACAGCTCACCCTGACTCCTTCTGTTCCCTCGTCTCGTTTATTAATTGAAGAGATTCCCAAACCCTCTCTTCTAACTTTGCTGCTCTTTTTTGCTTTGGCTTCGCTCTCTCTCTCTTTCTTTTTTTTTTTTTTTTTTTACATCCTCCCCAGTAAAAGAGACATTACATTTGAAGCTTAAGGATCTTAATCTGTGTCTGTTTGACAGCTTTACAAAGCCTTAAGACCCCCCCATGTCTGGTGTGTGTGTGTGTGTGTGTGTGTGTGTGTGTGTGTGTGTGTGTAAGGCTCTGTCAGGCCTTAAGACCAGTAGAAAGGTCAGTGGTGAAATGCCAGCTCCTATAGCAGCCTGTGTGTGTGTCTCTGTGTGAAGTCTTTATGTTTCTATAGGGTGTTTTTTGTCTTTCTGTTTCTGTTTAATAAAAATGATCGACATATCTTATTACCTTTATATTCACAATATTGAATCCATACATCTGTAATTTCTATAATGCAGGGATTATGTGAGGATTACCTCCTGGAATTGCAAATTTACCTGTAAAAATACCAAAGATAACAGTGCTAACTGCACAGGTACATACAGGGAACATATATGATTTTTAGCATTTATTTTTTAAAATAATATTTGATGAAATGTCAGGTTACACCTTTAAAACTAGATAGGGGAACACGAGCAAGAACAAGAGCCCAATCCTGACTTCCACATCCACACAGAAGAACATTTCTGCTCAGCATGTGCGTGCATGCTCACTGCTGAATCCTTAAGTGTAGGATTGATTTACAGCTATAGGATGTAACTTTTCCACCTTGAAATAGTACTTTCAAAGTCCATTTCCACTGGTCGTGTCCTTTCAACACTATGTACCTTTGGCAGCAGGCCGCAGTTCTCTGTGTAACAGCTCAAGTTCCCACTGAAGCCTTCAGCTAATAAGAAGCCAGTTAGCACATCTCAGTACTGTTTGATACGTTTCTTTTACACCAGTGCATCTAACCAAATCGCTACAAAATGCTGCCTTAAGTTAAAGTTAGTCAAATTGTACACATAAATGAAAAAGAAAAAGTGACCCAGGAAGGGATCGATGCTGCACAGAGACAATACTGGTTTACTTAACCCATTTCCAGTGGGAGGACTGGGCCCATGTGTTAAGTTTGTTATCACATTACAGTTCGGTTTCAAACGAATGAAAGATAAAAACTTGTTGAAAGGATGTCGACTCAACTACACTCATAGTTAAAACAGTTATTTGAACTCCTGTATGAAGTGTGTTGCCTACATGTTTTTTTTATTTATAAGTGCCAGTCAAAACATAAACACAAGATAGTAGGCCTATGTTTTATCACACAGTTTCCATGGAGATGTTTCATCTAGAAAACATATTTGACAAAAGCAGAAGACGTTTTTATATGTTTTTATTTCTTCACATGTTTACAAGATGTTTGAGTTCACACATCCTCTCTGCCTCCATCAGGTCACAGAGCTCCTTCTCTGCTGCTGCTCATGTTTATCTGATTACAGAGATACAAGAGCTGCGTCTCCTTAAAGGGACAATCCGGTTTAATTAAACAAACAGCCAGGCGGAGGAGAGAGAGAGAGAGAGAGAGAGAGAGAGAGGGAGAGAGAGAGAGGATGCAGATGAAGAGAGGCAGCAGCATCCTCCGGCAGCCTCCATCTTCTTCCCAGCAGGAAGTCGTCGCTTCATTTCACCACCTTCAGGATCTGACACCGACTGTGTGCTAACCCTATACGCCTACAGAAACACCTCCGAGCTTCCTCCTCCTCCTCCTCCTCCTCCTCCTCTGCTCTCCATCCTCATGTGATACATGAGCTGTCGATGCGTCACGCTTGTGCTTCCTGCGCCTTTTCATCCGCAGGCGCGTTGCTACGTCCTTAGCTCATATTTAGCTTTTGGATACGGGCCTCCTTGTCCTTGTCGCTGATCCTTTCACCGACTGATCTGTACACCTGTAGTCTGTAAGTAGCGTCAATCATTCCGCGATTTGCACCTTCTTCTCTGTATGTCCGGCCTTTTGAATCTATGCGTCCCTCTCCGCCGCCAATGCGTCTTCGTTGCCGCGCCACCTCTTGTGCTCCTCCTCTCCACATGGACTCTGATATCTACGTGAAGCGTGCACTGTCTTTTCCGCGTCTGCGCCCTCTCTCTGCCGCGGATGCGGTGCACCTGGGTGCTCACTGTCTCCTCGTCCTGGCCCGTCTCTGATCTTCTGGTCCGGGGGGGCTGGTGCCCGCTGAGAGGCAGGATGGTGCGGATAGTCAGCGCGCTGGGGCTTGTCATGTTCAGCGTGGCGCTGCTTATCCTGTCGCTCATCAGCTACGTGTCCATCAAGAAGGACTTCCTGCTCAGCACCCCCAGATACGGACCTAATGGAGGATCCAGGCTCTCCATGTTCCATGCGGGGTTTCGGTGAGTGCAGGCCGGGCTGCAGAGCTGCAGAGGGTGTGGGTGTGTATCACACCAGCGGAGGCTTTTATTTTTAGTTATACCAGGTGCAGAATGTTAATGCTGACAGGGTAAAATCTGAGATGATGCAGTGTTTACTGTATATGCTTTCCAATGCAACACTTCTTCAGTGTTTATGTTTGAAATGAACCCTAACTCCTCTTAAATGTTTGTTTTTTACAGAGTATTTAGAGTTAGGCCTTCAACATTTGTGCTGAAAGAGAGAAAAAACAAAAAGAAAGATGCATCAACTTTATGTTCTTATCCTATCAGGGCCTGAGGTAGAGCTGCACTGATCACACTCAGATGAAGGCCTCTCTGCTGTCTCAGGCCTGGCAGCCCACAGACTGGGATCTCTACTGCAGCAGTTATTATTCCTTTCACTGTGTCGGTCACCATCAGAGTGTTTTATATCCAAGTCAACAGTATTTATATATCAACATTCATCATTTCATCATTTAAACACGGCTGTTCGTAAACAGTGTGCTCAGGTCTGTGGCTTGTTCTGGTTTGAGCGACACTGGATCACGTTATTCGAGAGAAAAACAGAAACACCAGCATACAGATTGGACTAAAGTGTGAATCCAACCCTCTCAATATAATAATGCAGAATAGGATTAGTGTGCAAAACCCAGATTTAAAGAACTGTGATTGATTTCTATTAATAATATCTTGGCTTGTTAACTATCTTTAGTTAAAAAAAAGGATTTATGAATAACTAGAACCCTGGCAGGATAAAAGTTGTGTGCGCTATAAACACTGCCGCCATCCTGGTCAATACATAATTCATACAGTGAGTGATATGTGTTACTGTGCAGCATTGTTTACACAAGTACAAAACAAGATCAGCAAAGTCAAGAAGATGTCGAGCTTTGTCCACGTGCAGCGCTCAAATACACACAAACCAAAAACACAACAGCCACTGACACAAAGCTTTTTATTCACAGGCAGAAGAATCTAATAAGGCTAATTAAAATGTGTCATCAAATTCTGTTCACTTTTTTCAAACTTTTGTCCTGAGCGACGCACATCTGGAATTCTGAAATCCGTTCTAACCTCTATCCGATCTCTCTTTTCAGTCTCGGAGGACACAGATTGTTTTTTTTTTCTTATTTTAATGAGAATGCATCTTTGCTTTGATGAACTCGTTTAAATATAGCACGTTGTCAGTGTGAGTGTGTATCAGCCTAAAGGAAAGTAAAGCATCTGTCACTTAATCCAGCTGTGAACTAGATCATCTCGTCCAATCACAGCCCTGCTGCCTCAAACTAAGTCAACTCTTTGACATATTTCCATGGAGTTTTTTAATGCACAAATAGAAGTTGATTTTGTTTTGTTTTAAAGATTAACATCAACATATTTAAATTTCAATGATACAATGTAAACTAAACACGTCCACGTCTTATGTGGAAAAATGAAGCCGACGAGGAAGTGTGTAAAAGCTGCAGTCCCTTGAGGCGGGCTCCAAAATCCTGGAAGGCCGTTTGTATCTCTACGGTAACGTACAGTACATGCAGGTTTAGTTTCCGAACATGCTAACATATCCAACCATTTCAAGTTAACCATTGCAGTGCAGTCTGCATGATTTCTTCTCCTGTGTCCGTTCAGCAGCTCATCAGTGCACTGAAACAGAGAAGACCCAGTGATGGGACAATACGCCTGAGGTGGACGGTCATAGCTCCTGGACAAATGCCACAAATGAACCAAAGTACAGCTTGTCTTTGAGCGTTGTGAAGCAAAAGTTGCACTGATCAACACAAGAGAAATTGGAATTCAGATTTTATTTAGCTGGCTGGGATTACATCTACCTCAACAAGATGCTCTTTGTTCTTTTGTGGGAACTAGCTATAGGTTACCATCTTTTTCCCTGCACATGTTTCCAGTCCAAACAGTGTATCTGCTGGCCCGGGGAGAGCCCTGTGATAGTTTTTTATCAGGTTTAAGTCGGGCTCCTGCGGTTCAGCTGCATGGAAAAATCATTCAGTAAATCTTTGTTATCCAGCAGGCTCCTTCAGGTATGAGTGTGATGCTTAAACAGCCTCATTCTGAGGAAGGTTCTGGTGGCCAGCGAGCCGTCCTTGGCTCTGATTTACTGCGTGAGAGCTGCATTCATTTTCAACCTGCCTGTAATCATTTTCCTCCTCGCCTTGCTGTCACCTCAGGCCAAGGTTGTGCACAGACTGAGTTAGATGTGAAGGAGAGAAGCCTTTTGAAGAGAAAACACTTTGTCGGTGGACGGCTGTACAAGTCCCCCTGCTGTGTTGTGGAGTGACAGTTTATCATCTGGGACATTGTGTGAGGTAGTTTCTGTTGTGCGCTGCATGTCCTGCAGTCAGTGGGAAACGGGTAGTCGTCACTGTAATGTAATCTGCAATCTGAAAAACTAATAGATAACATTTAACATTAAAGGTAGCATATTATGCTAAATGCACTTCATCATTGTGACATTGTGTCTCTAGTCTGTGTACAAACCCCCACTTATGAGGAAAGTCCATCCTCTCCGTCTTCTGCCTGCTCCCCTTTTCAGAAAATGTGTCCTCAATCAGGCCGTTTGGAGATTTTCCCTTCATGACATCACAAAGGGCAGTAGCCCCTCCCCCAGGTGGGTGACACTCCCACAGCTAGGTGTTTGTTCTGCCCTCTGAGTCTGCCTTCTCACCGTAAACAACAGGACATGGAGCGAGAAAGCACCGAGTATGCCCGACACCTTCCAGAGAGGGGGCGTGGTCAAAAGATAATATCCCAAGTAATCTTAAAGATCCCCTCACCCATCTGCAAGTACCACCAGTAGACCAAAGTTTGGCGGTGGCTTGTTGCCTCTGCACACTGCATGAGTGCAGCTGCACTGTTGGAGAAGCATAAAGACATTAGTTTGCTACAGTTACAGGGAAGTTGGGGTATTTTTAACCCTGGCTCTAGTTTCTACATATTTTGCAGTCCAGAATAGTAATGGTAAAAAAAAGGTTTTGGAAATACTCCGACACATCGCATCAGCTGGCAGCCACAAGACGGACAGCAATCGCTTTAATGAAAGTAAGCCTGATCAAAGTGGACCACTGACAGGAACAGATTGTCATGTCAGCCGACAACTCAGAGAGAATCCCCACAGAGATGGATCTTTTAATGAAACTGGAGGAACAGCTTCTCATATTTCCCTTGTCAAGACTGTCAAACTCCCTGGATAAAAACAGTGATCGAACCCCAAAGAACAAAGTAGCATTTTGTGGCACAAATTCACACATCAGCACACAAAGTTCAGTTGAGGCTAATGCAAGATTTAGCTGACAAACGTATTGGCAAATGTACACTTTTAACCTAAAGTTGACCTATTACAATGCTGGATGCTCAAATAAACGTGGGCAAAGTTTCGGCTCATGAGGTCAACGTATGTCAGAGTAATCACAGGATGAGCCTGCAGAGGGCGCTGCATGACTTGTCGTGCAAGTCACACGTCAGTTTCCCGATAAGGAACCAAGAACTCCAGGAGGCGTCTTCAAGCCCCCGATAATTCCCAAAATAATTACACAAAACATCCGTCTTCATATTCAGTCAGCGCTGCACTTGGTTTTACAAACTGCTACGAAACTCAAATGCACCGTTTACTTAAAGACGACGATTCAAACAGCAGCAATGTTACTGTAATAATGATATAGAGTAAGAGTGTGAGACTTTCCCTTTAACTGAACATGTTAGATCTTCATAGAGTCTCTTTTTCATGTCATGTAAAGAAAAGAGTTCATTGTTCTGTTTTTGTGTACGCTCCTCCTTCTTGCAGCGAGAGGCCGCCTCGCAAACCCGACCTGAGGTGAATACAAAGTGCTGACGTTTAACTACAAATATTACACTCTTTCTTTCTTTGCTTTTGCATTATTTGAATATTTGTTTTCTAATATTACAGTTTGAGCTTTACCTGGCTTTCCAGCAATGAACCAAACAGCTTGCTTCTTTCTGTTGAGCATTTGCTGCTGTTGAGAGGCTTAGCGGACCCTGCTTCATCTTGTTTGTTTCTTTACCAGCAGCCGATATTTGCCTTGGAATTTTCTTTGGATGGTGCAACGTTGTTTTTGAAACAGCATGAAATTAAAAATACCTCCTGGAAACTATTTCAATATGACATTTCCACGTTTTATCAAGTGTTATTTGTATTTGGGAATACAAAGACTTACTGAGCTAAAAGTGTTTTTTGTTTTGTTTGTTTTTTTTAAATCTTAATCCGAGTTATTATCTTTTGCACGCAAGATAATAATGTGTGTGCATGTTGGCTCTCAGGATCAGCACGAGATGGCTCCAGATGTAAAACGTCTCAACAGAAATCTAAAAGAAGCTGGGAAGTCTCGACCGTTTCTAAACTGAAGTATTTCTAAAGTGTTCTTCTGATCAGTAGTAACCTCATGCTGATCCTGACCCAGCGTTGCTCCACTGAGCCTTTCTGTACAAAGATTGCAGATGCGGCAAGAAAACAGAAAATAGATCTGCTTGAGGTCTGACTGCCCTCACATCCAGGTCAAAGATAACACTTGTTTGTGCTGCAGACTGACTGCGCATCATGCAGGTGGGGTTTTACAGTTTTATTTACAGAATTTCTGAATGAGCTTGTATGTTTTCTGTGATCAGATCTTTGCGTCTGTCAGATCTGCCTTGATGCAGTTAAACCCCTCAAATTGATTTCTTTTGAAATTTAAATCAGTTGTCTCTACGATAGCAGAGTCAGAATCTTGCTATTTCAGTGTTTAGTCTCAGGGAAGAAGATACGGGCTGATGTAAAGTCTGGTGTTTTTAAAAACCTGGTCCATGCATGTGCTCACTTTTTTAGGCTCTAAATGACGCTAAGATAGCAAGTGGATGTCTTCAGGTAGCAGCCATGAGATCAGTCTGCAGAGGCAAGGATCAGTAAAAACCTTCTACAGTCGGGTCGATGGCCCGGTTTCATGCTCCATGTTTATGAACCGGTTTGATGAGGTTTTGACCCCATCTCATGGCTGCAACCTAATTCTTGGGGGGACACAAATCAAGAGGCTGAAGAATGAAACTGTGGTTCTGTTTTTCACTGCTGCTGGTTCAGACACAAAAGATACTCTTGAGTTTGCTGAATGCCTCCTTAAACACTTAAGGAGGCACATTTTCAATCATTTTCTTATGGAGGTGTTGGAGGATGACCTACATTTTCTATATGAGTTTACTTCTGTGTAAGAGGTTTGAACAAAGTATGAAAAAGGAAAATTAAGTTTCTTAATCTATTGATTGGATCAATAGACCTTGAACAACAAGAAAACCTTTGTTTCTCTAACCTGGTAGATTTTCATATCACTGACGTTGTTAAAGGGCTGGTTGAAGGGAACCTCCTCCTGACATGAGAAGACTGTGTTAACTTCCATGTTTCTACCTCCTCTTCTTCCTCATCTGTTCTTAGCTCCCAGCTGGCCATGAAGTATCTGGATCCAGGATTCAGCCCTCTGACCAACTCTCTGAGTGAGGACCTGCAGAACTCCTCCAAATGGAGCTACAACAGCACCGCTTTCATAAAGCTCAAGTAGGTTACACTAAAACATGAACAAACGCCACCCCTCTCGAACTGCAGACTTCCTCCAAATACGTGTTCTGTCCGCCCCCCGCCCTGTCAGGGCAGCGAAGCTGAGGGTGTTTCCACTGGCTCTGATGCGCTCAGTCTCCACACCTCATACATCGTATTATCGCTCACTGTCACGGGTGCTGCACGCTGAGGACGCAGCCTGTGGGTGTCGACGGACCAGGGAGCGAGGGCCGCTGGTTAAAATGCTTAAATTATGACTTCTCCATCTTAAAACCAATTCAACAAAGTCACAGCAACAACCACTGAGGCAGCTTTTATGTACAACTTTTATATTGCTTTAGCTCTAAACTTGAGACTTAATTAATTAAGCCAGTCTGGGACGCCTGTTGAGTAACGTCGCAAGATGTGTAGCTAAAAAAAACAACCTTCTTAATTATCGTACACTGGAGTCAAAACGCTTCCCGCCAGCTGCCGTCCGGCTGATTGGCCAGCTCTGTTTGCAGTCGCAGGGGAAGTTGATGGGCGTGTCCTTGAAAGAGCTGATGGGGTTGGCGTGTCCGTTAACTTAACCTCCACGCTTCGCTCTGATACGTCGACAGAACTTGAGGTTCAGGTCAAGTCCTGCGAAGTTCTCCGAGTGTCTCGTCTCAACCCTGGGATCAACAACTGCGTATCTTTTATTTAAAATAACTTTGCTGACGTTTAGTTTGGACATCCAACATGTCAACTTTATCAGTATGTGTTAAAGAAGGACCAGGCCAATAGACGTGTTTGAATGTTTTCTCTTGTAAGACTCCAGTTCAAGTCCAAAGAGAGTCACGACTCACCATTGTCCTGTTTGAGTGTTTAGATCATCTTCAGATAAACTTACACGTTTAACTTTCCAACACTGTTTTGCTTTAACATAGACATTCATCTGCACACTGATCATGTTTAATATAGATTGAGGATAATATATGAGTCATTGTGATTATTGTTCTGGAGGATTAAAATGCAGAGCTGGTACTTACCGTGCTCATCATCAGATCTGTTTTGTACGGAGCTTAAACCTCTCACAGGATTTCCTCTGATCTACTATTTTCCATTATGACAATTACATTTTGTTGTGTCCACTTTACCAGCTGTTGTGGCTCTGCCATACGATTAGCAGAGCTCTTCAGACTACTGTGAAGAAATGCAAAGTTACGCTCTTTGCTGTTGATTCAGAGATCCAAATGTTCCGATTGTGACTGCTTATAGTTTGGATTCTCACATGGACAACATGATTCCTTGCTCTCTTGCAGAAAGGAGATTGCTCAGTATATCGACATCCCTCACAACTTCACGCTGACAAAAAAGTCAGTGAGAATCGGACAGCTGATGCATTACGACTATTCCAGCCACAAGTACGTCTTCTCTATCGGTGAGAACTTCCGCTCATTGCTCCCGGAGGTCTCGCCGATCCTCAACAAGCACTACAACGTCTGCGCCGTGATCGGAAACAGCGGCATCCTCACCGGCTCGCGCTGCGGCCCACAGATAGAGAAGTTCGATTTTGTCTTTCGCTGCAACTTTGCACCGACAGAAGTCTTTAAGAAGGATGTTGGGCGGCAGACGAACATGACGACTTTTAACCCCAGTATCCTGGAGAAATACTACAACAATCTGCTGACTGTGCAGGACAGGAACAACTTCTTCCTGAGCCTGAAGAGGCTGGACGGGGCCATCCTGTGGATCCCGGCGTTCTTCTTCCATACGTCGGCCACAGTGACGAGGACGCTGGTCGACTTTTTCGTGGAACATCGAGGTCAGCTGAAGGTCCAGCTGGCTTGGCCTGGAAACATCATGCAGTACATCAACAGGTAGGTCACACTGAAACACAACCTTATTAACCAATGATCTATAACTGCACATGTTAACTGTAAACAAAGACGTCTGGTATTAATCGTACGCTCTGTATATTAGGTGGTATTCATGAAGCTTCAATAATGAGTCCTTTATACATGAACATAGATCCACTGGAGAACGCAGGTTGGCACAGACCTCCACTTCTTCTTTACTGACGTCCAGCTCACATTCAGTTCCTCTCCTCTCTCCATGAAGCTGTTAAGTTGCAAGCTGACATCTTATATTTATGTTTTTACTGGAAAAATCTGCTGTTTTCAAAGTATTCCTCTTTTTCTCTGTTTTCCTGTTTGGGCTTAAAATTCCTGCTACACTGCTCGACACTGCCCCCTATGATTACTGGTGGTATTGCAACGTTTGGTTCGTAGTTGTAAGCTTCCAGAGATGCAGAAAAACTGACAAAATAAAAAGCAAAGTACGGACGAGAATATTGACATGATGCAAACAGCTTGAGGTATCTTAAAAAATATGAGTTTATCGTTACATGTTCAGAACGGAAATTTCTTTGTCATTGTTGAATTCAGATTCTTGTGACTGTCAGTGAGATCAAACACAAATATAGACTCATTTTACACCGAGTCACGATGGTCCAGGTTCACAGTGACAGGACACATGTTGCAGTGATTTTCTGTCCACCTCTCTATTTTTATTTTTCTATATGCTTAAAGTCTGCCGGTGTGTTTGCCCTGTTTGTGGTAACTAGCGTGTGGTTGTGTTGTATTGAGCTGTGCTCCAAATGGCAAGGTGAGATTAAAGCTCCAAAGCCGGATTATAAGGAAACAGCTATTTAGTGAAAGGTATGGCACAGAGCTGTAACAGTGTGTGAGGAGAGGGATTTAAGTCTGGTGCTTAGTGTCGTAGCAGCAGAATAGGCTGCTCGTACAGTCGCCTGATCTTCACCAATCCCATTAAAACTACCTGCTCCAGAAGAATTATCACGTTTAAGCAGCTCAGATGGCTTTCAACACCTCGAGGACTCTCCAGTATGCTTTTGTCGAGGCCAGTTTGAGGAGTTTCCTCTCAGTGTTTGAAGAACTGCTTGATGAAAGCATCATCAGTGGTCAGGTTACTTAGTTTTTATATTAAGCCGCTGTGAGTCATTGCCTTCCCGAACAATTTAATTTCCATTATTTCTGAACAAGTTCTCTTTTTTTGGTGTTGTACTGAAATTCAGTTTTCAGGTTTCAATCAAAGCAATGGATTCTTAGGTATTTAATGATATTATTGTATTTCTTGCTAAAGTATCCTGTTGATTGAAACGTTGTATATCAGCAGGTTCTAGGATTCTGTAATACTATTCAAGAGTCATGTCATACCAATTGTTTCTTGTTTTCTGAACAGCTTCTGGAAAACCAAACAGCTTTCTCCAAAGCGCCTGAGCACCGGCATCCTGATGTACACTCTGGCCTCCTCCATGTGCAACCAGATCCACTTGTACGGCTTCTGGCCCTTCGGCTGGGACCCCAACACGGGAAAGGAGCTGCCGTACCACTACTACGACAAGAAGGGTACCAAGTTCACCACCAAGTGGCAGGAGTCGCACCAGCTGCCTGCCGAGTTCAAACTCCTCTATAAGATGCACATGGACGGACTGCTGAAGCTGTCGCTCTCACACTGCGCTTAGCTGTCAAAGTGCAGCAGGTACATGGCTTCTTTAAACTTACCTGGAGCTTTGAGGGCCAGACGAAGGAGGGTTCATGTAGTTTTGCCAACAACTAAAAGTCGATGCTAAGGCTGTGTTGATGCGATGACTTCTTGAGCTGTTTTCAGACCCAAGTCTTGTGCTCAAGACGAAACAGTTTGTATGAAACACAACCAATCAAGGAAATGTGGAGTCTATTTATTTTCTATGGGTCAAGAATCTAAAGAAGAAGGGGACTGCTGGGAATTAGGTTAGCAAAATATCCAAACTTTGCATCGCTTCATGGTGGTTTATTCACGCAGCACTCTTGGCACCACAGCTGCAAAACAGCATTATCTAACGATGCTCAAAGGTTTCTGGATGTCAATGTTATTTGGCAACTTAATGTGTAGATTCAACTTCCCATCCAACAGTCCCATTCAGGGCCGTCAAGTCACCATTCGGCGACTCATAGATGAACAATTGAGCTTCTGTTTGAAGTTGTGTCTTTGTTCTTTCTCAGATGTGGTTGGTTCAATGTGGTTGGTTTTGGTGTGGTTTGGGCACAACACCTGTTGGTTAAGATACTCGGGTCTTGGGGGAAGTCTTCACCCAGTCATCATCCTTTGCAGCCACAAGTGGACATGAACAGTCTAGGTCATCAGCTTCTTGTCTGCAGGAGGCCAAAACAGTTCTTCTATCTCTAAAACTGTCAATGTCACTGGAGGTAATAGAAAGCGTAAAGCATATCATACAGGTACTGGAGGATATCTTTTAGGTCTGTATAAGATGCAGTCAGGCATGACAAAATATTGGATTTTTCTTTTTTTTCCTTTTTGCCTCAACTGATAGTGCAGCTGAGAAAGAGTCGGGTAGACATACTACCACAGGGTCGACAAGGTCAAGAGTCAAGCCTGTGGGTGCATTGTCAAAAAAGTACATGATACACCTGCCTGACACGCTAAGCTAAATTAGCGCCAAAACTATGTAATTTTACAAATTAGGAAAGAGGGCCACTAGTCTATCATATTTGCAAAAGTACCTACTGCTTATGCATTAATTTTCAGAGAGAATGTATCCAAGTGTTTTAAAATCTTATCTCAAAATATATTTTGTAATTATAATATTTCATAAGCCTCCAAATGTCGTGTGTTGACCCAAACAACCACCAACGGAGACCATTTCATCTTCTTTGAAGCAGTTCTGCATCCTCTCTGACTGTACTGGAAGAAAGCAATGTTGTGTTTCATTATTTTACTTGGCAGAGTTACCTGAAGTTAACTACAGGATAACCAGGATAAAAAAGAGCCTGTTTATATGAAGAGTTATACATGTTATATCTTGGCATCATCCTCTTCTGTAACACCATCATAAAACATGTTCCAGTCTTATTTTTCATGACGGTTTTAGCTTCCCTAAAAAAACTGCATTATCTGTCTTCCACTCTGCAGAAGACTGTTTCCTGCACACCTTATCAATCACAGGTGCCCATTATGTTTACTTTTTATGGCTGGTTTTGTGTTGTCTGATCCCAGTGTAAGATTCAGAGCCCATCATTCTCTCCATCCATCCATCCATATCGCTATCCAGTGAAGGTTTTTTAGTGGGGCAGCTTTCATTGGTTGAGTCTAAAAACTAAATGCAGTGACAGGACTCATAAATATCTGGATCTACAGGTATCAGTCTCGGGGATCTCCAATTCTGAATATCACGATACTTCACTTTAAATTAAGGCATGCGGCAGAAACTTAAGCAAAAACCTGGATGAGTACATAGTTAAGATAAACTAACCATAGATGAGTCATTGTTTTTAAGTTATAAGCACAATAATGTAGGATTTGTTGCTTAGATTCCAGATCAGTTATTACTAGAATTGCTTTGATTTAAATTTTGGCCAGTTGATGACAGCAGAAAAGTGAAAGGGGAACATTTGCATCCAATGTTGCATGATATTAGAGTTTTGCATATCAAATATCAATTTTCCCCATGACGTATGATGTACTGTATCTTTGAAGTTTTTCAGAGTTTAAGTTCTTAAAAGGTTCCTCTTTACAGAACAAAGAGATTTTCACATTATTTTGATCATTTTGTGTCAAACTGATGAATGTAAGTCGAATATCCGCTGTCCTTTTAACTCTGGTTTTGGTCTCCACCAACCCCTGGGAAAATATCTGCCAAATATGTTCCCCTTTTTTTCACCAGCAAAGTAGAGACCAGCTCTCACTTATTCAGTGTTGGGTGTGTATATTGTACAGTGTGTTTATTTGAGTTTGTTAGCTAGAGTTAGAGTGATATAGCGGCACAGGTTTTTTCCCCATTTTAAAGTAATCATTATCATTATTATAATCTGTAAAGACTTAAAACTGATACCCCATATATTTCACGAGACGGCCTCTACGAAGGCTGGTGAAGCCGATTGCATAGGCTCTCTTTTCCCAGCTCTGCAGAGCAGCCCTCTCTTGGCAGCCCTGCAGCGTTCTGACCCCAGAAGGTTCTAGAGAGCTGACCAATCAGAAGAAAGTGGGCACGTGGGGAGGGGGAGCCTTAAAGAGACAGTATCAGATAAATGAGAAGTTTTTTAAGGTAGGAACTGTACAAAGCTTCTTTAAAGGTTTCACATACTGACAACATGAAAGGTGAAAATGAGGATTTCAGGGTATCATTTAAATAGTCACTGTTAGCTCCCAAGCTAACAGCAACATTGCAGATTGTGCACCATGATGGAAATTCAATTTATTTGTGTTATTAAGAAAGAGTTGAACATGTACAGACAAAATATAAATAATTGTAATTTAAGATAGAGTCCTTCCTTTGAAAGATTATTTATAAAGCTAGCTGATCGTGAAATCAGAACTATGCAACTTATCGATGTACTTTCAGCCAGGAGGCTGGCTTTTTGTGCATTTGTTGTTGTTGTGGATCTTTTTGTTTTTTGGGGATGTTTGTCATTATTTAGCCTTATAGTTACATATTCTTATCAACCAACAATGGTGTATTATTTCTTAAAGATGCCTTTAATGTAGAATATCAACATCTAAATTCAGGGATCAAGGACGTTTTTTTAAATCGTCACAAACCATCACTCAACCTGCCTCTTAACATGAGACTCAGGACAAACAAAAGTAAATATTATGAGTTAGATTGTTATTTTAGATTCTATTATAGAAATGTAATTTGTCTCTAAATTTGAAGAAAAAGGGTTAATTTTAATAAAAACATATAATATGGCTGATATTTGGTGTTTGAAAATCAATAAATAAAATTATTTAATGACACAATTAATAACAACGGTCCAGAAAAACAGAACGTTTTATTGCTGCTAGAACAGGAAACCAGAAAAGATGCAGGAGCAGGAGAAGCTGTGTAATGTTGCATCATACCTCATCCAAACATACCTCCACACCTTTACTTCCCACCTCATTAAAGGGGAAATTCCTTCTGCAGATGAAATGAAATGAGAAATCTTTAGAGTTATAGAAACTATTCTCCATTTCAGATAATATTCTTTAAACAAATTTCTCAAGCACACCTCTCGAGTGTGACGTGTTTCAGTGTTTTCTGAAACTGGTCGAGCAACAATGGAGAGCGAGAAAAGATTTCAAGCCGACAGTGAGAGATAAAATAACGGGGGGGGGGGGGGGGGGGGGGGGTTAATAGAGCCTGCAAGCCTCGATGTCATCTTTTGTTATCGTTTTGATCCAGAGCCCCCTGATGGTGGATTTTACATGCTGTGCATTTAATAATACAACCATGATTTTCTTTAAAAATGGTTTGAAACTACTCTGAACGTACCTATTTGTCATATCTTAAAGCAGTAATCTACCAATAATGTATTCACCTGTGCTGTAATTTTCATCAGATCGCTAAAAGAAACTTTGGGATGGAGATTTGACAAAATAATTTTTGGCAAATTGAGATCCGGTTTGTTAAGGATTTATACAAGGGCTGTCAGCATTAACTAATTTATTGTGATTAATTAAGGTTGGAATTTCAAATTTTAACTGCATGCTATTTTGTCCATTTTGGCACACCGTAGAAAGCCTCCTCCTGTCTTCCTGTCTCTAGGTCCTTCCAAATTGCAAAGGGCCTCCACAATCTGACAGTCTGACAACCTGCCTCATGCTATTGACACTCCAACTCAGATGTGATATGCACGATGACTCAGAAAATGATAGAAAACTTTCCATTACATGTAACAGCTGAACATTTGAAAGGCTCGTTAACTGAACTGGCCGCAACCATCCATCGTTTCTCTTGATTTGGAAGCGCTCGTGAAGTGACGTTTTACGTTTAATTTCAAAGTGAAAGTTCTCTTTATTGTCAAATTTTCAACATGCGTTGGACATACAGAAGAATCTAAAACATTTTCCTCTCTAAGCCACGGTGTAAACTAACAGTAAAACGATTTAAAAAAATATAAAAATACAGATTCACGCTGAAAAGTGGCTTTTCAAAAAAAAAAAAAAGGCCCCAGTAATGTAAAATGACTCTGCTGCTTAAATGTCTCATTTTACTTTAACAAACTCTCAGAACGCTCAGCTGACGAGTCCAAAGTCATATCCGCCTGATGACATCACAACTTGACCTTTGTGACCGTCCCTCTCAGCTGTTTAATGCCACTTTGTTTTAATTGTAATGAGCTCCTTTTTACACACGTAAGTTAATAACACCAGATAGCCTTTGCTTTATTTCAAAAGTAAAAGCAGGTTTAAATTTAAATAAAGCAAGTAAAGCACTCTCAGCTTAAAACAATACAACATTTCAAAATAAAAGTTTTACAATTTGAATCATGAATTTATATAATTTTTAACATGTGATCAAAAGTGGCGATAAATGATTTAAATTTGGAGATTTAACAAGATTAAAATGTTGAATTGTTTGACAGACCGAATTCTACACAAATAAAAAGAAAAAAAAAAGTTAATTTTGGTGTTTAGATTTGGTGACTGAAATATTGTATTATCATTTGGCTCTCCATGTTTCTTCTTCAGTGAAAAGGTGCAGTTATAGATTCAAGGCTGCTTTGTGCGTCTGTCGTGCTCATCAATAGCATTTCTGTGTGTTTAAGTATGTGTCATTTGTAATTGATTAGTTTTACCGGTTTTAGGTGCAAAGTAGTGTGTCGGTGTGTGGAGTACAGACGCTACAGAAGATGGAGGTTGTGGTTATTGCAGATCTTTAAAAAGGTTTTTCTTATCATCATCATCGTTGTTTTTCTTGTGAAATTAAAGCGGTTTATCAAATTTCGTAGATGTGAAACTCCCATGCAATAAAAGTTGCTCTTCTTTTCAGTGTTTATCTTTTCCTGTATTATCATATTTGCTGCATTGTGTTAATGAGGCACATTGAGGAAAGATTGTGGGACTTTCTTTGTAACCTGCTGAATTCGAAGCTGTGTTTTGATCTTAATTCGCTGTTTCATTCGAACATGGTTTATCTATGACTTGAAATGTTTCAGGACTTTGACAAAAAAGATTGTTTGCATTTAGGTTTCATAAAAGTAGTGATGTGGAATTTTTTTATTTTACTTTGAAAGCACACGACCGGAGCTAACAGGATGTAAATGTGTTTTATTGCTTTTGTCATTTTTGTTTTGATGAAATAAGTTTCAGGTTTGAAATTTGAAGAATGTATTTTCTTGCAAGTTTGATGTAAACTCTCCGCGGCTGGCTGCATATACAGTTTATGAATGCGTCTTCAGAGATCACTGTGTGAGGGGGGAGAAGTAAAACCACATGAATATAACACGCACAATATGCTGTAGAATAACAAACATGTTTTATCCATCCAATACTTGAAGGAAAATATATCTACTCTGTATTTATTTCAACGTTGAGCCATTAAATGAATGAAATGATTAATTTGATGAGGTGATTCCTGTCTTCTTTATTTAAGTCGATGTTAGCTTGTTGTTTCTAATGACTCGTTTTCTCTTGTTAACAATCTTTACTGAAGTTTAAGATTTGATCTGTTAGCTCAATCAGCTGGTGCAAACTAATAATAATAGGGTACTTCTTCCAGTAAAAAAAAAAAAAAAGGCTTGGGTAGAATTAGAGAATATTTGCATCAACAACTTTGCTTTCCTTTTGATCCAAAGGCAACTTGACTGGTTGAAGATCTTGAAGATGTTTCACCCCTCCACCGAAAGGTTTCATCAAACTGTTTGGAAGATGGATCTGGACATTGAAGCCTCTGTGGATCACTAGCATGCTAATGATCAACGATGTGGTTAATTTCTGTCTAATGTTCAGATTAAACTAACACAATATAATGTAACTAACTCCATTGAAAAGCCTCGGCGAAAGGTCTGACATTCATCGCTCCGACCACCAGATAATGTAGAACTGAAGAGGACCGGACCGGTCCCCTTTGGATCAAGGTTCAAATACTAAAGATATGATTATAAATTTAAACTAAGACAATAAGATAAAGTCTTCACTTTACTCCAACTCTAGCTTCCCATAGACAGATACACAAAAGCATGCAAACACACACACACACACACACACACACACACACACACACACACACACACACACGTGCACCTTACTGAAAGGGGACTATCTGTCTACACTATCCCAGTATGGCTTTGTCTTTCTGGTCTTTTTAAAAATACAATTTAACCATAAAATTACTTCAAATTATTATTATTATTATTTTTTAAGGAGTTTCCAAAAGGGCACTGGCAGGATTAAGAGATGTATGTCTAAGAGGCGTTCTTCATTAACCTGAGGCGGAGGGGGTCTACCCTGGCTTACACACACACACACACACACACACACACACACACACACACACGTGCATGTAGTCTCTGAACAGCAAACAGAGTGGATGTCAGCAGCCTGCAGGTCAATAGTGTGCTGCTGGGTTTTTTTGGTATATCTGTGGCGTTTTACCCAACTCAGAGCTCAAAGGTTGGCGAGCGTCTTCTGAACGCTGCCAACAAAACGGGCGGAGGAAAACACACAGACTGAGTCCAAAATGCTTCCTACATACTGCACCACACGAAGTAGAGAATAATTATCCATGCACAGTGGAGACAACATGCATTTTAAAACGTAGTGCACAGCGTACACGTATGTTCACTTACTCTGCGATATTACCCATCATGCATTGTGGTGCAAAGAGCACGGCCTCGACCTGCTTTTTGTGTAAAGGGCCTTGGCAAGCGAGACGCCGTGTTTGACTGCTCTCATCCTTTCTGCTCACGATGGTGATGAGTTAACGACCACAGTCTGTGCTGAAAACGAATTCATGGCCGTGACTCCATTGTTAAAGAGATTTTTGTTTGTAAATGGGAAAACGTCCAGATCTCGTCAAATTCTTTTTATGAGTTCAGGCATGAAAACATTGTCATAGAAATACTTGTTTTATTATTTATTATTTTGTGGAAAAATGCTGAATGTAATATTAGTAATAACTGAAATGAATGCATTAATTTATTCTTGATCTTCATATTCTTTAGTGAGATTTTTATATTTTACAATCAGAGCAGTAGTAGTATTTAGTTATATTAAGTATTTAGTGATTAGGAGAGGTAATATAGAGAATGAGCGTGTTTGAATATGATCTAAAAATAACATTTAATTTAAATAAGGATCAAATAAAAGTGACAGTGTTAATGTGACCATCAGAAAGAAAAAAATCTGTCTTACATATTTATGTGTACATGTATTTATATTTACATATTCAGGAATCACGTTTTTTAAATAACTTATATTAATAAATGTGCATTAAAAAATACAACAGTAAATTCTATCAAACAAACATCCATTCAAATAATGGGGAAATCTCCCGATCCCAGATATTAACATTTTAAACATCAATAAAGAAAAAAAAGGAAAACTTGTTTTATAATTATTAAAAAGACAGAATGAAGTGAATCTTCCTGCTAAGTAAATTAAAGTAACATTTTTAAATTCACTATTTTCATTATATTTTTAATTTAAAAATTAACCCACAAGTTTTATGTTCATAAATACCAGAGTGTGAGCGCCTCTCTGTGTGTTATTGTCTGTGTGTGTGTGTGTGTGTGTGTGTGTGTGTGTGTGTGTGTGTGTGTGTGTGTGTGTGTGCGTCTTTCTTCTGTTTTCAAACTGATAATCAATCAGTATCTCCTTCTGATGAATGATGTCATTATTTCTCCCTCAGTAGGTTTGCAATGATCAATCATGATGACAAATAAACAACAATAACTGATACAACGTTCAACTTTTCAGTAAGTCACATAAAAACAATTGAATTTTTTTTATTCAGTCCTGAACATTTTATTTGTTGTGTGAAATTTCAGAAATCTTTAATGTTCTAGAAGTTTTTTCTTTTCTTTTTTTTTTTTTTAGAGGGAGGGCATTGACCAGAAACAAACGGTCTCAGGGATGTAGGTCAGCGTGGATGGAAATGAGCGAAGGTCAGATGGCGTGCGCCGGGGGCCGCTGACCTCTGACCTCTGCCTTTTAGCCCAACTGCGTCATGACAGCAGCTGCTAACAAAAGAAAACCTGCAGGAGTCAAACAGCTGGATTTAAACAGGCCTCCGTAACTTTACGGATTAAGATCCATTTTCATCTGAATGGAGCAATTTGTTCACTTTCATACAGAATTAAACAAACAATGAAATATTCTCATTAAGACATAATAATGTAGTATATAAGGTTTAAATATACTACTTCATTTTTAAACTGTTTTTCCGTCGTCGTATATGAACTTCTCATTGGAAAACAAAAAGATGTTATTTTTATCCCAACAGCAAACTCGGCGTGCAGAATGATGATGACACTGTATTGATTCATGTGGGACAAACAGACAGAGATTAAATGTGAGAAGTAAAGCTGTACGTCCACACGCAGTGACAACCTCAGAGTCACTCGTGTAAGAAAGGTAAGGGAGCAAGAGATTTAAAAATACACATTATGAGGAATTTTAATAAAAATGTCCAAAGTGTCTTTTCCGTTGATGTTGGAGTGAAAAGATGACGAGAAAACTTTATTGATCGCTGCAGGAGGAAACAAGGTCACAGCAGCAGCAGCAGTGGTGGTGGCAGCTCAGAGAGTGACAAAAAAATCTGCAAGCGTAAATTTCAGCAGATAAAACTGACAAACTCATGAAACGTGTTCATTTAAATAAGACGTTTTAGTTGAGATAGTTTTTGTGTTTCTGTTTGTGGCGTGAGGTTTGGGACAGTTTGGGTCTGAAGCTCGAGCAAAGTCCAAGCATGACCCAGTTTAAAAAGCGGTACAAACACATGGTTTTGAGATCAATTTGATTTTTCTTAGTCGACGTGAGAAATATGAAATTAAGGACTAAATTAAAAAACATTTATTTACTGTATCTGCAGACCGTTTTATTAACCTGATTTATATATTCAGTTTGTCCATTATGACCTGTTAAAATTTAAACATGTGTAAAATGTGCAGTTTACACAATGTGAAACTCTCAGTTAATTGTTTGTCTCTAATCAAATCTTGTATTGATTCATTGTGTGTTTTGTATTTTTCTTTCTGTTTGTTTGTCGACCTGCTCAGAGGCTGCAGAGGAAGCTCATCAGCTGAATCTGGTGCCATGTGTCTCCTCCTGTTACGTGAGTATGAAGAATGAATGAAACAGTTTAGATTTATTTTTCATGGTTTGCTCCTGCAGCCGTGCACGCCTGAGGATTTACAGGCTGTGCACACGGCACCCTGTTCACCACTGAGATTCATTTATTTTTTGTAAACGTTATCTGACAAACTGAACCACGCTCTACATGACAACTATTTTATGTAAACTTTTCCTCTGAGTGTAAATCCATTGGATTGACTTTTTACAAACTTTGGAGTCTTGATCGTATTTCAACAAAATTCAAGATTTAAAAAAACAAGAATCTTCAGCACTAACAAAATAATTATTATTATGAGGACAAATATTCATGGTTCAAGTAGAGGTGTCTGGAGGTCCTTAAAGGTTATTTTTAAAACTAAGAACCAACCACACGATGACATTCAGGGAAAATATCAAAGTAGTGCATTGTAAACTTTGTAGAACTAGATTTGACTGGAGAGCCGATAAAACCGATCTGCTCATCTTCTGCCGTCTCTGATTCCAACATGAGGAGGTGTGAAATATTAAAGGAGCTCCTCCTCCTCCGCTTTGATCAGGAGTGTGAAACCTTCAGTCTGCAGCCGTCGTGCTGATTGTCGACTCCGTCTTCAGGTCGAGAGGAAATCAATCAGTCGACTGTTGATGATTAAAGGAGCAACACGCCAGAGGACATTAAAGAATCATGGAAAGGGGAGGAGGAAGGCTTCGCTTCTTTAGTCCTGCTGTTAATTAACGCAGATTCTCTGTAACGATCTGGGTTTTGGTGAATTATTAAAAGTGATCCTTTTTGTCTTTTTAGAATAGATTAAACTAAAAATAATATTGGAGAGAAAGATCAAACTGTCTGAGGAGATTTAAAGTCTGATTAGGCCGAGAAATAACTTCAGCATTGAACACTTTTTAATCGTCCTCGGCCTGACGAGGACCGAACCACGAGGCTGCACAGCAGAGTTATTAACATGTTAGCGCTGTTTTCAGTTAATGAGTCATTCCTAGCGTTCGGTGACATTTGAGTCCCCATGACATATTATGGTGTATTTTGTTTAAAACTGGGTCAATACTCTTTTTGAAACGTTTTTCTTCAAGTATAAATCTTACTCTACCATAGAAAAAAAGGATATATCCTCAGAATTGATTGTTTTAAATTAAATGTTCTCATGTTAGTGAAGGGCAGGTTAAAATGCCATGTCCCCAGTCATGTTTACGCAACTAAAATTGCATAAATATGGCATAAATATAAAAAAAAATTGAGATTTCTTTTTATTGGTATATAGTCTTTTTTTAAATGTTGCTCATCATATAATAGTTTTTGTCATTTATATAATTTTAATGCATAAAATCATTAAAAGACACTGTGTCCCTGAATTGACTGTCCACCCTGTTACTCTGGTGAGAGTCCCTTTGGACGAGCCCCCTAAATGTTCCCATGGTAACAGAACTCTTAGGCTATGCTCTCAAGAAGTGATACATTTTTGGAGGGAAACATCAACAAGAAGCCCAGTGAGTATCACTCTTTTATCAACCTTTTTTTCAATGTTTTAGAATTGTTTATAGATGTGGTAAAGCATAACATGTCCACTCTGTTACCCTTATATTTAGTGGAAAACAGTATTTTTTTGTGGTATTGAAAATATTGCTGATAAATATGTACAAAATACTCCTTAATGGTCGTTTTGTATTAGGTTGTTTTCCTTCATAGGGGTAGAAATGGCTAGGTTTAGGATAAAATGTCCCCCCTGTTACCGTCCACCCTGTTACTGTTATGATCAGTAACAGGGTGGACACGGTGAATGAATTTGTGTTTACAGCATGTTTTGACATTTGTTATAAGTGTATTATGTATTATCTATTATAATCATTATTTAAAAATCAATTATTTAAATCAGTATACATGTATTTGTTAGAAAAATGGCACCAATGTCTGCTGCGGAAAAGCAGCAGCGTTACAGGGCACGTTGTGATGCAGACCCTGTGAAAAGGTTAAATTACCTCAAAACAGAGAGGGAGAAATGGAGAAGGGACAGGGAGGAAGGAAGGAAAAAGAAAATATCAGAACAAATGCCTTATCAAGGAGCCACTACCTCTGAATAAGAGGTCATTCAAGCTTGAGAAGAAACTATGGAGTTTCTTAGAAAAGAATCTTGGGATCTGGTTAGGAAAATAGTTTGCGTTTCCTCAAACATCTGTTGGTTAGTAACAGTAATTTTTTTTCCTATGTTGTTTAATGGGTAGGGAGTAAATATGAAGTTTGAGGTGGAAAGGTTCCTGTTTTGGTCAGGCGGTGGGGTAGATGAATTGTATTTCTTTAATAATAGGAACTTATTTGGTAATTTTGTTTATTTGTTAAGATCCCCAGTAGCTTCTGTGTTAAACAGTAGCTACTCTTCCTGGGGTCTCCATATTTTCATTGACAATATTTCATTAAATGGTGCATGTGTGTGTGTGTGTCCACCCTGTTACCCATGTGTTTTTGGGATATTAATAAAATAAAATACAACAATATGATGTTTATCTTTGTGGTTATTTGCAGGGAATAAATTGGTGAAATACAATCAATTAAAACATTTTTCAAATTCCATCAAACTTCCTTTTATTTCTAAAAGACATATGTAAGAATTACGTTTTACGTCAAGCTATAACAGCTTTTTCAAGATAAAGCTTGTTCAAGAAGAAAAATGTTACAATGCTTTTCCAGTGTAAAGAAAGGGACATTTGAGCTTTAAGAAAATGTAATTAAGAATATGACAGGGTTTTCAAAACAATACGTAATAGAGATGATAATGTCTGGTAACAGGGTGGACATTTGACCTCTGTCACACGGAAAGAATCTATCTAAAATTAATAGATTATAATATCCTGAGCTGGACTAATATCATTTTCTGATAGTTTATAAAGCCCTCCTTCAGATCAAATGTTGAAATCATGAACATTTTGACATTTTTTTTTGAAAAGGTATCGAGCTGAAATGGCACCGAATAGCAGGAATGACTCTAATGTTGAGCTGGTGTAAACATATTTAGGGATGTGATTTCTCCTCGTCCTCCTGTTTTCAGTGTTTTTATTTAAACATAAATATATATATATATTTTAGACATAAGAGTTGCACCCACTCGAGGCGCCCATAAAGGGGAAAGCTTTCTGGGATGGGACCAAAAGAGGAGGAGCCACGGAGGTTTAGAAAAACAACATGGTCCATCCTAATTTTAAGAAGCAACAACCATGTTTTATATCAAACCTTTAACACTCACCACGACCTCGAAAAGTAATAAATACACACTTTTTATTAATTGTAGCTTCAGTAAAAGTAAATTTACATTTCTGGCGAACGAAATGTCACCTCCGGGTCACTTCCTGCATTTGGTACATTCCCGTCGTTTGTAAATTTGTTTGGTGACTGGTAAAAGTGTTTCACTTCTTATAAATGTGTGTAACAAAATGTAAATGTGTCTTAAATGTTGTTATTTTGCTTTTCACTTCCCAGCCATCGTATATAAATCCCCTCTTCTTAAAATGATAGGAAACGTATTCTTCGTCATGTTACCGACGTTAGCTTAACTGTTATGGTGTTGGAAGAAGCCACTCCAGATTCTGCTCAAAGTCAGAAAAGAAAGAAGAAGAATAAAGGAAGGAGCTGGCTCAGATTAAATCATACAGTATCCTTGGAGGGCCCATTCGCTGGGCCTGTCAGGGGCCCGGCTGTTTCTGCAGGCGGGCGGGTCTGCATCCCCCCGTTTAGTAAGACGTCTTTACGTAAGTGTTCAGATTAGAGGAAGAAGGAAATAACTAAGAAGCTGTTTTATAACAATACATTTTAAAGCAATTAAACAACAAACTCATTCACACATTTAAAAACGTTATCTCATTCAATATAATAATCAGGATTCTAGCTTTAAATGTGATGCACAGCAGGCGCTCAGGACGATATCTGAACTTCAATCTTTATTTATCTGTCAACTCTGCAGACTCTCTGACGTTAGCTCAGCGTGCAGCTAAAAACAAAACCAATGAAGCTGGAACCTTTTAATGCTGCCGACAGGCTGCTTCACCTGAAATACAGCGAAGAACACCACCTACAATAAAGGTATTTCCTTATGTGCAAAAAGGTAAGTGTGTTAATCATACAAATGTGCATTTCTTTTAGAATGTGTTGTGATTCGCAGCACTTTCTCACTCGGCTTGTTTCTCTATTTAACTTCTTGAATGTCTGATTCTCTGCGTCAGTACACTGTGGGATCATATAAAGATTTATCTTCTGTTTTATTTTCAGGAAGTTTTGTATTCTTGTCAGTTGGTTTTGTCGATGTTTTAGTCCTGTTTATGAGAGTACAAGAACTAAGTTAGAGGGACTGGTGGGCTGTTTTTTGGCTGCAGAGACGTTGCACACCTTCCTGCACGTGAACGTGAGAAGCTGCAACAAATCAGGTATGAAATCATTCAAACGACTACTGTTAATATGTGTATTAAGATGGTACACACACACACACACACACACACACACTTGTTAATAAGTGTAAATGTGTTCTCTGAGAGGAAACTGAGCTCACATTCACACTTATATTGATCTGAATTAGCATGAGCTGCTGCTGCCTGTGGCCATGTTCTCTCTGATCTCTGCTAAAAACACAAATATATACCAATGTGTGTGTGTGTGTGTGTGTGTGTGTGTGTGTGTGCTGTGTGACTGAACTCAGTCTAATGAGGGAACACGATGATCACTTATATGACATAAATCATGAAAGATGTCCTGATCCAAACAAACGTATCAGTGTGGATTTTTCTTTTAATGTCCATAAAATGAAATAAGTGACACGAGAGGAGTTTCCTTCACCTTCTTAAAGATCAGCACGTCAACGTTTTCATCCGTCCTTTCTTTCCGTGTCTCTCTTTGGGGTTTTTTTCTTTTTGTCACGTCTTTGCTGATTTGTAGCACAGCTGTCTTTATTGTCCTTCCTCACCATCACTGCTGCAGCTTTTTTCACCTTTTTTCACAAAATTTGACATTAAATACAAAATAAAAGAAGATCATGTAAAAGTCTGTTCTGCTGGATGCAAAACTGTCATCTTGATGTTACCAGCCAAACAGTCATACACCGCGCTTAAGGTGTTAATACTGCCGGCCCTGATTTAATGTATGATTCCTCTTATAACAGTCTAAATGTTACAAAAGTACGGTGGCTGGGAAGGGCAAAGTGTGAAACACTATGAGACAAATTTATAATTTATATTTTGAAAAACACTTTTACATTTTGTTTGTGTTAAAAATCAAGATGCTTGATGGTAAATTAAACACATTTATTTAAAACGGGTTGAGGCTTCTGTTCGACGCTTTAATTTATTTTGCTTCTTTCGTTGTGAAAACGAATCACTTTAAAATGTCCGACTCTCTCGAGGCTCTTTGGTTGCACTTCACTGGAGTTCATCACAAGTCCAAGGCCGTACTCGATGAATGATACGAATTCATAAAGTTTTTGAGATGAAAGGCCGTTAACTGGGTGTTTATTTAAAGTTGTACACGCAGTGAGAATGGCGTGCGCTCACATTTGAATACAGCGGGTCGGCTCCGCACGCGGCCATTGTGTTCACATTAGAAGCCGATTTCACGGCCAGCAGAACCACAACAAAAGAGGCAGCAGGTCCAAAAGTTTGAAAAGACTGCCGGAGAATAAAGGAGGAAGAGAGAGGAGGGAGGAGGAGGAGGAGGAGGAGGAGGAGGGATGAGGAGAAAAGGGGGAGAAGATAGAAGAAGAAAAGAAAGAAACAATGGACGTGTGCCGGACTCTGTTTCATTTTTCTTCCCTCTAAATTGCAAAGAATGGCTGAGATGCTACAGTATAATGTGTGTGTGTGGGGTGTGTGTGTGTGTGTGTGTGTGTGTGTGTGTGTTTCACAGAGCATATACGTCTCTATATTACATCCACATTTAAGACATTTAATCTTTACTGATTTTCATATTTTCGTTTATAGAGAGACTAATCTTGAACACAAAAGCCAAAAAAAAAAAGTTGTTTTAATTAAATTAAAATCTTTTCTGATCTCTCTCTTATAAACTCTCAGTTTATGTTTTTACTCTCTCAGTAAATGTGAGCCTCGAAAAACTAATTCAATCTTAATGGATTTTTACATAAATACATTTTTCTCATTCATTTACGTATTTGTCTCTTTATCTGTTTAAACATTACAGAACCAGACACATTAAAGGACCCACCATGCAGTAGAAACAGATTTTTATCAGCGTTGCATATACGCACAAAAAGTGGTCTGAAGCTACGCTACGCCATTTCCCACCCAAAGTTTGTGACAAAAACAAACCTGGAGGTAAAATGTGCGCACCGGTAAGCAAACTCAGACGTACGTAGAATGGGTTCTACTGTTCTATGAAAGAGAACCCAGGTCGGTACACAGGCTGGTTTAAAGAGGGGCAAACAAAAGGCAAAACGAGAAGCTGGGGTAGGTAGGAACAAGGCAGCACAAGGAAGACGCTACTTGGTGTCAACACGAAGGAGGAAACACACACAGGGATTAAATACACAGACAATCAGGGGTTAACGAGTCACAGACAATCATTGGTTAACGAGTCACAGACAATCATTGGTTAACGAGTCACAGACAATCATTGGTTAACGAGTCACAGACAATCAGAGGTTAACGAGTCACAGACAATCATTGGTTAACGAGTCACAGGTGAGCACAATCAGGGCGTGGCATCTCAAGGTGGGAAAACGAGGGATCTGAGGGAACTTTACTGCTTGTGTCAAAATATCTTTTCAAAAGTATGATTGATTAATTGATTGATTGATTGACGAGTCAATTTGAAAAAAGAAAAGAAAAGAAAAAAACATTTGACGCAATTATGAAACAGCAAACAGACAATCAGAGGTCTCAATGATTGGACTGATTGCTGTATACAGCTCTTTATTATTTCCTGCTACAAAATCTTTGTTTTATACAATTTAACAATTTATCACAATTATTTTTACAATAATACTTTTCGTTAAAACCAGAGATAAAAACAAGCTTCAGTGTCAATCATTTTCTTTTTATTTTAATATTTAAGTCGAGGCCTCTTTTATTCACGACTGATTAATACAAATATAAAACAATCATAATAATAGATAATAAATCTTTAATGTGATATTTATCATATTTCTATTAATTATTTTGTATTTTATTTAAAGCAATAAGAAGGTGTTATACAAACAGAGATATTTGAATTATCAATATACATTTTTTGAATTATTTCAAATTATTAAATTCACCCTAATGTGTCTGTTTATTTATCTAAATATTGTTGATGTACAAATAAATATTTGCAATTTGTTTTGTCTTTGCAAAACCTTGAAAAAACAAAAATCAGCTCTCAGAGAAGTGCTAAAGTAAATGTTTATTTATGTTTTATTATAAAAGTGTATATAAATTATTCACTGACACTAAATCGGGTAGCTCCTAAATGGTTTCTCTGTGTGAGATATTAATCTGTAAAATGTGTTTGAAACCTCTTTAATTAATGTGAATAATTCTCTCTCTCATCTCGTGTTTACGTACATGAGATCTGTTCATTGAATTACTTATAACATTCAAGTCTCACACTTTTGTAACAGCTCTCAATCACTTTGCACATTCACTCAAATCTAGCTTTGTCCTTTAGTAAATTAAATAAGAGCTCTAGAGGTCTGTGTTTCTGTCTAACATGAGAAATGTGTGAACACATGAAACACCAGAACAGGACTCACCAGAAACACACCCCTGCAGGAGGAGGGGGAGGAGGAGGAAGAGCCGCACAGATGGACCCCCGTCCTAAAACTGCTGGGTCATTTAGAGAGAGAGGATGACACTGGTTATATAGAGAAGAGAGAGAGAGAGAGAGAGAGAGAGAGAGAGAGAGAGAGAGAGTCAGTGGGACAGATGCGAGGCAAAGCGGAGCGGTGTTTGTCACTAACGCTATAGATTAGCATGTGGTCTCCAGCACAAAGCTGCAGATCAATACTGCTGCTCCGTACACAGCAGATGGCCCGGGACAGAGAGAGAGAGAGAGAGAGAGAGAGAGAGAGAGAGAGAGAGAGAGAGAGGAAGTGCCCTGATCAACCTCCAGCTCTGCAGTTTTTCCTCAAAGCCCACAGCTCTCCACATCCTGCCTCTTTTTTAAAAACTGTTTCATAAGATACAATATTGATTCTCGTCTTACAATCATTATTTATGTTTCAGAACATCTGATGTGGCTAATTATTATCTATGTCTGTAATGTTCAATTGTCTGCTTTGAGGCAGTAATTATTAACTCTGCTGACCTCATAAGAAAAGGATTCAGCCTGACAGATACAAGACACAGGATAGAGAATGAAAGTTAAAGATAAAATATACAAATAAAATGTGAACTATTGAGAGAGCTGAGGGTTCTGTGTGCACGCTGTGCACGGTTCTTCTCTGAGTTTTGAAGCTGTAGATTTTGCTTCTTAAAAACTTAAAGATTGAGATGTCACACAAGATGTCTTTAAATAAACAAAATAAAAAAAATATATGTTTTTATATTTAACAGACATATTGATGTGTCTGTGACTGGACCATATTATTGACTCCATCAGTTTATGTTTAAAGGAGACGCTACAAAAAATTATAGTAATATTAATAATAATGTTTGACTTACTGGCTGTTGTTGTTTTCACACATTTTATTTTCTAAACAGTATATTTAAGAAATGTATAATTATCTGTTTTGAAGGCAATGTAATGAGGTGAAGATGGAAACCAGTTTGATAATATTCAGTTTACAATTCATTTATCAACACAGTGAACTAACAGAGAGCAATGTTCATAATCAAACATTTAATATTCATTTATGAATACAACATTTCAAATTTTATTTTTTTTAATGACAGGTTAAGGCAATTTTTATTTATTTATATAGTTTAGTAACAAATTAAATCTAATGATGCTGAGGATGAGGATGTGACAAATGTTAGACTTTTATTCTGAAATTATATATAGTGTGCAAATAAAAAAAAATAATTAAACAAACAAATCAAAGTGTGTACTGATTTCACTGATTTCCACAAACAGTGTTCATATTTCTTTGCTTCTGATGATAATCATCATTATAATAATGAATAATAATCATACATGAGACTTATTATATTTATTTGTTTAATTTAGGGACGATGAAATTTAACATAATTTTAATACAGAGCATGAAACTGAAGTGCTGCAGAAAGAGTTTATAGCTAATGCTAATGTCCAACTCTCGCCCCTCGCTCGACCAACATTTGATCACATTAAACCAAATAACACGTCCACCTAACAGACCATACACAATGATATAAAGCAGTTTAAATTACAGATTTAAGAAACATAAATAACCATTTTCTGAATACTCAAAGATGCAAAACAGAGAACGTGAAAACATCCTTCTCACAGACGTCATTAGAGTAACAAGAGTAGATTCATCCACAGCAGAAAATAGTCCAAACACTTCACTCCAACCTGAGTTTGATAAAAAAATAGTTTTTTTTTAATCCAGTCGCCTCAAAATCATGAAGCATAATTAACCAAGAGAACTTCTTTTGAAATAACTTCAAGCATTTAAATAAAGTACTGAAATGTTTGAGGCAGGGATTATTAAGATTTCCAGAAGCAGCTCCTCTGTGTGTGTGTGTGTGTGTGTGTGTGTGTGTGTGTGTGTGTGTGTGTGTATTGATTTGTTTACACCCTGTCAGTCACGTCTCTGAGCCTCGCAGCATTTGCAGCCGTTGGACAGTTGACCTGTTACGACACCGAGCACAGTTAAAGTGACTTCAGAGTAAAAGTGTTGAGAAAACTTGCCGGCGTTTATAGCTCTCTCACGGCAAAGAATCATGGGAGATGTATTTTCTTCATGTTGCTTTTTAATAACCTTAGTTAACATTTTGTTAGAATAATGACTTTTTTTAAAAACATAAAAAAGAAAAGTGCAAAAAAAAATAGTCACAACAAAAAGTTCTTCTGCAGTTTTAGGAGAAACATCCTTGAGTGGGCGGGGCTTCAGTGTCAGAATGGAAATGATGTCAGCATTTTGCTTACACCGTCATATTGACTCCAAACTCTATCACTTCCTCCTCCTCCGCCTCTTCTTCCTCCTCCCCCTGCAGCTGCTCCTTTACAGCCCCCCCTTCCCCCGCCTCCTAAAACTTCCCCCACAACACTCCCCTCCCCATCACTCCTTACTCCTTCCCTTCCTTCCTCCACCTCTTCCATCATCCTTCTCCTTCTTCCCTTGCACGTCTCATTTCTCCATCTCTTCCTTCACCATCACCACCTCCTCTTCCTCCTCCGGCTGCCGTTCCTCCCCCCCTCCTCCTCCTCCTCCTCCTGTGCACGCCTCTTCTTTTCTCCCCTCTCCTCCGCTGTGACCCAGCCTCATCCTAAATCTGCTGCCGTCCGCATGAAAGCTAAAAGTTTACAGAAGCAACAGACAGACAGTCGGACGGACGGACGGACGGACGGACGGACGGACGGACAGGCAGGTCGTCCCTCAGTCAGCAGACCCCCTGCCTGTCCTACTGACAGCTGATCAAAAGGAGAAAATGGGTCAAGCTTCTGTTCTTCTGTCCTTAATTACACAACAGTCTTTAAACAAAGCAACATCTGCCCAACTACCCATCCTGCTCCTCCTCATCTCCTCTACCTTTTCTCCTCTTTACAGCCCCTCCATCCTCATCACCCAAACTCAATACAATTACAAGATCCTTGAAAGAGGTAGCAGTGGTTGGGGTAAATACAGCCTTTTTTTATAAAGGTTTTCTTCAAGGACTTCTACATGAGTGATGTACATTTGATTTTTTTTAAATGTTGAAATCAGAGTTCAATACCATGAAGAAAAAATTGATGCAGATGAAGAAAAGAAGACCTCTAAATTAAGGCAACAGCTATTTCATGAAAATCGCGGCTTCTTTTCTGCATTTCTGAGCCCCCTTGATGTCCTCGATTTCATATTCTACCGTCTGTCCTATCAAAGAAAAAAAACATGAAAAAAAAACAAAAATTCTTTGCAGATAGACGTTTTTTTCCAAAGCAGAGAACTTCATGTTCTTCTTATTTAATCTTCAGTTATTTAAATATATCTGGTGTTGTTTTTTTCCCTTCTGTTTTACATAGTTGGAGAACCGTTTGGCCAATCAGATCTTTGTAAGGGTTCCCTTTAAATGTTGACATCACTTGTCCGAGCCACAAAAACCTGCACAGAAAATGTTTAAAAAGGGTTTGTCTCACATCAGAGGTGCTGCTTGTCAACAGTGAAGGCCGGCAACTGATCATGGCCCCAGGCTGATCGAGGACTCTCAGGGGTTAAAAACATTTCAAACCATAACAGAAACTTAACATGTGCAAAGTTTGCAATGACTGGAGGAAACCTCCCTAAGGAGCCCCCATCAGACAGCGTTCACTCGTGTTGTGCTTGCAACACTTTTGCAGCCTATACATACACAAAAAGTAGCGTGTTCACTGTGCATGTTTGAAGGAACTCTGTGGTGTATTTATGTAGTAAAATGCTCCTAACACAGAACAACACCCAAGCCACGAACGTAGAAATATCCCATGAACAACCTTTGACGATATACCAGAAAAGGTATCTTTTTAAATGAAAGGAGTTCTGCATGCGTTTATGGAGGTCAGAGCTAAAGAGCTGCTGCTACATGCCCGTATACTGTTGTATGCACAATGAAGTGGGTCTGCACTTTCACCCCGAGGCCGTGCTGTCTGCCTCGGTTACATAATTGACAGTGAAAGAGGTGACACGTGTCCAGTAACTAATTTACAAAAAAAGAGAGTGTGATTGTTTTCTCTGATGCCTAAACTGTTATTTTATGATGATGGATCAGAAGCAGATAGAGCAAGAGAGAGAGAGAGAGAGAGAGAGAGAGAGCGAGAGAGAGAGAGAGAGAGAGAGCGAGAGAGAGAGAGAGAGAGAGAGAGAGCGAGAGAGAGAGAGAGAGAGAGAGAGAGAGCGAGAGAGAGAGAGAGAGAGAGCGAGAGAGAGAGAGAGAGCGAGAGAGAGCGAGAGAGAGAGAGTTATTTAGCAGTCGTTTGTCCTTGGAAGTGTAATGAATTGTAAAGTGAACAGGCTACAGGCCATAATGCTCTTTCAGTGCAGCTCCCACGCTCATCACTCCGCCCAGAGACTGTCGATAACGTCCCAACGCGCACACCAACACACACAAACACACTAACACACCGACACTTTATTTTCACAGTCTGCACTCAACACTGAGCTACACAGCTGGAAACATCCGTCCAACAAAGACATCACCTATCCAAAATGTTTTAACCAAACGCAGGGGGAGACTTCACTCATTTCAAAATTAATTCAAATAGTATTTAAGGTTTTTTTTTTAATTTTATTTTTTGTATACTTTTGGGAACATTTTCATAATGACTCTGTAGTCTGAATCAAGTCTTCTTCAATAAAGCATAAGGTTCACTTTTGAGTTGGTCATGTTAACTTTGGGATTTAAAGTCACGGCCAGAGCAAAGTGAGAAATAGACTGTTCACACACTGTTCAACATTCTGGTTTCAAATAAAATAACCTGAAGCTGCATCTGAACTGCAAACAAGTTTATATTAGAAATCAGCACCTCAAGGTCATGGGTTCTTTTCCAGAAAATTGTGGATTCCTCTCTCCGGGTGCGGAGTGAGCCCCTGCCTCAGGTGAGGTGAAGTATCTTGGGGTCTTGTTCATGAGTGAGGGGTAAAATGCATCATGAGATTGACAGAGTGGAACAGAGTCAACAGTGCTGAAGAGGCGTCAGATTTACTAGTCGATCTATGTTCCAATCCTCACTTATCTTTTTTTATCTTTTATCTTTGTTGTTTTATCTTTGTCACCAAAAAAAAATCATGGATGTAAGCGCATGATAGTTTCCTCTGAAGGACGTCTGGACTGCTAGAAAATAACCAGTTGAGGTCGATCAGGCCTCTGATTACGATGTCTTCTGGTTATCTATCTTTGGTTGTCATCTGGGTATTTCCAACTCTGAGGAGACTGAAGGGTAAATATCCCTTCTGGCCTTGGTATGCCTTGGGATCCCCCAGGAGAAGTTGGAAAACATCAATGGGGAGAGGGATGTCTGGGACAACCTGCTGCCACTGAAACATCGCCCTGGATAAGGGGAAGAAAAATAGATGATGATGATGATGGATGGATGAATGGATCTATGGTTGGTTGGTTGGATCTATGGTTGGATGGATGGATGGATCTATGGTTGGTTGGTTGGATGGATCTATGGTTGGATGGATGAATCTATGGTTGGATGGATGGATGGATCTATGGTTGGATGGAGGGATGAATCTATGTTTGGTTGGATGGATGGATCTATGGTTGGATGGATGGATGGATCTATGGTTGGATGGATGGATGGATCTATGGTTGGATGGATGAATCTATAGTTGGATGGATGGATGGATCTATGGTTGGATGGAGGGATGAATCTATGGTTGGATAGATGGATGGATCTATGGTTGGATGGATCTATGGTTGGATGGAGGGATGAATCTATGGTTGGTTGGATGGATGGATCTATGGTTGGATGGATGGATGGATCTATGGTTGGATGGAGGGATGAATCTATGGTTGGATGGATGAATCTATGGTTGGATGGATGGATGGATCTATGGTTGGATGGAGGGATGAATCTATGGTTGGATGGAGGGATGAATCTATGGTTGGTTGGATGGATGGATCTATGGTTGGATGGAGGGATGAATCTATGGTTGGATAGATGGATGGATCTATGGTTGGTTGGATGGATGGATCTATGGTTGGATGGATGAATCTATGGTTGGATGGATGGATGGATCTATGGTTGGATGGAGGGATGAATCTATGGTTGGATGGAGGGATGAATCTATGGTTGGTTGGATGGATGGATCTATGGTTAGATGGAGGGATGAATCTATGGTTGGATAGATGGATGGATCTATGGTTGGTTGGATGGATGGATCTATGGTTGGATGGATGAATCTATGGTTGGATGGATGGATGGATCTGTGGTTGGATGGATGGATGGATCTATGGTTGGATGGATGGATGGATCTATGGTTGGATGGAGGGATGAATCTGTGGTTGGTTGGATGGATGGATCTATGGTTGGTTGGATGGATGGATCTATGGTTGGATGGAGGGATGGATCTATGGTTGGATGGATGGATGGATCTATGGTTGGTTGGATGGATGGATCTATGGTTAGATGGAGGGATGAATCTATGGTTGGATAGATGGATGGATCTATGGTTGGTTGGTTGGATGGATCTGTGGTTGGTTGGATGGATGGATCTATGGTTGGATGGAGGGATGAATCTATGGATGGATGGATGGATCTGTGGTTGGATGGATGGATGGATGGGTCTGTGGTTTAGCACCAAGACCATCTCCTGAGAAACGTCTTATCTGAGGATTTTTCTTTAAAAAACTCTGATAAAACTCCGAAAACACTTTGATGAGATTGTTTTTGGCTCCTAAATTGAGCCTTGCAATTGGTCAAACATCCTCACTGTTTCCGGATCACTTTGTCGACACATCCAGCACGAGTGCTGACCAAAAAAATGAACAACAAAATGAAATGAAAAATGGACAGTAGGCTTAAAGTAATATTTCATAAAACCTTTGTTTGTTTGCAGTGTCAAATTGCTGTTTTAATCATGTGTTTATCATGTTTATGATCAGCAGGTGATGAGGTTAAATAAACAGGCACGGTTGGATGCTTTAACCACCCAGACTCTCTGTATAAATATATAAATACCTCATTTATTTCCCAATTTTGTGTCAAGTATTTTTTTTTTTCTCAGTCTGACCTGAAAACTCTCTAAACTTTCTACAAGGCAAGACCAAAACAGCACGATGAAGATGTTTCTATTAGGCCCTAGAAAGTAAACATTATACATGTCTGTAGGCCTAATAGATCTGAATAGACCTGATTTTTTAATTTGTTCATGAGTCAAATATGACAACAGGAAATGACAATCAAATCCTACAGACAAGTCTCAATAGCAAAACACATTTGCATCATTTTATAGAAACACTACACAGTATGAATTTTTGTTTTGTTCCCACCCACAGCAGACTCACACACACCGCTGTATTCACTTAATACACTGGTTGGTCATTTGTCCTGTTTGCCACACCCTCTGGATCCCATCCCTCTCTCTGATTGGCTGATTTTGCCGTCACTAAAGAATAGGACGCCCATTCAGCCCAGTCCGCTTCTCCCCCCTCCTCCCCTCACAGCAGGTTGGGTTGAGCGGTCTGCTAGGGGACCGTGGACAGCTCCCGTCTGAAGAGCAGAGTAACGCAGGAGGAGGAGAGGGCTGGATATGGGGGAGTCACCGCACAGGCCCGTACGATCGAGATAATTAAAAAAAAAAAAAAAAAAAAAAAAGGAGAAACACTTTTATGTGTTCACATCGGGGGAAAACACACAAAGAGCACGAGCTGGAGAGGCCCCCAGGAGGACGGGGAAACAACCGAGGAAGTGAAGGAAAAACGGGGGATACGGATACTGACCCATCCCGGAGCATCAGGGGAGAAGCAGCGAGAGAAAGGAAGAGAAGGAGGACAGGAGGAGAGATAATTCCGCTCGACCTGATGGACTGAGAGGACAGATGAATGAAGACTGCCTACACTAACGCCTATCGATGCCTGGCCAAGGACCTGGACGCTTATGCCATGAACACGGACATGACAATGGACGGCATTGGCAGCCTGCATGGCGGGGTGGCGGTGAGCTCCATGGCCCCTGACGCGGAGCTGATGAGCGGCCACAGCCCGCACCACGTCCGTGGGGGCTCCTCGGGGGGACACGGGGCGGCGGCGGCAGCGGCGGCCACCCTGCGGATACATCAGGACCTGGCCGCCGCCGCCGCATCCTCCCGCTCGGCAATGGTGACCGGCATGGCCACAATACTGGACGGCAGCGGGGAGTACCGTCCAGAGCTGTCCCTGCCGCTGCACCACGCCATGAGCGTCCCCTGCGACACGTCCTCTCCTGGGATGGGGATGAGCGGCACATACACCACCTTAACGCCGCTGCAGCCGCTGCCCCCCATCTCCACCGTGTCCGACAAGTTCCACCACCACCACCACCATCACCACCACCAGCGGCTCTCCGGTAACGTGAGCGGGAGCTTCACCCTGATGCGGGATGAGCGGGGGCTGCCGGGAATGAACAACCTCTACAGCCCCTACCACAAGGACCACATGTCCGGGATGGGTCAGAGTCTTTCACCAGTGCTGGGGAACGGTCTGGGTTCCATACACAACACCCAGCAGGGTCTCCACAACTATGGCACCACGACGCACGGAGGCCACGACAAGATGCTGAACTTCGATGCGCACCACACAGCCTCCATGCTGGCCAGAGGGGACCACCACCAGCACAGAGGCCTCGCTGGCCCCACGGCCGGGATGATGCCGCACCTGAACGGGATGCACCACCCCGGGCATCCGGCTGTTTCCTCGGCTGGCCATCACCCCCACTCCCACCACCACCTCCAGTCTCCGTCCCACGGGCCCGTGTTGGCTTCTACTCGGGAAAGACCGCCCTCCTCCTCCGGGACGCAGGGGGGTGAACAGCTCGGGGCAGCTGGAGGAAATCAACACCAAGGAAGTAGCGCAGAGGATCACGGCGGAGCTGAAGAGGTACAGCATCCCCCAGGCCATCTTCGCTCAGAGGGTGCTGTGCCGCTCCCAGGGAACCCTGTCGGACCTCCTGAGGAACCCCAAACCCTGGAGTAAACTAAAGTCAGGCCGGGAGACCTTCAGGAGGATGTGGAAGTGGCTGCAGGAGCCTGAGTTTCAGAGGATGTCGGCCCTCAGACTGGCAGGTAAGAGCGGACAAAACAAACCGACGTGCCGTGGTGCTGTTTGATTTTTCTTTGAGCGCTGGAATAACAAAAAAAAAGAAAAAAAAAAAAAAGAAAAAGGAATTTAAATCTCACCACATAAAAACTGACAAAGTGATATTTCTGTTCTAATCCTCTGCTGGCTCTGTGTTGGTGTTTCCCCGTGACAGCACGCGCTCCTGTGTAGAGGAACGAAATTTATTTAGCATCACTGGTGTTATGATTACCATTATTGATCAATAACAAACAGGGATCGATACAAAATGACAAGGTCACGGGATTTCCCTCCAACAAACAGTGCCTTCTCTCCCTGTCTGCACCGTGCTGTAACCCAGATTTACTTTAATTAAGAGGGAAACACTGCATTTATTACAGGTGAACTGCTTGCTCTGGTATGCACAGTAATATAACAGAATATTAAGAAAAATAGTTTGATATTATATATTTATAATTACGTTGCAAATTGGCGAGCTCAGACACATAAATGATCCGACCATCTAAAATGATTCAGTTTTCCTGTTTTAGATCAGATTGAAGTCAGTCGTGTGCCATGTTGATTCAGGTGCATCATGCTGTAGACTTAAACCCTCAGCTGGTGTTTTGTGTTCAGGAGTCCTCCGAGAAGTGTGTTTAAACAGACAGAGAGGTTTCCGAGGAGGATTGGTGTTTGAGGGTGAGCACCCCGAGGTGATCACACAGGCTGTGACACAAACATGAAGGTCTGCAGCAGCAGCATCAGTGGGTCTGGTGCCCCCTCTAGTGAGGAGCCAGGTCTCTGTCCCCACAGCGAGGAGAAGCCTCTTTTGTCTGCAGGGGAGGGGAGGAGGGGGGGGGGGGGGGGGGGGGGGGGGGGGTCAGGTGGAGTTTTGAGGGCTCAGGTTCATCGTGCAATATTGGCAGTTTTATTCTGGTACTCAGTTTGTCTGTTCAAAGTTTATGTTAAGATCTGATTGTATTTGTCAGAGTGGACTGAGGGGGTTTCATGGTTGTTTGAATTCCACATGACTTCCTGCTGAAGTGAAAACTGCAGATGTCTGAATGATCACAACAAGAGAGAGGCATGCTCAGTGAGGGACTCGACTCTCAAAAATCAAAAATCCAATACAAAATGTTTTACAGGGATGAATATGATGAGATTTGATATCTGCCTAATAAATACTGTAAGAGAGGAAACATCAGAAACAAAACATCATCAAACTTTAGGAAATCTAAATGCGAGACAGGAAGTGCATTCATACAAGTAAAAGCCCATAAATCTAATAGAGGAGTTTTTGTCCTTAAAGCAGCATTTGTCAGCCTGCATCATTTCAAAGATAACACAAATAAAGGAGAAAAAATGTAAATTCATGTTATATAATTTAGTTGTCTTAATGTGATTTTAAGCTTCCTGCCTGTAATTTGTTAAACACACAAAGGATTCAAGGAAGTCAAACTTAGAGACCCAACTCTTTTATAAAAGCAGGGCAGCATGCATTCAAAAACAAAACAAGAACTTTTTCTCTGTTTCTATCTGTTTTTGTTGGAGACGTTTCTAAACACAGAAAACAGCTTCACAATCCAAATGAACGGACTCCCTGGTTCAACCAGGTGCAAAGTTCAAAGCACCAAAATAAAAGCCCCAGATAGTCGATGAGTTGTAGAGTTTAAAACAATTACATTGAAGACAGTCAACATGTCATATGTAGATATTTACTGGTCTTAAATGATTTATTTTTCCAGTTTGAACCCGTTTATCTATAACTTCATTATCAGTGCTTTGACTTTGTTAAGATATATTTACTCAATAAAGAAAAAAAGGCTAATTCTTATAAATGATATTTAGTCTTTCGATGAAACTCTCTCTGAGCAGAGCTCCTCTTTATGACCAGATATTTATCTTCATGAAGGTAACACATGGTTGTGCGTTTTTAAACCCTAAAAGTATTTGACTCAAACTAGAGCGAAACAAGGACATAGAAATTCAATTATTCTGCACACACAGCAGGTTTTTAAAATGGATATAAATAAGATATAAATGACGAGATAAAGTCTGATTATTTCTGATTCTGTGAGTAACAGTGAACAGTTAATAGACTTTAATGTTTTTTTTTTTTTTTTTTATTCCTGTAGCTCCTTTCATTCATAAAAACATGCAGCCCGGAGTGCTTGACAGAAGAAGAGACAGAGAGGAACAGAAGTGCAGAAATGTATCAAAATATAATAATCTAATCTATATCAGTTAACGAATAACATGGTTTAAAAAAAAAGTAGACAAAGACAAAATAAAAACAAGGGAGAGAAGAAATGTAAAAACAATGATAAATAATGAAAAAGTGAAAAAACACCCAGAGAGCTCGTCGTTCTGACGTCCAGGGTGCTTTATAGGGTGCAGTGATTTATCAAGTAAAAATATGTAAAATGACAAAGATGTTGAAATGTGTCAGGACAACATGGACAAGTGTGAGCGTTTTACTAAAAACTCTAAAAGCACCTTATGTTACTGTAAGTCCAACTCAAATAAACAAATACATACATGAATAAATAAAGAAGCTTCATTATCATTTTTCCCCTCAGAAAAAAACAAATCTTCAAACATGATGATTTTTGTTTTCAGGCTCGTTGAATGATTTCATGTTTTAACAATTTTTTTTTTTTTAGTACATAAATGTATGAAAATCTAAATATTTATCACCTGGTACTTATTGCTTATTCTAGCATCTCTATTCTATTTTACAGTCTAAATTACGTCTATATTAAATATCTCTGTATTTCCCCCTGGGATTAATAAAGTATGTCTTATTCTAATTCTGTACTCAGGTGAAATTAGGCCAATTAAAAAAGACGACATGTTGTCATTACACGAGACGTGTGTGCTCTGTTTTTACATTAAAACAAATAAAGACCCAATTTAAACAACTACAAAATTTAAAAAAAATGGAAAAATGGAAGCTACAGGCTACAACAAATCAATCCTCAGTCATTTTTAATTCTATTTTACCATTTATTTGATAAATACAATAAACACAGAAAAACTGAAAACAGTAGTGTTTGCTTTTTTCAGCACTCGTTCCCTTCAGTCTTTGTGCTTTTTTACTGTGGCAAAGTTAAATATTATTATTGAAACTGATCAGGACACAAAGTCAATTGAAGTCCTGAGAAGACGTAACGTCACTCGAGGTGATCTGAACACTTTGAGTCTTTACTTTCATGTTGTAGACTTCCTCTTCTGACGAACGACGAAACTCAGGATGTATCTCCACACCTCGTTCAAATGTTCAAATCTTAAAGTTAGAGATAATCTGATGGATGTCGTCCATGTAGAGAGACATTTATCATGAACAAGAAACCGGCTGGAGATCAGGAACAATCAGAAGAAAAACAAAGTAAAGGCAGAGCAGAGTTCTGTATTCAGTCACTTTATAAACATGGAGGAGTCAAGTAAGGTGTCAGATATCCAACTTCTGAAATATTACAAATGTGACACATTTATGACACATCATCTTTAAATTCACATCATTCCTGTTACGTGTAATTCGTTCAGATTTGAGTGAATGTGTGACACCACATCGTCACAGTTCTTCAGTCTTTGTGATTTTCAAGAATCGTGATACTATATTTTGCGATTTAACTTTTTTTCACTGCAGATCATAAAAACCATAAAATCAAACTAAATTCAGAAACGTTCTCAGTCTGTTCACTTCAGTCTTTTCATTTCTACACAAAGGGAGTGAATAACACGGACGGGCCGACACCATCTAAACTCTGTATTTCATCTAAACCTGCCCGGACCGCTGAACAACTGCAGCAGTTTTTCAAAATAAAGGATGCATCCTCTTCAGCAGTAAACATTAAGAAAGCATATTTACTGAAAATACTGATACTTGGCGGCCATGAGGCGAAATGATATCAACCTGTAAAATATAGCGATACTACGCTGTATCGATTCTTTTCCCCTCATCTCGATTTTCTATAGTCATAGACACATACAAATATAAACCTCAATAGATCATTAATTGAACCTGTTTGATGTCCAGTGATAAAAGCCTTTCTCACGTTAGTTTTTAATCGTGCGTTCGTAGAGATGAGATCGTATCTCGTGGTCTTTCATCGAACTCATCCCGCTGTGTTTTAGTGGCTGCGTCACGTTACAGTGTTTGGTTCATGATATCCAAGTATAGCTGTTAAATGTGCAGTATGTTGTTTGACGTGTTGTGGTGGAATAGAGGCAGAAGTTGTGAGTATTCATGGGAGAAATGTGTCGCTGATTCTGATGGATAAACAGCTTTGAATGGATCGAAATACAAGAGCAAGAAAATCCCAGCATGGACGACTGTTTCTCCCAAATAACTGATTCCTAGCTAATTATCATTTCATCATCCTAGACTCAGTCATTTGGTACAGTGTGCATGCTAACCTGCAGTGTGATGATCATTAGAGATTCTTTGATTTTCACAGCTGCTGTCTGATGATCCTTGACGTTATAGTGCAGCTCGAGCGTTTCTCTGCTTCTCTGTGTGTTCAAACGTTTCATCATGTAGCGACACTGGACAGCCTCACACTGCTGTCCGATGGAGCTGAGCTCCTCTGCTCCATGCAGAAACTTTACTTGCTGATGAATATGAAATTTAATCCTTTATTTTAAAGGTTCACAAAGTTCACAAATCAATCGAGGGATTGTCATGAGGGTTGCTCGTGGACTCATTCTTTCTGATGAATGATGATAAAGAAAGTCATTTAAGGATTCAAATATGGCCTTTTAGAACTTTTTCTCTGAAAATAAGCGATTCTTCTTGTGTTTAAAAGCTTTTTAAGCTTTAGTTTACATGCTGTATCTTTGAAGAAAGCCACAATTGTTCAAAATAATTAGTTTTAAGTAAGCTAGTTCCCAGAAACAGGGGCGTGTCCAGACCAGGGCACCACTTTACACAGGGGCGGCCTTCAGTGTGATAGCATGCAAAATATTCCAAACATTGCAAGTAAGACAGTGTACATGACCTTAACCTGTCTTATGAAACAACTGTGCAAAGTATTCATTTACAATTTAAAATAAAAACTAAACTATGCATGGACTCCTGAAAACGCTGACTTCCTGTTAGCACGATAAGCTAGGCTAACTAAACAACAGCTGCAACCCCAAGATTGACACACGTGCAGACAAATCAGTGTTGAACTTTGACCTGCGGTGCTTTGGTCGTGTTTTTTTGATTGCTCAAAATAGCAACAGCTCAAACAAACAAATCACTGTGGCACGTATGGTGTATTGATATGGTATTTAAATCTGTTTAGACCGGGACATATTGGTGTTTTATAAACATTTGTGGGGACTCAGGACACAGAGCTTGAAATCAGGACCAATGGTCACTTCGATGTAACCACGTGCCTGTCAGGAAAACACAACCACAGATATCCGACACAGTCCTCTGCATCTCGTCAAATGTTTTTTTGTCCAGCTTGTCAGCACAAATGTGGGTCTGCTGCGATGCTCCGAGCAGACGCCTGATAGTCGATTTAGTTCATTTATTAACCGTCAGGCTGTACTTTTTATCTCTGAAGAGGGAGCTCGTTTGATCGCTCCCTTTTTACTCCGCAGTGACTTCAAAATGTCTGTAGATACAAAGGGAGCTTCAATTCCTCCATCAACAACGCTGCAAGCAACCAATAGAGCTGAGGTCAAAGGTCATAGCTGCAACACTGAGACAATAGATGGAGCAAATATCCCCCTGACCCTGAGACGAGCAGAAAGGAGAGACAGGAGCCGCATGCAGGGGGGGGGAGGGAGAAATGTACACTGTAGTGAAACGACAGAGCCGTTTCTGCTTCTTCCCTTTTCCTCAATAAGATGTTCATGTTTGTGTTTGAAGAGGAGTGAATGTTTGAAGCCAATCTTTAAATTACATTTAGGAATAAGAATTTCATGTTAGTATGACTGCAATATTCAGGACATGGATAGCGTCCAAATCCTGCTGCTAAAATGCTAACAAGTCAAGATGAGAGGAGGTATTAGGAACCAAACGGCAGACTTCAGACACGACTGAATATTTCCAAATTGTTCAGTGTGAGTACTGCAGGACAGAAGAATCTGAGAATTCCCCTGAATGCTTGTGTTTGTTTTGTTTAGGGGGGAAAAAAGACAGCAAGATGAAGGCAAACAAATCAAGATTTTATCTGTCGAAAGAAAACTGAAATGTTGAGATGATTTAGTGAAACCTGTTTTTATTTCTCCCTGTCTCATTCTCACTCTGTACGTTTCAAAGTCGACTTATTGTGCGAGTAACTTTGAAATGTCGCTAAACAAATACTGAGATACTGCAGTTGGTGGTCGGTATACTCTTGCATGCACACTCAGTCAGAGCCTGACTGGCCTGGGCGTTTGTCAGACATGTCGAACAGAACAAAAAAAGTCGATCATAGAATGAGTCACGTTGTTGTCTCCCTTCAAATATCACCACGTGTGGCTATATGTAAGCTACAGGGAGAGTGTGCATCGCATGTGCACCAACAGTAAACACACAGGGCTGTAGCATCAACACACAGTCAGTTCAGCTCAACCAGGAAAAGGTCGAGTAGTAACTCGCTGAAAGTGGACATCGTGCCACCTGCGGTATTCTACAATAAATCATTTCTTACTGATGCTGTATACAAGGACAGGTCGAGCTGTAGCCGTAGCTCGACTTAGCTGTGCATGCTAACGTACTGGTTGTCATGTTAGTGGTCTGGAGAGGTGATTGGTTTGAGACTGATGCAGCACACTGCAGGTCTTTAAACACTGACATAAACCTGCGTACAGCTTCTAAACTAAAGATGTTTTTTGGAGCGGCACATTCAGCTTTCACATTTCACATTTAACCACAAGAAAAGTCTCCTCTTCCAGGTCCACGTTGGTGCACATACAGCACACATTTTTATAATGATGTGGTTCTAAATTCTGAATAATCAGTGAAGTCTTCTTTTAAATTAAATTAAATTAAAACAACAACAACCTGAAACTTCAGCCTGCTCACTCATGAAACAGTAAAAATCAAATTTCACACTGATCTCAGTCTGAAGGTCTTTCTGGTGATTTTCCTCCATGTCTCCTTTTCTTCTCTCTCTCCCTCATTTTGAATCTTTCTTTCTTTCTCTCTCCTCCCTGGACCTGCCCCCCCCCCCCCCCTCTCTGTCTCTCTCTTTTGGGGGGAGGTATTATGTGATTGTCCAGGGAATTGAACACAAGAGCAGAGGCAGCAGCGGCCCGATGAATTATTGATGGGAATCTCGGCGTGACCCGCCTCGGTCTGCTCACTTCACTTCTTCTTCACCTCGCAGCCGGGTTAACCAGGCAAAATGGAGGGAGGTAGAGGTAGAGAGAGAGAGGGAGAGGTGGAGTCCATTGTTTGGTTGGTGGACGATGCCCGGCCGTGGACTCAGAGTAAATAATAAAAGAAAGGACTTTAATGCTTAAGTCCCTTTGAACAGAAAAGCTAATGGAAAAGCTGCAAAATACAAAAAACATAGATTTGATTTGTAGCCTTTTGCAAAAGATGGAATAGTGTGTTGACCAACATACACAGTCTCATCTATCTCTACAACATGCTGATCTCAGCGGGCCTGTGGGTCAGAACATCCACACTTCAAAAAAACGTTTTATAAATAACTCTGAGCTTAAATAATTATTTAAGAATAAATCCTCTCCCCTGGACCGTGTGGTGCTGATAGAGACGTTATAAACCAGGAAGCTAATATGTTTATTGCTGCAGTCCAAAGTGGCCTTTCATTTAGGTGTTAACAGCAGCTGCAAGGCTTTTGTAGCCTGCCTCAAGTGGACACGCGAGGAACTGCAGTTTTGTGAATTTGCGTGGGTTTCATATTCCAACACTGGAAATTGTTTCTTGTTTGAATTGAATAAAAAGAAGAAAAAAAGACATTTTACTTTATGGAGCTGGTTCCCTCTGTTGCTGTTTTTCGACGGATTTTTTAGTTGCTGTAGAATAAAATGAAAACTTCCTGCAGCTGCTTCGCACGTATAAAGCTGGTGAGAGGAAATATACAATTTGTCTTTTTGTCGTTACGATGACCTGAGACGGTTAACTGACGTGTTTTTCAATCGTTTTTGGACAATAATTGAGCTTAATGGCCCAAAGTAATAACAGGTTTTGGGATGTACCAACAATCATTGTCGCTGGGATCAGTTTATTACTGGTTTCTTTGGTCATGTCATTGTTTTTGTTGATGACAAGAAATATATATATATATATATATTGAGTCCCCAGACGTGTGCGGCGTGACGTCTTCTCGATAGCCGAGCAGAATGAGACCACTTAGAGTCAAACTGAGCAGAAAATCTGAATGACTGAACCTAAATATTTTCCATTTTACGCATCCTGCTGCAAGCAGACGCAGTGCATTATTTATGAGACGGCTCTGCTTTATGACACAGATTACCAGCAGTAGCAGTATGTGTATGTGTGTGTGTGTGTGTGTGTGTGTGTGTGTGTGTTTGGGCTTCCACTTCCAGACTGTGGGAATAGAGTTTGTGTGTGTTTTCAGGGTTTCTTTTTCTGACCCTCTGCATATTCACAGGCTGCTATTGATCTGTATTAATGGATTTTTGGCTGCTGAGATGCCTCTGATGTTTGTTTGTGTGAGAAGATTTGATCAAATCCGGTATCATTGAGCTGTCACGTCGACGGCAGTTAAAAAAAGAAACACAGACATGGAAACATCTGTTGACAGATGTTGGGAATTATTACTTCATAAAGATGGGTATGAAGACTTCAGTTGTGTCCAGTCTTTATTTAACGTGGTCAAAAAATCACAATCAGGTTATTTTTAGGAAACCACTCGTCCTGATTATTCAACACAAACATTGTCATCCTTCCTTTAGCTCAAACTACACCTGGCCCAGCCTGGCTACCAGAGAGGCTGCATTCACATGGAAAGACTTAATGAAGAAGATCACGTCAACATCATTTTTCCAGATTCTGTTTTAACATTTTTACTTCTGAGGAAACGTGAGCACTTTCAGACTTTGCTTGTTTCCTGACATGATTTAGTTTTGACTTCCTGTTGTCACGTTTTCATGAACAAGCTGCTTAGGAAGAAAATAAAGAATATAATAAAATATTGATTGAAATGAAAATATTAATTATTGCTCCTGTCACTCCTGAAGTGACGTCACTGGTGTCTGCCATTGTTTGGGCCGAAGAGGGAAAGAAGCAAGAAAGAAGCTCACCAAATGTCTTTTTTAAAGTCATACTTTTTGCAGATTTGTTGCCTTCATTGGATTGGACAGTTAAAGGGGGGGTGACATGCAACAAAGGCTGCTGCGACGAGTGCTACACCCTCCATACATGTGGCGTTCAGTCTGGTTTGAGGTCCGCTCCTTCAGGCCATAGAGGATTTTAAAAGTCGTGACGTTATAGTGCTGTTCAACATCTATTGTTCTGTCTGCAAGGTGACGAGCAAAATCCACCTGAGGTATGGGGATAATCTCAACACTGGCATCATGATGCAGAAATCCCACTGATGACACCAGTCGTTAATGCAAAGACGCACTAAGTGTTGTCATCACCTGCTCGATAATGTTTGGAGATCTCTATAGGTATTCTACAGAGCGCCGCTTTCTTTATCCAATCTGTGAACTCCAAACATCAGCCGGGTGTGTTTCCACTCTACAACCTTCACTGTAGCCCCCAATAAGAAAATCAGAGGAATAGTGTAGTGATTTTTTGTTAAGGCTGTCCACACTAATTATGGCGCCCCCGGTGTTTCTGGAGCGGTAGAAGTGTTTGCAGGAGCACGCTGAGCCGCTCGGGTTCAGAGGAGAAAATGGTCCTGTCGCCTCTTTATTACAGCGGTCAAATCAAAGGTGACACCTGGACGGTGAGCTCATCGAGACACGAGAATACGCACCAACACAATCGGGCCCCGAGCTGCACAACAACACGGCACAACGCAGCGAGCACATTTGATTCTTCTCAGAGACGTGTGTGTTCATGGTGATACTTCACCACAACGACATTACCATAAACCTGACTCTCACAAATGAAGGACTACGCTTCCCATCAGTCCTGTTGCTATCGGTACTTTCTCCTCCTCCGAGATAAACATGCCAGAAGTGATTTTTCAGTCCTTTTTCTCCTTTAAGACCCCAAACAATCTGTGAGTGTAAAAGCTGCCTTACGTCAACCTGAAGGGAACAGAAGAGCAGAGGTTCGACCCTCAGCTCCTGCTGTTACGCGTCACCTGAGCCTGAGTGGCTCCCTCTGCTTCGTCAGCAGCGTATGAACCTCATTCAGTGTGTGAACGTGTCGGTGGAAAAGCACCCTGAGTAGTCAGAAGACTAGCAAAGAGAAAAACAAGCTAACATTACCAAGTCCGATGCAATGGTCACAATTTAGCTCATTAGAATAGAACTACACTTTACGCCTGTTTCACTAATGTTCACGAAGGACTACAACTCCCAACATGTCGTCACACACAAATGTGTGTGTGTGGTGTTATTGGGAAGACACAACATGAACATCACTTCTCAAGCAGCTTCACATTTACCATGATCTTATTTATTTTTTAAAAAAACAAAAAAAATCATGTGTATCACTGACGATAAGAATAACGAAGGACAATCCTCAGGGCGACTCGCCGAATCCAGCAAAGTTTATACGACTTCTACATCTAGCACTGGGCTAACATTGGAAAGTGTTTTTGTTTTTGTGAGAACTTGTTTTAAACTTTGATAGTCAAAACTGCTGCACAACATACACAAGTTTAGAAGCAAACATTTTAAACCTGAATGAGTCAAATCTACATTTGCTGGCTTTGGAGGATCACCAGGACACCTTCACTGTTTCTTATTTCGAGTGTTTGCTTTTTTTTTTTTTTTTACAATCAATTTACCAGAAGTGCAGAAAGTAGCTCAACCCTTCTGATTAAATGAAGATGCATGTCAAAGGCGCACGGTGTATTCACACTTCAGCGTGATCCGATTTGTTCAGCGATACGCTTTGCATTTGCTCCAAAGTCGTTTTGATCAATATTTGAGAGTCGTAGCTCCTTCAGGTCAAAGCGTACCTGGAACACAGGAAGTCTGAGCAGAGCTGAGGAGGATTATTTGTTTACGATATGTCTCAAACATTACACTGTGATAATTCACTGATGTTCATGTGAGATAGATAGAGCACCTTTAAATAGACTGGGCCCACTGTGAACTCCAAATCCCATTAATTCTTCTCTGTCACTGCTGGTTGGTTTTCTCTGCTTTTATGTCTTCTTCCTTTTGAATCCTCTCTCTGCTTCTATCTCCTCTCTCTCGTTTCCTGCCTCTCACTGCCCCTCCCACCTCCCTCCCTCCCCCGGGTTCATTAGTATTGGTGTCACAGTGCGGCTGAAATAACTCTGTCCGGAGGCGTAATGAACGGCGACAGGCGGGACGAACCTGTCAGGCAGCGAGCGAGGGTTTATGGTCAAAGACAAACAGTGTTAGAAAAAGAGGAATAAAAACAGAAGGTCTGGTTTGACCTTGTTTCTGAACAACGTCCTGCAAAACAAACAAACACAAACACTTCTTTATCCACCAACATCCCGACTTATGTTCCTATGATCATCACTATCATAGAGAAACATGTTCAATAAAGAGCTTATTTTAAATACAGTGGCTTTACAAAAATGTAAATATTACAAAAATATCCTTTATAAAAATATACAAATCAATAAAAGGTAAAAAATATGCACAATAATAATTAATAACTAATATTGGTAAGTAAATGCTTTTTGATCAATTGTTTGAAAATGTCAAATAATAATTTTGAGATAAGATAATCGTTTCTTTATCTCGCAAATTACCGTGTCACAGCAGCAAAGCAGGATAACAGAAGAAAAATCACACAGTGCAAAAATGAAATTAGATACAAATATAAAAATTTAAGAAATAATAATTAAATACAGGCAGCAACTTCAGGATGAAATCACACTGAAATAATTGAATCAAATAAAATACAAAAAATGGAACATATTCTCGTAATAATAATAACTGTATTTATATTTTATATTTATTTATATAGAACTGTTTACAAAGTGCTTTACTCATAAATACAAATACATCAACATTTTAGAGAGGAACAGAGGTAAACAAATTATCAGGGAAGGATTTTATTTTGAAGTACATTTTTTTAAAAAGAGAAATATTTATTTAAATATAACTTACAGAATATTATTTAATAAAATGTGATAAAAATAGAAGTAATGTTAAATAATGTAGAATGATGACCTTTATTTTGAAATTCATTTTTAAAAGGGATTTTTTTTGTAACTGTTACAGAAGTCAGATGTTTTTTTTCTTTCACTACATCAGTAACTTCAGTGTAGCACTTTTTATGACATTTATACAAGAATAAAAATAAAGTTCTTTACATGCGACAAATCCATTCAAACAGAAAATTTAAAAAAAACACTAAAACAGACAATTCACGATGAAATATGATTATATGTTAAAATAAATCAAATTAATCAAAATTGAATACGAAAAAAACAGATAAAACTGAAGCTTAGATATTAAAAGAGATCAATAAAGCAACACAGGTGAAAGTTACAGTGCAGAGTTATAAAAATAAAAGTCTTTAGTCTAAAGTTTAATGAGTCTTCAACCTGCACGCTTGAATAATGGCAGCAACGTCACAAAGAATAAGGAAGATAACACAGAACATTAAAGTGGCTTTAATACTGCAAGCAGGCGACTCGGGTTCAAATCTGACCTGTGACCTTCCTGCATATCAGTCCCCTCTCTGTGCTGTCCTATCTGTCCCATAGAGGCACAAAACCCCCCAAAATAAGTCAAAATCAACATGGAAATAAAATTCCATCACTTAATAAAAATAAACTTCAGTGTGCATGGATGTGAAATCAATGAGTTCCATGTAAAAATAAATCCATCAGTGTGAAGCCAAGTTCAGCAGAGAAGTTAAAGCTGGTTAAATGTGTCAGTGAAGTAACAAAGAAGAAAAGAAGAAGAAATGATGAACGCAGTCTCCTCTTTTTATCTGCTGTGTAAAACGTCTGTTAGCTGGTTCAGCTGGCAGCTCTGTATGTAAATGAGCTGATGTGTATCGGTCACGGATCAATACTGTGATGTGCACACACACACACACACACACACACACACACACACACACACACAAGGAAGTGGACGCACTTTCTGTTTGTTGTGCTTCCTGCTGCTGTCTCTGCTAACGTTGTTTTCTCTTAGTTTGGTTTCTTTCTCTGTGTGTGTATGTGTGTGTGTGTGTGTGTGTGTGTGTGTGTGTGTGTGTTGTGTGTGTGTGTGTGTGTGTGTGTGTGTGTGTGTGTGTGTGTGTGTGTGTGTGTTTGTGTGTGTGTGTGTATTTGTGAAGCAGCAGTTTTGGGCCCGGCCGTGCGTGCGGATGGATGATGTGGATCGATGGCTGTAATCCCGAGCAGATTAAAAGAGCATTAATACTGGCAACGATAACGTAAACGGTGCGGACCCAGATCTCCATTGATCTGCAGGAACCTGATCCAGACCAGTTCCTGGAAGAGAGGGGGGGGGGGGGGGGGGGGGGGAGAAGGAGGGGGGAGGAGCAAAGAGTGTAGACATAAAGGGAGAGAGAAAGAGAGAGACGCCGTAATGCTGAAATTTAACAAAATGAAAGGCTGCCAAGTTTTTATTTGTGTGGATGTCCGGTCAATTTTGATCGTCAATATTTTCAATTGGCGTAATAAATCCCTCGACTTACTGACAAAAATGAGGGATTTATTACCCTTTTTGTTGAGCTGGCAGAGCCTACATGTACCAGGATGCATTGCTGCTGTAAGTCTTCAGGTTTAAAGATGTGTCCTTGGTGTTAACGTCCAAAAGCTAAAACTGCTAATCCAGGATGATGGGATCTGTAGTTCTTTTGGATCACTGAATGTGAACAGCACATGAAAATGATTTATTGGTGATGGAGGTACATCTCAGTCCCATGCAGCAATAATTTCAGGGGATGCTGAAGACGATCCCAGCGCTCATCGGGTATAAGGGGGTGCACACTGGATTGGTTGCCAGACAAAGACAGACAACAAGCCACACCCACATTCTCTCCTAGGGGCCATTTAGGAGTCACCAATTAACCTAAGGAGCAGGTCTACGGACTGTGGAAGAGTACCCGGAGAGAACCCACACATGCACAAGGAGAACATGCAAACCCCACACAAAGTGACTCCTGACAGACGGGGACTCGAACCAGCAACCTCCTCACTGTGAGGAAACAGCGCTAACCGCTGATTAGTAAGGGTTGAATGAACGCCAGCATCCATGATGTAAATGTATCTGGAGTAATGTTGAAGTCCAGACACACAGGTCTGCTCTCCCCTGTGCGTTGAACTGCGTCCTTATCCAGATCAATTGATTTCATTTCTGGATTATTTACCAGAAATCAACTTTTGCGATATCCTCAGCCGTGAAGTTGCAGGATGTTTTAATCAGTGACGGAGGGTTCATCTGTTTCTGTTCTGTCTGTCTATCGTCTTCAGTTCCAGTTTTTTGAGCTCAAAGGGCCACCGTACCGTACCGATCAGGTTGTTGACGTGAGAGACTGCGAGCGTTGTGACCTGCAGTTACACCTGTTCTTTTTTTTTTTCTGTCCTCTCCTTTTTTTAGGTTGACACGAGTTTCTTTATCTCACCTGCACAGTTTGTATTTCTTGTGTTGACCTTTCGTCTTATCTCTGGTACTGTCTGTGCTGATGAAGCCCAAACCAAACAAAAAGCTCAGTTTGAGGGTCAAATGTTGTTGTTTTTTCTCCCTCATGAAGATTTTCTCGTATAATCATTAAAAGCAGACAGTTGGATGATGTGTATCAGACGGATTGATTCGAAGGGAATCCTCTTTTATTTGATTTCGCCACATAACGAAGCTGAATCTGTCTGTTATTGGATTATGTGTCATATTGGATGGATGCAATCCAATTGTAGATATTACGGCGTTCAAAGTGGACAGGTTGAGTCTGACAAAGCAGGCTGAAACCTTTCAGAGAAAAACGAAAGTGGGAAAAAAAATAAACACGGGGGTTTGAAGCTGAGATAAATGAGATTAAAAACAAACAAAAAAAAGTAAGAGAATAAAACTTTATGGTCAAAAAAGGTGAAATGGATCAAAAAATGGTGATATATCCAAACGTACTCTGGTCATGACTTTTTATCTCTGAGCTGCTTTTCATCTCTCGCAGCAGGAAATCTGATCAACTGGTATGGATTGCCGCTGATCGTTAGGAGACAAACACGGCGGTGAGCGGTTTGCCAGGATGTCCGTTTATAGCTGCTCGACCTCCTTTTGATCAATCACAGATTACAATACAACGTATTGATCAGAGAATATTATCTGTCCGCCCGTGTTTGCTCTCCGCCGGAGCTGCGAGACTGAGCAGCTTTTGTCTGCCAAAAAAACAAAACTGATAACAGAGGCTGGTTAACTCGTCACCTATTAGTGAGTCAGTGTGTGTGTTTGATTTCCACACAGAGCTTCCATCTTACTCAACCGTACTGACAACATTTAGTAGGTCAGAGGTTAGAACAAATATTCACTGAGCATATTTTACTACGCCACATAAAGCTTTGACTTTGACATAGAATTTATTTTGCCTTACATCCCCTTCCACTCTTATTTTGAAAGGTCGAAACTCCTTGATCAGCTCTTACCAAGCTGAATACATTGTCCATGTTCCTTGCTTGAAATGCAGCCTAAGTTTCTGAGTTCCTCCAAAGTTTTTTGCTCCTCTCGGACACTCAAAACACCTCCTCACAGATCACAATTTTTGGAGCTATTAGCTTCTGCAACCATTCGAATCAGTTGGTTGTGCAAAGGAACAAGTGTTAGTTTACACGGGCAGTAATGTTAGTCTGGACTCAGAGATCATTCAATCGCTGGATTTAGAGACCGTTATGTCATCAGGGACGAGCGACAGTCTTTCAACCCTCTTCTAAGATTTTTCCCAGAATGCACATTTTTAATTTCAAACACTCACAGCTGTACGTGCGTGTGGAGGATATGTTTGTCGTTTTTAGACTTTTCACTGAAGGAGTGCACCTAATGTGTCTCTCAATACATCTGAGGAAACACAGGTGATGCAGGTTTGATCTTCATGGTAACTAAAGGTTCATTTTGTAAGCTCCCTGTCGGTTTGGTGATGTCACAGCTTTCTTTATTCACAGTGATTCAGTAAAACATGAGTCAGGCAAACCTTAAACACAAGGTGTCTTGTTGCTTCTTTCAGTCAGTTGCAGGTTTACATGGTGGTGGGAGGTCATTTTAAATGATTGGTGTAAGAATTGTTTTTTTATTTCGTATTACAGAAAAGAGACAGACAGAGAGAGAGAGAGAGAGAGAGAGAGATAGAGAACAAGAGAGAGAGAGAGAGAGAGAGAGAACAAGAGAGAGAGAGAGAGAGAGAGAACAAGAGAGAGAGAGAGAGACAGAGAGAGAGAGAGAGAGAGAGAGGGATGACATCAAACTCCTCTGAGGCCATTTCCCCATCAGCTCGATGACATCACTGAGCCGAAATGATCCGTGATTGGTCAACCCTTTTCTCCTGGTAAACAACCGACGATACATTACAGTGTGTGTGTGTGTGTGTGTGTGTGTGTGTGTGTGTGTGTGTGTGTGTGTGTGTGTGTGTGTGTGATAGATAGGGAGAGAGAGAGACCTTTGCTCGGTGATGTCACCACGGGCCGTGTGGACATACAGATTACACACTGATAAACCTCTCTCTCTCATCACACACACACACACACACACACACACACTCTTCTCTCTCCTTCTTTGTCCGTCGTCCGTAAAATCAGTCATAAAAACATTCAAACCATTTATAGTTATTTGTCGTTAATACATCAAACATGCTTCGTTCTATACTCTGAAATTGTGTTGATCGTTAGCGTAACTATGGACACATCCCATAATAAACATAGGCCATAGTCTGGTCAGAATTTCAGGTTCTCACCATGCAGGTGTGTTTTAGATGTACAGGTTATTGATGGATTTGAAGATGGACACCTACATTACTGTGTGCCATGAAGAAGTTCTTAATGTTGCAGACGTGATTGGTTTGTTGGAATTTATTGATTAACTAATGTGCAGTTAGTTAATCACTGTCTTGGAAAAAATCTATTAGTCAGCCGAGGCCCTTACAGAAGAAGTCGAGTCATGACAGAATCTTAGTGAGGATATACCTGTGGACCGTTTCATTATGATGTGATTGATCAAGCCTGTATGTGAAGCTCGTTTCACACTATAGTGTTTGTAAATAACATTATTCTGATTTTAAGAAACCTGATTTTGCTTCTTCGAGGATCAGAAAGACAAACAGACACCTTTGGACAGCTGCAGACTCAGTCTCAACCTCAGCCCATGTGACGAATCAGCAAAACAAACATGGCGGCTTCAATTAGGACAATAACTTATCAGATTGCATGATGAAATAATTAAATTAGCTGGGTTATTTGAGTTTGTAATGAACAGGCGAGGAGACGCTGGTTTCAGCTCCTGTTGGAAATGTTTTCATCGTGTATACAGGGAATAAGCAGGTTTCCCTGAGTGCATGTACACGCCATATCCTGAATATGATCAAAACTAAAAACTGGGACTACTTCCTGTTTGGTGACACAAAGAGCGCTCCTATTGGTTATTCACAAGATGCATGTCAATGGCTTCTTGGTTTTATTGAGTGGCTTTGATTTCATACCTAAAAAAAAACAAGAAATCAATATAGAGGAGCAAAAATTATCTGCATGAAAATAAACACAAGTGCTGGATTAGTTCTCATCTGATGCCTTGCTCAGGTAGGAACACTTGACATATTCATTGTGCTTGTGTGTGTGTGTGTGTGTGTGTGTGTGTGTGTGTGTGTGTGAGTGTAAGAGAGAGAGAGAGGAGCAGATACACTGAGGAGAGTCTTCAGTCTGTTGTTTCATTTCCGGTTATCATCTCAAAACAAAGGGAGGAAAGCATAGTGGTGCATTAAGCGCGCGCACACACACACACACACACACACACACACACAGACAAATACTTTTAGTGGAGTGCTGATTGCTGCTATGTTGTACGTGCCTTTAAACGTCTGCGTGTGTTTGAGTGCTTCGATGTGATGAATCAGTGTTTTTGTGAGTGTCTTTAAAATCACTACATGCTTCCTGCTGTTGAAATTGGATGTTTGCTTTTTAGTTGACGCTGGTTTTGTATTTTGATAAAAACATTGTCTTGGGCAGTGTTACTGGAAAACAAGTTAGCTTAGCATCACTCATAAAACTCCCTGGTCGCCATACATGGCAACGTTGAGACTTGGGCCTGAAAGTCTAAATGTTGAATTGGGATTTTCTACAAGAAGGAATTGGATTAGTTCACTTTGCTTGTAGACAGGATGGGGATCTTGATATGTGTGGTAAGGCGCGTTTGTACAGTGTGCAATGGTGCACCAATCGCCAGCTGGGACGCAAGTCAGCGTTATGTCAGCGTCATCAGTTTGGATGCCTGCGTTAAGTGAGAAGCATTCGCATGGTGAGATAAGTTTTTGACACTGTCAGATATTTTTTTCTTTGGTTACAAGGCCGTGATATTGGTCATCTGAGATCCTCTGTCAGGGGGCCACGCCTCACTTGATCATCATTCAGTTGGGTCTGCCCAAAAGTGTACAGTCTTCACCTCGCATCATGCTTGTGAAAAATACTCAGGCAGAAACCAGAAGAACGCTTCGGAGCAGTGTTATCTGGAAACAGATCAGGATCTGTGAGGAGAGATTGCACTTCAGCCTCAAAAACTCAGAGGAGTTTTGTGCATCAGTGAAAAAACTTTATTTTAGTCATCTTTTAGGATGGTTAATGGTGAAAAGGCTTTTTGGGCTGCAATGGGATTTGGCTTCAAACTACTAAAAGGACCCAGATGTAAAGAAAGGACTTTCCTGTTTCCAGGCCATCATATGTTCTCATACTTGCCCAGGAGGTTTAAAATCTGAACAGAAACCTCACTTCAACTAAATATATTTACTTTAAACCTTTGTTATTTTATTTGAACGTTTACTTCTTTGCATTGGTCGACCACCATGACGCTGTCGATCATTTAATCCTTTTTTTTAAAGGGTCTGCGCTGCAGCTTTGGACTCGGCTTTTGTAAATAGTAAAGTTCAAAGCCGGAGGCAGAAATAACCCACTAGCTGTTGTGTATTTTGGGGTGAAAAGTCACCTCTGACATCACATTGACATCACACACATTAAGAATGTCACAGCTTATTTATGGTCTCATCAAAACATCGCTCAGCCCGAACGGCTCATGGCGGAGTGTCGAAGTGTCCAAATGTGGCGCCACACGCAAGCAGTGAAGTGTATGTTGAAGGGCGACTTTACTACTTACCCTGCACTTACATGCCCTCTGTGTAATGGATACCAAGGCTTAAGTGGTAATGGTGCAATAAAAAAAAAGATACAGAGAGAGAGAGAGAGAAGGAAGAGGAGAGACGTGGAGAGAAGAGAGACAGAAAGGTAGGAGGGGCAGGAAGATGGAGGAGAGGCAGGAGACACAACAGAGACGAGGAGACAGGAAGGAAGAAAAGAGTTAGGGAGGAAGACAATGGAGAAGGAAAGTTCAAGGCAAAATGGAGAAGATGGGAAGAAAATGAGGGAGATGCAAAAGATAGACGGCAGGTGAGACAAAAGCGGAACAAAAGAGGAGCTGAAAGAAGAAAAATGATTCAGGACTGAATGAGAGAAAAAGAAAGATGGAGGTAGTAGTGATGGAAGACAAAGGGAAAAGCAAGGCAGCAATAAAATGTCTCACAAAGAAAGTCCAGAGTCTGAGAGCGACATGACGAATAGTAAATAGAGAAAGAGCTCTTCAGATGATTGCAGCCTTTTGTGCTATAAATCTTCTTTTTTTTTTTCTCACAGAATGAAGCCTGTCTGTCTCGGTCTGTGGAGTCCTGACAGAAATAAACGGCTTTATATTCAGCTTTATTGATCCCTAAACTCTCTGCTCTCTCCTTTCTTTTAATCTCTCACTGTGTTGTGTTGTGTCTGTACCTCTCTATATCTTCCATTTCATCTAAGTCTCCCTCTTTTACCTCGGCCTGTGCCTGGTCAGAGGTCTTTATAGTGCCTGTGAAAAGGCTAAAACAGAAAATACTCAATATGCCAAGAAGGAAGCTCCCTTCTTAGCGCAGAATGCAAAGTTGAAAATAGCATGAAGCCATTTAAGGCCTCAGGATCAATACTTTAAAGATCTGTTTACAAGTATCAGTGTGTGACCTGGTGACAGTCCATGAATACTGTTTTGCATTATTTTATGTTCAAGATCTTGTAGTTGTTTAGTTTTGCATGAATGCAAAACATCTGCGGTGGAAGTTGATCGCAAACTTCTTTCACTCAATATTGAAATGTATCTTTAATTTTATACAAACAGAGCCTCTGTGCTTTTAGCTTGCAAAGCAAATATACAATAGGAATACATAGGCTATGAATGCTAATGTTTATTTGGGCATTTCGATGCTAACGTAACTTTAAACAGGGGGCTTGTCCAGCAAGCATACAGTAGGAATTTCAATATAGGCTAATGTCTATGTTAACTTATAAATGTTTGCAGCAGAAACACATCAGGAATGTTAACTGGGGGAGCACAAAAAACAGGAGTTAGTAATATAATAAATATAGGCCTATAACTTAATCAGCAAAATGTTGTCTTGTTATGGGTGCTCTAATTTATCGAGAGGATGACTAGCTGCCATTTTATAAATGCGTGTGTTATTGAATCCTAAAGTGTATTTTTTCTGATTATACCTATCAAAGATTGCACTTAAACGTACAGTGTGTAATATTTTGTGGCATTTAGCAGAGCAGACTTGGCAACAATGGAACATCATATTCTTCTGTGTGTTAATAGTATAATCACCTGAACAGTGTATAAAAGACAATCCTGCATGTTATTTGGGTTACTTGTGTTAAAAAATGATATTCTTAGATTATTTATGGGACTGGACTTCACACTCTAACTTTTACTTGACACATAAACCATTATCTTTTATTTCCATGTGTTCATGTTGGGGTTGGTCTTTATTTCTGTAAGTTGACAATACTTGAGTGAGGTCTGTTTTTTATCTTTTCTGCTGGTTGATGGTTGTCGACAGTCACAGTTCATCTTTCCCCACCTGCAAACACCATCTCTGATCAAACTGGGTTATCGTTGATACAATCACCCTTATTACTGGAATTACATTTGTTGTGTCTTTAAGTGTATGCCTTACAATTATTTGAGAAATGATTGTAAATGACAAACCTGCTATTTTCAGGTCAACATGGTTTTATTTAGATTTTCAGCACTTCAAATAATGTCCTCGCTTACTTTTGCACACATTACATTGTGAAAAAACAGAGTCCATCAGCAGCAGGACACAGGCGTGACAGAGTGGAGACTCAGGCTGTCATGGTGAAGTTGCGAGGCTGTGATCTATCTTTGTGGTCAGGACGAAAACAGTCTCTAATGACTCTGCAAAGCTCCTCTTTCTTCTCTCTCGCTCTGTCTGTAAAATGAAACCAGAGATTGCTGGCTCACTCACTTCCTCACTTTAAACTTTACATTTAATAACAGCCATGAATAGAATACAGTGCATAATGCTATATGAAGTAATGATTTACAAAAACACGGCCTAATATATTCTAATCTTTTCAATTAATTATGATCATTTTGTTTGTGTACAAACTACATCACAAAAAAAGTAGTGTTCTGTGAAATATGTAAACAGCTGTCCCTCTCTCTCTCTTAGACATTGCACCAGTTATATAAATTATTCAGTATTTTTAGATGTTCAAAGTTCTATCATCCAACCATTAGTATTAGATTTGAATGCAGCTGTCAACAGGAGTAAGCTCATTATGTGTACATTTGGATATAAATGATGGCATCGTCTGTGTATGTGTATAGATATAGGTATACATCAGGGTATCATCTGCATCTGTAGATATATTTATAGGTATACATCAGGGTATCATCTGCATCGGTAGATATATTTATAGGTTTACATCAGGGTATCATCTGCATAGGTAGATATATTTATATGTTTACATCAGGGTATCATCTGCATAGGTAGATATATTTATAGGTTTACATCAGGGTATCATCTGCATAGGTGATGGACTGGTTGCCCTTCAGGCATTTTTTCTTCTTTTTTTTGTTTTGAATGAATCACCACCTGTTGTAACAAACTTGCTTTTAAGTGAGGTGAGCCAGTTTGTTACATCACTCTCATGCTTTCAATATCTGAAATACTATCCATCTTCTCAGTTTCCATCTCTCCCCACTCACCTCTTGTTTTCTCTCTTTCTCGAATTCATTTGAAAGGGCTGTTTCACTAAAACATCACCTTTATGTTTCTATTGACAGCCCTTGACTCTTGAAACCTCTGTATAATACATTGATTATATGTACTGTGAGCGTTTCCCGCTCTCAAGACCCAGCTCTTGACACAACCCCATTCAGGTGAATAGAAAAGGCTTAAAGGTGGAATGACGACTCTCAGCTTTCATATTGAAGACTTGATCTCTGGGTCAGCAGTTGGTGTCAATAGCTGTTTATTTTGTTGTTTGCTCCTGTGTGTTATTTGCTCTCATAGCTGCAGATTTCCATTAAAATTAAGTTGTGACATTTAAATTAGCAGGCTCTTGAATAAAGATTTTTTTTTTTTTTTACTTTTTGAAAGCCCTATTGTTGTGTGACTGAAAGACTGAGGCAAAAAGCCAACACCTTAATATCTTACCAAGGCTCACTAATTCAAACTTAGTAACTACAACTGATTTCACTACAGTTTGAGATGTTTGAAATGAAGTATAACTTATTCAGTTGAAAACTGTTCAAAAGCATAATGTGCGTATCCTGATCGCTGTTTGAAACAGTTCAGTCCTCTTGATCCAGGTCGAGCCAGGTGCCTGTGCTGGGTGTGGTTACGCATTGCTCTGGTCGAGGTGGTCTAAGGCTTGACATGTGTGACATCAGGCCGTGTGGTTTCAGGATGATTCTGACATTTTTAAGTTGCACAACTGATTTTGAAGTTGGGCTGAATTCCAGCTGCTCTTGACCCATTGGATGACTTTCTGGCACTTCTACACACTCGTACACTGTAAGAGCGGAGCCACAGGATGATGACTTCTGCCTTGATTTGCATAACAGAGATGGGAGAGAGAGATTAAAGACATGAAAAGGAGTCGCAGGTTGGACTTAAACCCGGGTCTGCCAACTTGGAGGACTATATCCTCTAAACATGGGTTGCTACAGCTCGGCCATCAATGCCCATACTCAATGTTGAAATTCCCAGCTCATCCCTTCTTATATGCGGATGACTTGACTGTAATATGACAGTAATGATTAGTTGGACAATTACTAAATGCTGAAATGAAAATGTTCATTTGTGATTGTTTGTAATAATAGATGTTGTTTGTGGAAAAATCACTGTTGTTGTTTTTGAATTGTGTAAAACTGAAATAAAAAAGTACAAGAGGTAGACGCTGTGACAGAGCAGCTGACTCACATGCAGAGAAAAACAGAAGGATCTCTGTGTTTACTGCTGATCTCGTTGCAGTTAAAGACGCATTTAGCAACACCCTGATGTCTATAAGAGAGAGAGAGAGAGCTGATGAAAGACAGAGGAACCCTGTGTTATTGATCCTATTGATTCACTCGTTACCTTTAAAGGAAAGCCACCCCTCCCCCTTACCTCGTGCTCACCCCTCCTCAAATCGGTAAACCCCTTTTGAATAATATAATTGCGTATTTGATCCTCACTGTAACCTGGACTAGAGGAAAAAAAGCCTGATTGAATCACTCAAGCGTGCTCTTTTCTCCATCGACAGCAGACTGTGTTTGTGTGTGTGGGCGGGTGGTTTTGATTGCTCCCTTTTTACACGTAAATGTCTGCAGTTTTCCTCGTCTTTTTTTTTAACCTCCGTCTGGGCTGAACTGCTGCCGAGCTGCTTTTCATCGAGCTACAGTAAGCAGAAAAAGCCAACAGGCAGAGACAGGAGGGACTGTGTACATTTGATATCCGTGTACACTGTTGGAAAAAAAAAAAGAAACATTTCATCGTCCCAAAAAAACATTTAATGTTCTTTTCAATTCAGATTTGCCTCATTATTCGACTGATCGTGATTTAAATCGGTAATTTAAAGTAAATTATTATTAAAACTCCAATATTCTGACGATCACTGCCTCTTCAAATTTGGACTCATTTAAATCCAAGCCCGTTTCATAGAGACATGAGTGCACTGAAGTCCCGCACACATCGGAAGGGAAAATGATTCAAGGCTCGTCCTTCAACTGTGCATTTTGTAAATGTTCCATCTCGTCTCTTTTGTCTGCAAGCAAACAACAGAAAACGCCTAAAACCTGTTGTGTCGTTATTTAAGGAAAAAAAAAAAGAACAAACTGTGCGGTGTGGAGTTAGAGTAAATAACAAACCTGTTCTTTTAGTAAATATTCAGGTTTTTGTCTTCTGTCATGTTGGGGCGTCATTTCTTTCAGAAGAGCAGAAGTGACACTGAGACAGACGGACAGTAAAGGTTTAAATATACCTGTCCATTCAAAAGGATGCTAAAATAAATCACTGTTCTTTTAGTTTGCTGCATGCAGGCATTCGAGCAGCGTTTTAAAGCAGCTCAACAATGTTTTCCCCTCTGCTTCATGTTTGGTCTCTTTGGAGGAAATTATAAATCTTGTGCAATTTGTTGAACACGAAGTGAATCAACTATAACAATTTGCCCATCATCATTATGCAGGAGCACTGATGAACATGAGAAAAAAAAAGCCTGAACTCACGAGGGGCAGTCTTGGTGCCAGGATTTTAAACTTTGATGACTTGTTGGATACCATGGCAACAGAAGTACAAGTCATCGGGTGATCTCTTGTTTTTAATCTCGGTCTAGATTGCATACACATCCATGTCTATGCCAGCCGCAGCTTTTGATGTAGAATTTGAGTGGAGAGCTGATGTTTTTTTTTTAAGCTTGTTTGCTTGACTATTGATCGTTCGAATAACAGTTTGTTCTGTTTGAAACATTGGTATTAAACATTTTGTACTGATACCACGTCAACAAATGTAAAAAGTCCTGGGAACCCTGATATCATGTAATTCTTTATTACTAATTACAAAACATGCCAACATGTTTGTGCAGCTGAAGCATTTCTCTCTCTCTCTCTCTCTCTCTCTCTCTCTCTCTCTCTCTCTCTCTCTCTCTCATACTCTTACGGTAACCTTGTAGTTCAAACTGTGGCTGAAGATCTGAAGACTTCTTAAAACTTCTGCACTTTTCAATTAATCATATAAATAACAGATTGTTAAAAAAAAACATTAAAAAGTTTTAAAGTGTAGAAAATGGGACAACCTTTGAGCAAACTGTCTGTGATGGTAAGTAGTGAAAAAAAAGCTGAAGCAGTTACTTGCCAGGAAAAATACAAAAAAAACATTTTCCTGCAAAATGTGTCTTAAAGTTTAGCAAAAAGCTTCTGCAATGGTCAATTAATATCTATTTTATAAAAGCACAGAGCTGGAGGAACATGATGATGCATGCACACATCAACACAATGCCCTCAGTGTGTGTGTGTGTGTGTGTGTCGGTTTGTGTGTGTGTGTGTGTGTGTGTGTGTGTGTGTGTTGGTTTGTTTGTGTGTGTGTGTGTGTGTGTGTGTGTGTGTGTGTGTGTGTGTGTGTGTGTGTGTGTGTGGATATGAAAAATGGACCGGAAACAGAGAGAGGATGAGGAGGAAGGCTGAAGGTAGCGTTTGAGAAGAAACCCTGCAGAGAGGAGAAGACTGCAAAATGCTCACCACTATGAAACACAGTCATTGTTTGAAAAAAAAAAAAAAAAGCAATGCTCAGTTTGTTCTGTTACACGCCGATTGATTGCTGAAACGTAGAACAATGCCATGCAGGAAAGCAGTGGATGTGTCTGTGTAGAGATTATATTGGAAGTAAAGTCCTGTGTACTCTTTCCTGTCAGGTGGAAGTAGCTCCGGTCTCTCAGAGCTTCGACAGCTTCATGATGATCCCTACAGGTCCAGTCAGAGCTCTGAGGACATGACAGGTGCTAAACCAAACACAAACACCTTCTACATCAGTCTTTACTCACCATAGTCTACTTCATATGAAAGCTCACTGCAATGCCTTTTAGAGCACGTTATGTGTGTAGAGATAAAACTGAAAATCACTTCAAATTATCATTCACACGTTATATTAAGGTCTTTGTTAGAATCTTTACTGAACGCTAAATACAAATATTTTCTAAGAAGCTTATGAAGAGAAATCACAGAATAACACGTATAGGCTCTTATAAGAAGCCTCATATAAGAAGCTTCTTAAAGGGTGCTGGTGGCCTAGTGGTTAGTGCGTGCGCCCTTTAATAGAGGCTCAGATCTGACCCTGGTTCCTGGTTCAATCTCCTCTCCGTCTCTGAGACATGTGGAGAATTAATTAAGAAACGTTTATAGATACAAATGAATAAGATGCTTATTAAAATCAATAAGACATAAAACATGAATTAACACTGAGATGAAAGACTTATGTCTGTTTATAAGCATCTTATCAGTAACTAATTACTAATTATCGTTTAATTAAGAAACGTGAGAAGCAGGATATATTTTTCACAATAATGGGTCAGATTTGCCATTTTTGATTTTGATGGTTTTGGGAGGAATCTCACGAACCACTCAATTAACTGTTAACTCTCGCTTATTACAAAGACCTCAATAAAACGTCTTTCAAAATAATCCACTGAGGGTCACTAAGCAGACAGATCCATGTTACACACACACACACACACACACACACTCTGAGACTACTGACATCCTCAACCAGCAGCTTTAAAAAGCAGTGCTTGATATTTATACACCAATCAAAAGTACACCAGTGCAAACGTAAACATCTGTGATCCACTCATATTTGTTCATTTTGTCATCATGTCTGTGTGTGTGTGTGTGTGTGTGTGTGTGTGTGTGTGTGTGTGCGGGTGTGCGTGTGTGTTAACGGTATCACCTCCTCCTCACTCATGCCAGCTCATGCTCTCATCATGTTCTTCATGCTCCTGTGTTTTATGATACCATTGCTTGTTCTTGTCTTTAAGTGAGTGTGTGTTTCTAATAGTTCCCACTGTTAGGATTGAACAGGTTGTTTGGTGTCACCTGGTGTTGGAGTTGAAGACAGGACTGCCCGTCTGTTGTTAGACCTGAAACGTCAGCTCACAGTGTCAGCCTGTGGATTTACACACAGACGCTTCAATACTCAAAAAGGTTCATGTTTTAGTTTTAGCAGCGTGAAGACGTAGCCGTAAACTCTAAGATCTGTTGTTAGGTCTTAATTCACTCCATCAATTAGTAAATTACTCTGATCAGACAAAAGACAGTACGACGCACATCTCTTATAATGTAGTTTATTCTGTGTATTTGTGTTTGTGTCCCCTCTGTTGACCTTCAAAACAAATCAGACACACAGTCAGCAGGGTGCCTCATGCACAGCCTTATATATGGATATGTCTTTCATTAACAGTCACAAGAATAAGAATAAGAATAATAGTAATAATACATTTTATTTATGGGGACCTTTCAAAAAACCCAAGGACAGCTTACAAGCAGGGTTAAAAACAAAAAATATATAAAATTACAAACTTAAAAAGGAGATGAAAACTAACGTGAAAAATAAACTACCTGTTTGTGAAATTAAAAGGTTCATACTAAAATATAAAAATGTCCCTTAAATACAATAGAGTACATAAAACAAGCACAGCTGTGTGTTTTGTTGCTTTTTTGGCTCAGAGAGAGAGAGAAAGAGAGAGAGAGAGAGAGAGGGAGAGAGAGAGAGAGAGAGAGAGGGAGAGAGAGAGGGAGAGAGAGAGAGAGAGGGAGAGAGAGAGAGAGACAGACAGAGAGGGAGAGAGAGAGAGAGAGAAAGAGACAGACAGAGAGGGAGAGAGAGAGAGGGAGAGAGAGAGAGGGAGAGAGAAAGAGACAGACAGAGAGGGAGAGAGAGAGAGAGAGAGGGAGAGAGAGAGGGAGAGAGAAAGAGACAGACAGAGAGGGAGAGAGAGAGAGAGAGAGAAAGAGACAGACAGAGAGAGAGAGAGAGAGGGCGGTGAAGACAAGGTGAACAGAAGACGCCTATAATGTATAATATAATATAATAATAATGTACCACCCGTTATCTTAAATGAAAACATGTTGAGTTATAGAATATAGTTTCAACAAAGTTATTTTGGCATCAAAGTGTCCGATCGATCAAACAGTCAGGATGAATGTCTTTTTGTCTTTTTGTCTTTTTAAAGACAATAAATGGATATCCATTTAATTCCTAATGACACGTTTTGTCCCGTCTGTTGAACAGAACTTTGAAATACAGTGGAGATAAGATTTCACAGAAATAATTATAGTAATAATGAAAAAATTGCAAGCAAATAGTTGTATAAATTTAAATGTCGACAGTTTAAAAACATTTTTAAGTTTAGGCTCTTACATGCAAACAAAACTATCTTCAGTGGATGATTATTATTACATTTAACTCTGTTTGTTTGTGTCTTTAATTTTTCCATTTATCGTCATTTTCTTTGTCGAGACTCCAAGAAAAGTCTCCCCCTGCTCCCCCTGTTTGTGTCGCACACTTAAACACACACACACACACACACACACACACACACACACGTTGTGTTTGTGGATCAGTGCTCTTCATATTGGGAGATCAAGAGTGCCACCTGTCTGTGACCGAGGGCACTGCAACCACAGCAGTCTGAGTCCTGACAGTTAGCAGGATTAACATGAATTCTTTATAACATTTCATTTAATTACGGGGAGAACAGAAGAAGAATAATCACCACATTTAAAGCGACACACACAACAGGGACACTTAGGTTTGAGTCATTCGCTCCTGAAACAGGACGCACAGCTCTGAAGGCTCCAGAGCTGCTCGGCCATCTATCATGAGACAAAGAGACTAACAACAAGCTGTGAGGAGGTGAAAGGGGGAGTGTGTGTGTGTGTGTGTGTGTGTGTGTGTGTGTGTGTGTGTCTCCCCTTACATAATAGTTTTGTGACTGGATTGAGTCGTTAACCTGATTCGTACTGATCAGCCGGGCGCTGACTCTGCATACTTAATTCAGAGAGGTAATCAAATCAAACGCACCCTGACTTCCTCCTCCTCCTTATTGACTGACTGAAACACAACAGCAGACACATTAGAGGCTGTGCTATTAATGTTTGAGTTGTTGATGTTATTAAAAGGAAAACATGATTCACACTGCTTTTTAAATCGACCTCACACGTCACAGGAAGTACACTGAAAATAAAACTCCTATCTTAGCACGTGTGTTTTAGTCTCATCACACTTTATATAAGCCACACTCATTACAGGTTCAGGTTAACATCCTTTAAGTTAAACTAAATAAATCCGCCTATGGGACAAGAAATATATCAAGGAAATATGACGATGCCAGCAACAGTTAAAGGTCGATAAAGTGGGCGTCAACATGAACAATCTTTGAGTCAGTAAACCAGGCCAGATGTTTATTTTGGCCTTTTCCTTATTTATTCTCTGAAAGTGGAAATAAAAACCAGCACCGATGTCATAAAGAAATGTTACTGTGGGAAATAGAAAGAGGCATCTCATTTGAAGACCAACTACCATTGATGCAACTCGAGCCCTCGTTTCTTCTTTAACTTTCTTGGATGAAGATATTTGTTCTGACTTGTAATTTGATCACGGCTTGGAGAAGAGTGTAATGAGAAATGTTTGACTTAAAAGTCATACAGAAACACGTGCTAACAGAGTTTTGTTCTGCGAATGGCCTGAATTAAAAAAAGAAAACAGTAGAAATAGAATGATGTTATCTATCTTTATGTTTTTATTTATTACTGGCCACTATTTTACCTGATTTTGTTTTTATTGGAGGCTTGACTGCAAACAGGGCTGGACACAAGAGAAGAGAAATGTGGACAGACATGAAGGTCTCACAGTGTTATTAATTCTAGCTCAGAATAATGGAGGTTCACTATCAGACTGTGAACCACTTTATCAGATGGATTTGTCATATTATTTATGTAGCTAGCACAAAGGTTTGGCTCTAGGCTGGAGGTGGAGTCCATGGATGGAGATACCAGCGGAGGAGAGTGTGTTTTTTTTTTTTTTTTTAACCAGAATCCCACTGTGACATCACAAGGAGAGCAAATTTGAAACAGAACATTTTTCTCTGTGTTGTAAGATTTATGCAGACCACAAACAAAAGGACTGGACGGGTTTATTTCACATTTTCTGGGTCTGTAGACACTCAGCTTACCACATATATGTTCAAAAACAAAGTATTTTTTTAATATGTCCCCTTTAAGTAAAATTGTAAAATAAATTAAAGATTTTATTCGTAAACAAATTAAACTAATTAGTGTTTGGAATAAACACACAAGAAAAGCATGGGTGAAAGCGTGGGAAAGGACGATCATTCATCTTCATTCATCATACATTTACTTTCTTCATGATTCTGATGTCATTATCCATTAAAGCTTCACATTGTGGTAGAGTTTAGCAATGAACAGCTTAAAGTTGCATACAGACAGACGAAGGCTCAACAATACCTTTGTGTTTCATCATAGTCAAACTTACGAATGCTATTCCAATATCTAACAGTTTTCTATAACCAGTTCATGTCTCTTCCTCCCAATCTCCCCCTCCTGTCCAACTCTCCCCCCTCCTCTGTCCTCTCTCCCTCTTTTCTCTCAGCATGCAAACGGAAGGAACAGGACACGGGGAAGGATCGCAACAGTACGCCAAAGAAGTCGCGGCTGGTCTTCACCGACCTGCAGCGGCGCACCCTGCTGGCCATCTTCAAGGAGAACAAGCGACCGTCCAAGGAGATGCAGCTCACCATCTCGCAGCAGCTGGGCCTTGAGCTCACCACCGTCAGCAACTTCTTCATGAACGCCCGCCGCCGGAGCCTCGACAAATGGACAGACGATGGAGCCAGCCCTGGGGGCCAATCTTCGGCTTCCAGCACTTGTACCAAAGCGTGATTAAATATGGGAAAAGGGGGGGGGAGGGGGATGACTGGGTGGGTATGGGGGCTTGGGAAGGGATCCAGGGAGGGGTGGAGGGGTTGAGGGTGCGGGTCGTGGTTTTGTCCGTTCACAGCGACGAGGAGAACCAAACTTTTTACTTTTTTGTTTTTATCATGGGTGACAAACTGAGAGAGGGGCTGCTCACTGCGGCGACTTGTATGTAGCCTAACCGCCTTTGCAAATTCATCGTACATCCATAAAGAAGCTTTAGGGTAAACTCAGAAACCTCACTGTAGGAAACTAGACGTTCACTGCAGACACACTAGCCCAAATACCAAAGACAAGAAGACAGAAGTGTGTTTTCTATTATGCAATATAAGCTAGGAGCCAACCCACCAAACAACCAACTAAGCAAGAAACAAACGAAAGCTTTACGACGTGTTGGAGGATTACAGAATAATCCCCATTGATAGGGTTTCAGCCATTAAATCTCCAAAGATGACAATGGCGCAGTTCTGATTATATTTTGGACATGGCTGAATTGAAATTTACAGCAAAAGGAGAAATTGGGCCCTAAATTTGTTCACATCAATTTGGAAATGGAAAAATGTATCTAAATGGTATAATTTTCAGCTCCTTTTACAAAAATGACAAACTATCTGTGAGATGCAAGGATTTGAAAAGTTGGCTAAATATGCAAGCACAAAACCACAGATACACAGACTTTCTCCAAGGCACACAGCTTTCTTCGTGATTTTGAGCCGACATGTAGAGTTACAAGCTTTCCCAGCATACCTGGTGGCGCACGAGTCTATGAATAGATACAACATATGTGAGCACAATCTTGAAGCACATTTTCTTTGCAATAGAACCGGGGCTCTCTGCCAAGCCGAGTGGTCTTCACATCTTAGAAAAACTCAGGATACCATTTTTTCTAAACGGTGGCTGAATTCCATTCGGCATCTGTCGTTACACACTTTTAAGCAAGAATGAACACACACACACACACACACTTTGTTGCAGACAAGCAAATACATCCGCTTGACCAACACACACTCATCCTTTAAAAATTAACTTCTTGAACAAACAACCCAGATTCCAACCATGACACAAACATTGTCAGCAAAACCAAAGCTAAGCTCCAGGTTTACCCTTGCTTCACCCACCCATCGTTTGTGTTACCATAGCAACTCATACATCATCAAGGCAGCCGCTTCCATTAAGCATCTTAGCATTAGCACAACCTTCGTTTCAGTGGGACCAAAGATGCTCATAGGTGTAAAACTGACACTGGAACAAGTGAACTAACTGTGATTTCGACTCACACTGGAACATGTATTGATCTCCCTTTTTAAATTCAGTAGAATCATTGTGAAGGAGTGCAAAACAAGAGGCTCACTTTTACTCCTCAAACTACATTTTAATGACATCAGAGTTTACACCGGTTCCAAATGCCAAATTCATGCCATTATAGAGACCAGGTCCTATGAATCATACAAGGGGGTAAGATGGCACACACTCTTTGGACAATCTATCCTTGTTAGGCATTGTTGTTAACTCAATAAGTGATTTAGCTATAAAAACGTGTTCCAGGGCACCAATACATTATCTTCATAGCTCAAATATTGAAGAGGGGTTTTTTTTTCAGAGTATGTGTGCCAATGTAGGACTGTGATGATGTTCTTGGCAAGTTGGGGCCATTGTACCTTTGGGTGTAAATGTACCTTAAAACTAAGATGCTTTTTGGAAGCTTCCAGTTGCCATCAAAGATTTCCAAATACACCAAAAACTCTTACCAACCACTTTCAGTGACTGACACAACAGCAGGTCCAGGAAACCGTCTGAACCCTTGGAGGACGTACTGTCCAGGCGAATCAGGGCCTTTGTAATAGTTAAAGAGGACAATCTAAAGACGATGCTTGGCAGGTCCGTCCTCTTCAGAGGGTCAGCGGCCTGGAAGACAATAAAACAGGGATAAACGCTGCAAACAAAGTCAGACTGTTTATTCAGACAAGAGAAATCTTCCCCTTAAAAGTCGTTTTGGAGGAACAAAACTCAATTTCGTTTGTTTGCAGTGTAGGAGAGTCGACTGCTTGAGAAAAAGGATTGAAGACAGAGAGACAGACATTGCCTGTCTGACTGTCTTGTCTTTAAATTATTCACCAAGCGTCATTCTCTACCAAATCCCACTTATCCCATTAGTTTTAGTTTCATACTGTCACACTGTACAGCCTGATGTAAATACTAAGAAAACCTCAACCACCGCCACCTCCTTCTCTGTCTTAATAGGCTTCACCATCCGCAATCACCTCATCAATCATCTCTCACTCAAGCTATTGAACCAAAAAAGAAACAAAACCAAAGGAAAGGCGTCAGTCGGCAGCCCCTGCTCCTTAGAAACCCCAGGCTGAGTCCCGGCCTGGTTAGAGGCAAGCCAAAGGCTTCAAGAACGATTTAAAATAAAAATGGACACTTGAGACTTTTTCTATTTATTGACAAATCGAAACCAAAGAAATCCTTTTTCTGCACCTAACTGTTCCAACAAACAGAAAAAACTGAAGATGGAAGAGAATTATTACCAAAAAAAGAAAAAAAAAAAATCAAAAAAAGAGTGGTGACGAAGTCGAGGATAGAGGATGACGTCATCGACGAGGAGATGGAGAGGGGATAGAAAGAAGGACGACATCAAGGAAGTGGCGAAGAAGTAGCTTTGTTCTGCCTGATGTTGCATCAGGCCATCTTTAAGGGGAAGCAAGTTTGGGACTGAAAAGGGTTAATCCACAGGGGGAAGGAGGGAAGCAACCAACGGAGGATGCCGTCGCCCATTTTCTTCCCTCCAACCCCCCAAAAAGGCAGAACATTAATGTGTCTCTCACGGTTGAAGAGTGTCTTTAACGTGTGCCTATGCAGTTTTTCAAAGTAGAAAATGGTTAAAGAACAACAGAAACCTCATCAGCTAACAAACCAAAGATTCACCGTTAACTCCAGTAGCAGTTCTCCTCCCCCATAAAGGAAAACCTCAACTTTAACAAACCATAATGCTACATTTGATGCTAGCAAAATTTGCATTTACGGTAATAAATTAGAACCTTATGGTAGACGCATTTCTTTCATCCTTATAACCTCATTGGGTTACAAACCTAACGATGATGCTCGTCAATATTCAGATCAGGAAAGCCAGTATTTAACTTGAAGGCTAACGAACATCTGGCTAACTTTAGCAACAGCAGATAGTGTTTTAAATATTAGCGCTAACACATTGGGGATGGATTTCTGGTGTACCTCCAGCATTGTAGCCATCACAGTTATTAATCTGTCACACACAAACCATTTCATTCTTACGCACCACTGATGATCAAAAGAGTAAAAAGCCTCTAAGATGGCTGCTGTAGCTGTTTGTGTTTGTTATCTTTTTCCCGCCATAAGTCATGACCTGCTCCACAGGACAAAGTCTACCTCCAATAATCTCCATCAGTAGTAACAAAAGCTGCCAGACAACAGTACAGGGACGGTTTATTTTTTCATATTTCGACAAATCCGGACAGGAAGCAGCTTCGTGTGTTAGCATTGAGAAAACTGAAATGCTTCCATCTTCCATTTTTGCTTCCTCCCAGTTTAGGGATTCAAACAACATGCTTATTATTGTTAAACTGTCTGATGTCTGGCACACTTACTACTGCGGAGATAGTGACAAAGAAATGCTATGTGAAACGTACAGTGCATACCAAAGATTTTTTGCTGTACAAACAGTAGCACACTGACACCCTTTCTTTTGGTCATTGCCCTTTTAATCATTTTTCAGTAAGTCTGTAACTATTGTTAAACTCACAGACTCCAAGTTTTTACTTTTCAACTACAACCTTTAACATCGGATATTATAAAAGACTTCCTCACTTGAGATATCTCCAAAGTTAGCTATATAAAACTAATTTTAAAAAAGAAAAAAAAAAGAACAGTATTGAATTTCTTAATTGCAGAAAAAAATGTTCCAGACCAAGAAATGATTGGATTGGTCACAATCTGGTTACCAATTCTGTTAGCTTTATAGTTGAAGAGAAAAATCTTGGAAGTATCAGTCATGACATCCATGTTTGTTATTACCTTGCTGGAGGAGAAGCCATCAACTCAAAGAGTGATTATTGGACATGTTAACTGTCCATAGCTAACAAACCCACGTTAGCAAGTTCTTTACGGGGGAGGAACAAAGCTGCTGCTCCATACAACAACAATAAATGAAACAAAACCAAAAAATGCTACACCTGCTGAGAGAAACTGCTAAATATCGGTCAAATAGCTTTATCCTGAGTTTTCTCTCTCTCTCTTTTCTGTATGTAAAGCTTCTAGTCCAAAGAAATCCTCCGCCCACCTGACCCTCCCATCATGCTGGCCACGCCCAAAGGAGGGGCGCGGTCTATGGCTCAGGGGGGTAGCGGCCATTTTCCATTCCCACTTGCAGTTCTGTCTGGATGTAACACGGGCTAAACCTGCCAAACCAAAAAAAGAAAAATGGGTATGAAACCAAAAAACTTTCCCAAAGAGGTTTTCATTGCTTGTTTGTTTTTAAGTACTTACAAATTATTTGCCAATACGTATGTGTCTGTTATTACTACTATGTTCCTTCTTAGGTTTTTGCAATATGTGATTTTTTATTTAATGTTTTTCTTTAATTTGTGAATTAATTTAAGCGAACAAATTTTGTTGCCAAATCTCCCTCTGAACCCTTTACCCTTAATGATTAGCTTTGCCAAAGTTTACATTGTTTGTTCCCTTTTCTTTTTGTTTAATGCTGTATTTATTTATGAGGTGTTTTAGAACACGCTAGTTTTGTACTTAATAATAATTTAACCTTATTTAATTAGATGTAATTGTTTTTGATGAATATTTATGTGTATTTAAGAATGTTAGTTGCATCAAAGATGCAGTGCTTATGCCAGGCCTGTTAATTTATTCTTAGTTAGCTTTACTTTAAAAAGCAAATGAAATGTTGTTTTATGAATGTTTAGATTAAATGACAGAACAAAGTAGGAATGTCAGATTAGACTATTAGTACTTCTGAATGTCAACACTTGCTCTCACTCTTTAGCCAATCTAGTTTTTTGTCCTGGTAACGATTTTTCTCTTTCTAAAATGAAGCAATCTCGCTGTGACGAAAAAAACTGACCAAATGATGAGCACTGCATCAGTTTTTTTTCTTCCTTGTGATTTTTAATGGCTAATTTATTGGTTGATTTGTTTTTAATTTGTTTGCATCCCACTGGCCATTGTTGAACAAGCAATGAATTTCAGACTGATGTTCTAGTGACACTTGATCAGGTGACGTAAGGGCCACACGTTGATATAAACTGACCCACCAAAGATAACTGGAATCCTTGAGAGGCCAATTAAACAGAGTGTGTTTACATCCACGCAGCTTGCAGCCTGGTTAAGGTCTTAGTCGTACAATTAGATTTTAGTAAACAAACTCCACAAAGAGAAACAACTGAATGTATCTGTGTAGTTTCATACAAATCCCTAGAAATTTATTTGTTAAATAAATTAATTCAAAGTCAAACACTGTCTAAACTAAATAACAAAATGTCAAAAATTCTCTTGCGGTGCTTTCTCACAGACATGAAACTCATAAAACTACCATCGTCAAGGTTACGAGCTTATGTGAGAGAAAAAGCAGGAAATATTCAGGAAATATCACCACGAGTGAGTGGGAGAGATGTCGAGGAATGTATTTGTGAAAAGAGCTTATGGTAGAGCTTGTTGAACCAATTTGTTTTGCGAACACTACATTAGACAACACACATTTGACATCAATATGATCATCTTGACAAGCAAATATGAATTCATTTCGTCATTTAAAAATTAAACGTGGCAAGTTTTCTTCAACACTATTTTGGCTAGTGTGAAAACGTATTTCCCCTTGTGCAACTGTACAGCTTCAGCATGTATCTAACTTGTTTCTACGGATGGTTTGGTGCAGACTTTGCACCTTTGAGAAACGTAAGAAAAGCCAATGAAACACACTGATGGTGCAACAAAGATGATTTTCCAAAGCCGATCAGTTGGTGTACTCTTTGGCTGTAGTACGACCCAACAAGCTGTTAAAAAACATTTTGCTTGTCACTTTATAGCCATGTTGTGATCTCGATTACAATACGTCCTTACTCATTTGTTATCTCAATGTAAGCTCCACAAGTGAATGGAAATTGTATTCTAAAGAAGGAACATACAAAAAACTGAAAGATTTCGATAAACAAAAACAAACACGAAGCCGTGTCCTGCTTATTCGTAAAAGAGCTTATCCAGGTTACTAAACATCTTTACAGTTTAATGTCCAACTGTGAAGTCATGACTGCGTGAATGCAAACACACCAACTTGTTTCACTTGTTAGGAAGGAAAACTGAGGAGTCCCTTAAAGCTAGCTGCTTCCAAGACAGACTTTGTGTGTATGTAAAAAGAAAAAACTTTCTATTTCAATAGTGAGAACCAGAGAGGCTACCTCACTGACTTTCCATTTGTCCTTTTAATCGTGTTGATGAAACCAAAGAAACCAAAGATTTTTGTCCTCTTCAGTGCGGTCTGCGCTCAGCTCCATGCTTTTGCTCTCGCTCTCCTCTTAAGGATGATGACACATGAAGTCCTCTTTTCCCCTTTTCTGTCGTTTGCTCTCCTTCTTTCTTACCCCACTCTCTTGGCCTTGCATCGTCTCTTCTCCTCGAAAAGAATAAGTGTGGAAGGAAAAGAGGCAGGTGTAGCGCATGGCCAGGCTGTATTCTGGAAATCAGGTAAAACAAAAAAGACTATTCTACATCGTTTTGGTTAAACAGTGTGAGCTTTCATTTCCAAATTGCCAGTGTCGTCAATAAACGTCTGTTCCCACTCCCAACTTGTCAACAACTGTAGACTGTCATTTCAAAAGATAACTCTACACTAACCCCTTTTGGAGTTTAACAAGCGTAAATTGGCATTCAACCCAAACCATGACATTTCCCTGAAAGCTAACCAACTGCTTAAGGTGCCCACCAATGCTGTCAAGGAAAAGTTGAGTTTTAAGGCCTCAGTATGCTTTAAATCCAACCAGGTAGCAAAACAAACCCAACAAAGATTTGTCGTACCTAATCCCCTGCAGGGCCACACATCTCCAAGGGAAGACAGTCGAACTTCATGGCCCCCAATTCTGCTGGTTTGAAATATGGTTGTACCATCAGACAAGCATTGTGTTTAAAACATAATGAGATATTAATACCTAAGACAAACTGATATGCTGTTTTGCAATGAAAACATATAACAGATAAAATCCATTGGGGGTCCTTGTCAGACATACAAGAATACTGCATCTTCGACCTTACGCAGATGATACTTGCTTGTCTTGTTAATAAAAGTATGCAGGAGAAGTACAAGTTGGGAGGTCTTTCACCAGGATTAAGAATAGAGGTTGAGGAGTCACCTCACACACCTACATGCCCATATTCCATAGATTCAAGAGTCACATATATTTGTAAATCTTTCAACTGGCATCTCTTTATAATTTGATTGACTATATGCAAGTAGGATTAGAAACCTGGCATCCATACGTCCAGCGGTGCCATTTGGCTTCCCTTCCAAGAAGCATTTGGCTTAAAAATCAACCAGGGAAGCCAAATGGCAACACATCCTTTACTTGTTTTTGTTGAGGTGTAGTTTTCAGACTGTTGCTGTTGCACTTTGCATTTCCAAATTGGGCTACTCCAATGACAAAGACGTAGAGAGCGCTTTAGTTGCAAAGTATGAGATAACCTTGGATGAGTGCCTTGCTTGAACCAAAGCGAAGTCTTGACCTCTCTATTGTGCTGTAAACTTTTTATTCCAGTAAAAGTAGAACCTTAAGCACTGCTGATGCAGAGCGCCTGACTTTCCTCTCTGTTCTCTGGTACTTTGCAATGCAATCAATGCAAAGGAATCCAGAGGTAATACCAAAGCTACCTGTTCTGTTCTACTCATCTCTTCGACCCCCCCCCCCCCCCCCCCTCTTTCTCTTTCCATTATTTTTCTGAGCTTGGTTTCCACTCGAGAGGTTTTGTTTTTCAGCTTCTTGTAGCCCAGATCTCATCATTTTCTCAAAGCTGTACAGAGGAGAATCAAGTCAAATCAGATTGTCCTTGAGTTTTATACAGATATGAGTGAATGAAACTGCAGCTGCAATGTCTGAAAGGTGCACAGTACCAGTAAATGAGTCCTCGACTGATTGGAAATCTTGTCTGTTTTATGCTGGTCGGTGCCGCGGATGATGAGCTTTGGCTTTTATGTGAAAGGTCAAAGAGGCTTAAAAACTCAATTTAAACACAAGAGTTGAATACATGTAAATATTTGAACAAATCTTCAGTGGAAAAGTAGCTCCCTCCCTTTCTCCGTCCTTCTCCTCATCTTTCCTCAAATGGTTGCAAAGCTTTAAATGTAGAAGAACATGGAGACAAACTTGTGAGAGTTGTGCGCAGACTGTGCTCTCTTTACCAAACTGTTGCAGATATACCTCATAGACACTAGTGTTAGGATGATGTTATAATAGCGTATGTCATAAATTATTCACTTGCTCTTCTTCCTTTTTTATTTCGGTGACTAACTTTAAACAAATGTGGGGAAAAAGCTTTACACATTTTTGAGTTGTGATTCTTTTTGTAATAGTTTGAAAAAGGTGCGCTGAAACCAAAAATGAAAAATGCTTGTCTTCTTCTATGCTCTCTTATTTTGTTGATGGATTTCTCTCGGGCCAATTTGCCGAGGATTGAGGGAGTTATGATTTTAAATCTTTATTTTTCTCTGGTTCTTTTTTTGAGGGGTTATTGACCCCAAATGTGGATATTTTTTGGGGGGGATTCGGAACATTGTTGGAACGATGCCAGAATTTGACATGTTTCTTCCCAAAATAATACTGACTTCTTTGAACCATCAAAATCATTTTAAATCCAACCACAGTTCACGTTTAATTTCATGCATCATTTTGTTTAAAACTCTTTTTGGTGTCCTGTGTTATAATGCTTCTGTAGCATCACAGTTACATCATCCATTCAGCCGTGCTATAGCCCAGATTTTATGCATGAGTATATTTACGATTAGCTAGCCGTGTAATGCATTGTGATTCTTATTATTGACCTAATTATCATCATCCTCTCATTTCATTTGAGTCTCTTTGTGCTTTGCAGACAAAACTTTGCATCGCATCTTACATTAGTTTGACCCCTGACCTGCTGGCTTGTGGACTGTTTCTTCATTTACAGCAGAGAAGAAATAATGAGGATTTCATGAGCAGCTAAATATGTGCCCTGTATTATCAGATATTTTAAAATACACACGGGAAGAAGAAACCTCGTAGAGTGACCTAAAAAGATCAGATAGAAAAGCAGATGACTGTCAGATACAGATTAGATCCGTCGATCAGCAAGATAGAACCAAGTCGCCTTCGCTCGACTCATCTCATTTATAAAAATACAAACTAAGACCAACAGTATTAAAAGTAAAATATTCAGATTTTCTGAAGAATGTAACTCGAGGCCAATACTGATCACATTTAGTCACAGATATTTTCTGAATGTCAAACAAATCTACTCTTTCAGAAAAAAGATGGATTTGGTTAAAACACCAAACATAAGACGGCGTTAACGTTTGTGACGCAACCGCAGACTGACGATGTTTGAAACCCGGACACTATTTTTTTATCCAGCCTCTCTCACTGCAGCTCAGGAACTATACGTCCCACTGAAACACAATAAATCAAATAAATTCATTTCCATGTGTTCAGTCACTTTAGCGAGTGCTTGTTCACGATGTGCAGTTAGCGCTCTAATGCACTCAAGCTACCCGTTTAAAATTCTCTGGAAAAGTCTTTTAAGCTCTCTCCCGTTCACATATTTCATCTACTCGCCGAGGTAAACATTCAATAAATCTGCACACCCTCCTTTTATATAACGGAGGAGCCGGCTTTTGTCTGAAGTCTAAATGTTGTTTTTATTCAACCGATGACTTTTCTTTGGGTGAAATCAGAGAGAGGAAGAGCCATAGAACAAATGAGCTGATGGGCAAAACTGAATAAGAAAATATAGATAAGACATCAACAGCCAAGTGAAACCAAAAGTGTTATTAAATGATCGTCGGAGAAAAATACCACCTTGGTTTTTTACAAAGGGATGAAGGTATCAAATGACAGCTAATTTAAATGTTACTTCAGTGTTTCATGAGAGGAAAATAAAAAGGTCAAAAATCGCTCAACAGAGGCCAAAAGTATTTTTGTGTTCCTGCAGTGTTGTGTAAAAAACGTTTTGGAGCACTTCAATTCGTACTTGTCTTCCATAACAGCTCGGCCTCACAGCATCCATTTGTTTAAAAGCTAAACATGGGCCGACAAATTGAATGCATTTATATTGATTTTTATTTAGAGAGTGATCAAATTTAAATTCTAGATTCAGGTCAAATCTTACAAAGGAGGATATTACTCTTGAGGCTTTTGAACAACCCGGTCACTTTGACGCAGATTGTTTCTAGAAGGTCATTTGAAGGTCAGTTTAAGGAGCTTGCTGATGTTAGTTCAATCTCTGAATGTAAAGTCAAGTAAGGTCAAAGCTGCAGTCAGAGAGATACTCATTCAAGAGTCCCTCAAGTCTGGTCAAAAAGATATTTATGAATTTATTAAGTTTTACACAAAAAAAACAAAGGAACATTTGGCTTCACCGGCACCAAAATCGTGTTACTATGTACCAGAACAGAGCAAGAGGTCAAAGGTCAAATCATATTTAATCCCCTTTTAAGTTGCCGCGGGGTCCTTAAAGCTTCACAAACAGGCGAAACACGTCCAAACATTTTCAACCCCAACGTCATCAAATTATATCATCACACAATCTCACCTCAACCCAAATCAAGTTTCCATTCCTTGTTTTGTTTTGTTTTCCTCTCTCCTGTGCTTTTCTGTTCCTTTTTTTATTCCTTTCATTTTATTTTATGGTTGTCGTGGTAACCAAAAATCAAAAAGCATTTTTATTTTTTATTTTCTACATTTGGTTGTAACAGAAAAAGAGAAGTGACTGAAAACTTGTGGTGTGGAATAAAACGATGATCAAAACCATGAAGGAGATATTTGAAGAATTAATGTTGTTCCACTCAATGTACAAAAGAAGAAAAAAATCAATAAAGAAATCACAATGGTCTTATCCATGTACAACTGATCCCACTGGTATTTTTTTGGATACGATACAACGTTGATGTGCTCAGAATAGTTTGTATTAGGTTGATAGTTTGATAGGTTACAAGTCATTCGGGGAGAACCTGGGCGAGTATCCGAGTACGCTTGATCCCAGTTTTCAGTTAATTTGATAAGTGTGAAAACAAACTCAGCTCGTGTTCTGTATCCACTTGAAGAAGTGAACCTGGGCCCATTTCAATCTGTGAGCCGGTGCGGTACATGTGCATGGAGGAAGAAAGTCGTCGTTGGCGTCTCAGAAATACTAAAAACATCCATAGTTACATCTGCGTTCCTCTTGCCTTAATCTACTTCTGCTCGGCCGTGTGAGGTTTTTTCACTCCCTTAATGACATTGTGAATACACAGGAACATACACTGTGTGCATGTGTGTGTGTGTTTGTGAAGCTCCTGCTGTGCTGTGCTTTCGAACAAAGACGTGATAATGGTCGAGCTTAGTGACAGCACTTTTGCAAAAAAAAAAAAAAAAAAAAAAAGTGGTCTGAACGGTTTTTAAGCCCGGCAGTGAGAGACCAGTTATGGAACTTAATGCCCCCCAATCAAAGAAGTCTAAAACCTTAATGACATATCATCATGCTCTTTCACATTTGGTCCAGTTTAACCGGCTTTAATCTGTTGTTGATTTCTTTTTTCACATTGATGAGCTCAATTAAAAAAAAGCCAAAGAGAGAAGAGATTTTTTCCTCCTGCTTCTCCTGACCGATGTCTTTCTCTTCAGAGTTGTGGAATAATCTCGCTTTCAGCATCACCTGCTCCAACATTTTCAAAGTTATGTCAGCTCATCCTCTCGCCTCCTCATTTTCTCTCTTTCGTCTCCGTCTGCCTTTAACGACTCTTATCGCCTCCTCTGTCTCCTCCTGCACCTCCTGTCAGTCTTTTCTTCTTCTCTGTCTTCTGTCGGTCTAATCATCCCAGCATCCATCTCCTCCCATCAATCCACCTCCTCACTTCTCCTCCTCCGTCCCCTCTCCTGTTTTAATCACTCCATCCCATCCACCTACTCCTCTTCCTCTCCCTCTGTTGCCAGGGAAACAGCAGTCCATTCTGCCGCTGTTAATCTGGTGACATTGTCTTTCTATTACCTGCGGGTCAGATGCCTGATAAGGAGGACAAAGGGTGGGAAACCGGAGAGCGACTCACTCTAAACGTTTGTAAAATGTTGGTCTTCATTAACGCGAAGTGACAGAGCCGCCTGCAGCGGGACATGTTGGCTAAACTATGTTATTTCCACATGCAGGCGTATAAACGAGCGCTGATTCTGTCTTTATGATGGTAATTATGTTCGGTTTCTGTGACGCCGTCTGACAGAACCCGAGCCAACCCCCGAGGCTCTGTGAGAGCCGCCCCTTGACATTAGATTTGTCTTTTATATTACATCAATCCACATCCTTTGCACCTCTTCACACACACACACACACACACACACACTCACACACACAATCAAACGCTGCAAAACAGGATTTATCTCATTTCAAATCCAGCCGGACAATCGCTGCTCAAAGATCCAAGTCTCCCATTGGACAACATCTGGAACCGTACAGCGGCTAAAAATAACACTTCTTTGATTCCCTTTTCTAACAGAGACAAACAAACAGATGTTTCTTTATGTTTCACACCAACTTTACCGTGCTAGCCTTCTGGGAAAAACTTCTGCAGAAAGTCAGGGTGAGTCGATAAGTAAACGCAGCAGGTCACATTCAGGTGAACGCTATGCAGACTCAGACGGAGCGTTCAAGAGCTAAAAGGTACACACGGTACGGTACACAGCGAGGCGAAAAGGCCGAAGGAAACAAAGTGGCAACACACCTGGATTAAATACGCAGACAATCAGGAGGTAAGGAGACACAGGTGAGGGTAATCAGGGCGGGAACAAGAGGAGCAGGATCTTCCTCCCCTCTGCCCCCATGAACACTGAACCATGAAACCTCCTCCTGTTTGAACGATGAAACTCGTTACCACCAACAACTCTGGACATTTATTGCACATTACACACGTTTCATATTTTCTCCAGTCTTGTTTTAGATTGTATTTTATTTAACTTTGTACTTATTGCACATTTAGATTTTATGTAGCGTAAATATTATTTATCTTATTTTACCTCATTTTATTTCATATCATTACCGTACTTTATTTTAATAATAATAATAAATGTTATTTGTAGCGCACCTGACATTTAAAAGAAAATCTCAAGGTGCTATTTTATCTAATGTTACCTTACTACATGGCAGCGTGGGGAGGGGGGAAACATAATTTCAATTTCACTGCATGTCTGACGTAAACCTTGAACCTTGAACCTTGAACCTTGAAGGATCTTAAAAGACGGAGACAAGGATGAGTATCGGCTGAAAAGTAAAACAGGAGTTAAAAACAAAGAACATGATATTTGGGAATACGTTCAAGGACACAGCATCGGTACGAAGGGAAACAAAGCACCGAGGGTTAAGACTGAAGGGGGAACTCATGAACAGAAATGTGCTGTAAATGTCAACACAGAGCTTACATAGAGCATGTTACTGAGACAGATCTTTCACTGAGTTTGCTCCTGTTGGATCACTTCTCCTACTTTTCCTTTCCGACTACGTATGTCATCATTTCTCCTCTTTTTATCGCTCCCTCTTTCATTTTCATTGCTCACAACTCTACTTAAACTTTAAAAAAAAAACTCTACTTAAACTTTAAAAAAAAAACTCTACTTAAACTTGTGCAAAATGTTTCCTTCTCCACCCATCCTCCCTTTAATGCCCCTTTTTTAAAAAAAAATTTCAACTCCTGTATCTCCTCCTCCCCTCGTGCCCGTTGTGTTTCTGTCCTAACGTCTTTTTTTCAAACGTCTCTCTGACTTCCTCGCTCTCTCTCTCTCTCCTCTTGCTTGTAGAAATCAATGGACGTTCTCTCAATAGGAGGTCACGCGGGTTGCAGGCGCTGACGTCCCAGCTTTTCAATTACTAGCAGCTTGCAGTCACCACAAAACACACACACACACACACACACACCTTTCGTCCTGAACCCCAGCAGAAGGTACATTCGTCTGAAACAGAGAAACCAAAAGAGACCTCTGTTTTTGTCTGACATGAAACTCTCATTTTAAATCGACAGAACGGGATCTTTCTTATTAAATCAAGAAATGTGGTGCTTAAACTTGACCAAAGATAATCGTGGAGGTGACTCAGTTTCGATGGTTTGAATTTGGCTTACATAATACAGCACTGTTTAGTTTGGCTTCTGGGGATTTGAACCCTGTTCTCTCAGGTGAAAGACTGTTTTTAAACCCTTCTGTTCCAAACTTGCTCTCTGTGCAGAGTTAGACTCCTCTTTATTATACAGAACAACATTACAAATACCTATAATCATATAACTGTATTTCATACAATTCATGCAAATGCTGCACATCCAGGTTTAGCATCAACTGGCTAATAGGCCGCAAGAGCAATATCTAAATATCTGAAAATTAGCTGTTCGGCTAACTCGGGTACATTTACATCTGTCTGAATGTTGATTAATATACACTGTCTCTTTTCAAATGAATAGAAAAGGTTTAAATCTCTGATAATATAAAGACTGAAACCTGAAACATCCGACTTAGAAATGCAACCCGACATAAAGATAACGTTATTGAAGGTGCGGCAAATTTGAATAAGCAACGTATACGATATTTTTCTTCATAATTTGTGCTGTTTGTGTTGCACCAGCTCCTGGAGTTATTTCAACCCAAGACAGGTGAGAAGAGAGGAAGGAAAGGAGGCAAGGCGAGGCCTGAGGAAACGTGTGAAAAGGAGGGATTTAAAGAGAATGATAAGAAAGGTCAGAGGGAAAGGAGGAAGACATCCGTTGATCGTGCACAGAGGAGAAATCAGAAGTTAAAAGAGAGATGAGGCAAAATAAAGAGGCGAAAAATAAAATTTAAGGAGAAGAAAGTAGAGGTGAAACAGGAGAAATTAGGAGAAAACAAAAGGTGAGGAGGGATGAGAGGAAGAGCAGACGGAAGAGATGAAAGGAGAAAAGGAGGTCAGGGAGGTGGACAAGACAAAAGAGAAGGTAAGGGGAAAATAAAATGAAAGGAGAGATTGTAGCTGGCTCAGATGCAGGGAGGGGGGGAGAGAAAGAGGGGGAGGAGGCGCCCAGCCTGGCGCCCTCAGGGGTTATTGGGTCGTGGACAGCCAATCTCTCTCAGCTTAATCAACAGCAGCAGAGGTGATTGCAACACCGCAGGGGACTGCCAGGAAAAAAAGATGGAGGGAAGGGGGGGGGAGGAGGAGGAGAGGGGAGAGAAAGAGATAGGAATGAATGGGAAGGAGGGGGGAGGGCCGGAAGATGAGGAGAAGATTGGAAAAGGAGGAAAAATGGGGGTGAGGATAGGGAGGGAGGACAGCAGATTGGAAAAGATAAGAGGGAGAGAAAGGTGAGGAGGAAAAAGAGGGAGGGAGGGAGGGAGGATAGGTGAAAGGGAAACATGGGACAAACTGAGGAGACTTCGTAGCCGTTTGTCAGGAGGCGTCACTTCAGCTTAACCTCGGAAAAAAAAAGCATTGTCCGTGTCGTTTTCTTTGTTTAGAATATGTGAGCGAGATGAACTATGAGACGAGTTAGCACCCATTCCAGTCACCGTAACTCCTCCTCTTTGCCTGCTTCTCATTTCGCCAGAAGCTGGGATTATGTCTGCATTACCAACATGGCGACTGCAACCGCCGGGCTATCGTAGAAATGTCTCTGAGACTACTGCTGCGTTCACGTGCTGCTCGGATGGGCCAAGTTGGGAAGTCGTTCTTCCGACCTCGATGTGTTCACAAGATTTCACTCTGTAAAGTCGGAATGCAAAAAAACTGTGTTGATGCCACGAAGACAATCAGGAAGTGTTAAATTATATTTGAGCAAAAAGTTACAAGGCCCCATGTGATGATGATTCTGACGTCAAATCTTCAAATTTGTTCGAGTTGTTCTGACTGAGCAGGTTTTTCCGAAGTGTCAGATGCCGCATGAATGCAGCATACTGAACGTCCATATTTTATACAGACTCTTAAGAAGCTCTACATCATTCTCCCTGTTCAGTTATTTTGATTTTAAATCAACCTCTGAAAGGACTGTTTGAAAGTGACAAGTTGCATATTTTTGCTTTAGATTGCAGGCGTATTTATAATTGTTATGTGCAGGCAACATTTAGCAACATTCAGGTACATTTAGCAGAAGAGACAAAAGCTGGACCATGTTAAGTTTTTCCACAAAGAAAACCCACAAATACTTTGAGTCGCAAATTGTTTTATTTTAGAGGAAGACTGGTTATGCGTTATCCCACTGTAAACACAGTGACTCTCACATATTTTTAAAAAAAGAAGTCAAACAGTGGAGATCGATGGTTGGTGTGGAACATTAAAAAAAACCCCATTAATAAATAAATCCAAGAAAAAATAATAATAAAACAAACGTGAAGTATGCAGAGACAGAAAAAAAGCTTCAGCGACTTTGTAGTATGTACAAACTGAGTTCAATTCTAAACACACACACACACACAGGATTCTTACATGTTGTTGTAAAACTGACACACAGAATAACCAATAAATAAATAAACCAGAAAAACCCGCCCATCGCAGGCATTAACATGTCCTCCTGCTGTGAGCTAAACATGAAGTCATCCCTGAACTAATTTTTAACTTTTAAATGTAGAAAAGGGAGCGTTTTGATTTTGGAGGAACGACTTTTTTTTCTTCTTCTTACAAGTACAGAAACATACAATTTAAAGGTGACATATTCTCCTCCCCTTCAGGTGAAATAAGTGTCAGAGCTCCTCTTCAACATGTGTGTGAAGTGTCTTGTTGTAAATCCACTGATCCTGTATTTGATCATGTCTATAAACCCCTCTATTTCAGCCCTGCTCAGAACAGGCTGTTTCTGTGTCTGTAGCTTTAAATATGTAAATGAGCTGTGTCTGACCACGCCCCCTCTCTGGAAGGGCTCGGGTGTACTCGCTGCTTTCTGGCTCCATGTCCTATTGTTTACGGTGAGAAGGCAGACTCAGAGGGCAGAACAAACACCTAGCTGTGGGAGTGTCACCCACCTGGGGGAGGGTCTACTGCCCTTTGTGATGTCATGAAGGGAAAATCTCCAAACAGCCTGTTTGAGCACACATTTTCTGAAAAGTGGAGCAGGCAGAAGACGGAGAGGATGGACTGTTCTCATCATTAGGGGGGTTTGTAGACGGACTGGAGACACACATCAGAGTTAGAGAAACACGGTGAAGAGGACTTTGAATAATATCGGACCTTTAAAGTTTATTCTGGCTTGATTCATAAAAACCTGTAAGACTTGCCAACCCAAATTAGAGAAACATTTTTTAAACTTTATTTCCTCGAAAAAAAATCAAAATATTCCCTTTTCAAGTCCGTGGAAGAGTTTTGAAATAACGCTGGAAGAAGCAACCGTACCCCTTTAAAACAACTGTACAACTCATGTCAAACATTTTTTGGAAAGTTTAAATGCTTGTAGGAGGTTTGATGAGGCTACACATGAAGTCTTCAAGCTTCACATTCACATGGGGATGTTTAGCTGGCATTCAAAAGCTCGATACAGATTGCCTGTTCAAGGCACGATATTTCGTCCCCGTGACTTCCTGCCCTGACCGTGAATGTCACAGAGGCTTACTCCCACCTTGGTACCGCTATCGGAGGTAGCAACAGAGACGTTACAAGGGGCAATACAATGAAATCACAGACTGGGACACCCATATCACGCCTTTGCAGAATCAGTACGAAAGCACAAAGAAGTTATAACGGTGGATCCTTCTTACAGTGCGTGTTGTGGAAACGTAATCTCGAAAAAGGCAACAACGTCCAACAGCACCAAAATTAACTAACTAGTACCGCACATGCTCTCCGTGCCGCCATGACGGAAGGATGAGCTGAACGTTAGCAACACGTTTAAAACTTCTTTATGTCATCAAGACGACACAAACACGAGTCTGCAGTCATATTTATGCTGCTTTTATGGAGTTGGAACAACTTCAGCGTCACAACATCGAGAAGTGCATCAGTGGCGAAGGTTTTTTTTACTTTCTGTCCTTTGCAGGATTATTCGTCTTTATTGACCTCGGGTCGGTTATGTGTGGACGAGTGACTTTTCCGAGGTTGGTTTCTGGGATCACAACATGAACTAGCGGCGCACGAGTTTCTCTTAGGCCCCGTTTACACGGAGACGCTGTGACAGTAAGACGAAACAGTTGAGTATCGGATTGGCCTTTCGTTCTCACGGCGTCGGTGTTTCACGGGGGTGAAAACGCAAGCTTTTGAATTCGACCTCCAGAGTGGAACGAAACGAATACGGGGGGGGCGTATCGCAGCCATGTGAACGAACCGGAGCGGACTCTCTGGCTGCGATGACCTCACCACACCTCCCCCCCATACATGTGGACATGCGCAGTAGTCGAGAACAAAAATAAACAACAATGGCGGCGGATACGCTTGTGCTATGTGCTTCAGCAGCTATTCACGTTGTATAAACAGAACCTTCATATGATACATCGTGTATGTCGCCGCCGAAAGAGCATCGAACACTTGCGGCAAATAGTTGGGAGAACTAGCCGCTAAAGAGGATGTTGTGGAGGAAGTGGTTGTTCTGGTGAGTGTTGTAAAGTTCCACTGCCCACTACTGGCCGGCCGTGAGAACTCGAATCCGGAGTGGAGTCGTTTGGATGCGTTTCTGTCACAGCGTCTCCGTGTAAACGGGGCCTTAGCCTGACCAATTTTAAAGACCTGTATCCTTCTGGCCTCCTCAAGCTACCTGAGGATTAACGGGGCCCAGGAGAAACCTCCCTGATGAAGGGAAGCTTCTTCGTTTAGCTTCGTTCTGAACGCCTCAGTCAGGACCTTTGTCGTCACAGCAGACCTGATCTGGAGGATCCTGTCAATATTCGTCTAACAATAAACAACAACAAAAAAAAAAACATGGAGACACATTAGTCCAGTTTTTCTAGTTAGCCAGTGTTAAAGGCACATTATCGTTACCAAAAAAAAAAAAAAAAACAGGACTAAAAGAGTGAAGGAAAAGCAGGATCAGACGTCACAAGTTACCCGTTTAAACGGGTCACAATAGATATTTACACATTGTTAGGGAGTCGCATTAAAAACCAACAGGACGTGAGATCGGATCAAAGCTCCGACGTTGAAGCATTGAGGTGTAGCACCTGACAGTGAAACTTTGTTAGCCATCAATGGAACAGTTCTCACATTAAGTTACTGCAATGTGATCGAGGAGGTCTGAGAGTAGAACGAAGAACAGAATCGCTCAGAAGTTATGAAAACGAGGTCGACACCTGACGTCTACTTAAAACTCTGCTACTTCAAAATGTCCGCCTCACTGAACCTTTATGAGGTTTTCTTTCTTTTTTTTTTTGCTTTCTGTGCAGCTAAACAAAGAAGAAGAAGAAGAAGTGAGTGGAATATCTTTGTCAGCGCGCACACAGTGATGGAACTTAAAAAGGCGTCGCTCAATGTTTTACACAGTCAAAAATGTGGTTTGAGGTGAACCATGGTGTCGGCGTCTAAACAGGGAAAAACAAAGAGTATAAAAATAAACATGTTGATGAATCTGTCTAAGCACACGATAACACGCCCCCTTTGTAACATGTTCTCCAGACTACAGTCGGGGTTTTATTGAAGAAATCACAGATTTTCTCTGAGTTCTGCACAGCACCGACATAGAAAAGATGTTTGATAAAAAACAATGACTCGCCTGTCAACAAACTGCTGAAGTCAATAACCTAAAGAAGCTGTGCATTCCTGCCATCAAACAGTCAAGAAGCAGCATTTTAAGGAGAACTAACCTCCTCCAATCACATTGCAGGGATTGCAGCAGGATGGCAAATGCTGGTTGGCCAATGGCTTGAAGCGAAAGGTTAGAGAGGTGGAGGCTGGAAAGACCAGCCCCTCACCTCTGTGATGTCATCATCGGCAGTACAGCCGACTGGTTTTAATAAGTGCCAGCAGCAGGAGCAACAGGGTTTCTGTAGGGCTTTTACAGGGGCTTAGTGAAAGCAACGTAAGCAAGGGAGCCATATTAAAAAAATAAAACTTGTGTGAAGCGTCTTTTTCCTGAAGCTTTGATTCAACGTGGCCCGTTCCTGCAGAGCTTCAGTTCATCGACTTTTACCAAATCGTTTCTGCAAATTCTACCAGGCTGTGTTGTGTGCTAGCTCAGAGGTAATCTTTTTGTAAATGTGATTTTTTAATTTTTTTTGCTTTAACTTTATCAATCAAGTCAGTTTTAGTTTTATTTAATTGATATTCATTTTTACGTTCCCACAAAATTCCTCAAATAGGCCAATTTTCTTCTCCTCCACACAATCTGTGACATCACCAGCGCCTCTTTATAAAGTTGAGATGTTTTCCACTTGAGCGCTCGGAGCAGCCGCACAAAGAAGCGCGGAACGCTCGGAAAATAAACGCTGGGAGCTGCGCTGAAAAAAGACGCTTAGTGGACACGGGGTCGGAGACTTTCCTGCCTCTTAGGGCCGAGTGGTGCCAACATTGATGACCTCTCCGTCCGTCTCAGGACGCTGACAGTTTCTCTGAATGTCAGTCAAAAGTAATTACAACTAAAGGTTTACAGACTCGCTGTGGTGACGTTTCTCCACGGCGACATGAAGGTCGGATAAACAGGAATTTGCAGAAACAATTTGGACAGTTCCTTGTAAGAGATGTAATTTCTGGAGAGACTGTGTGCGCTTACTGGTGTGTTTGAGTCTTCAGTTTAGTCAGCAAGGCCTTAAGAGAGTGTGTGTGTGTGTGTGTGTGTGTGTGTGTGTGTTTCTATGAGAGCGTCTGGTTGGCGAAGAAGGCCTTGGTTTCTCCACAGGTGGGGTTGGTGCACAGCGGGCAGCGGAGGGTCAGCTGGCGGGAACACGGCTGGTTGGACTTCAGGTGGGACTGGACCAGGTCTGCCAGAGCCTGAACGAGAAGAACATCACACAACGTCAACACTGAGACAGACGGCAGCCGGGGACACGGTGAGCTGTGAGAGACACGTGGCCGCTTGCTGCTGATGTGCTTTCATAGCGTTTCACGGCGTGTTTGCTCGAGCCTGAATGATGGACAGAAGGCGTGATGTCATAGTAACCGAAGACCAGTCGACTCCTGATTGGCTGTGGCTGCTCCAAAGAAACTCTGAACTTTCTACCGGGACAGACGACTGTGCTGACTGATGTCGGCTCAGGTCTTCGGTTTTGATTTATGACTGTCGTCAAACGATGCAGTTTGAAAAGGAGCCGCAGCTCGAGAACAATGTGTTGATATTGTGGAGTCACTGAAGGCGTTATGGAGACAGTTCAGAAGAAGGAGCACGCTGACCGGCTCGTCGACCACAATGTCCACTTTGTATCGTTAGCTGATAACACCGTGTTAACGCCACGCTTGAAAATCACGTGACAACATCTCCACGGACAGAACTCAGATTTCATGACACAAAAAGCTGCTCATAAAGAGTTACAGCTGAAACGTCAGCCATGTTGGATTTTCTGAGACTTTTACAGAGTTTCTGAATTCAGACTTCAGGAGGGCGTTCCTGACGACGTATCGGGACTTGCTGCGCTAAATTTCCAACTTCCCAGATCGAAATGGGACGCACCATAAAGCCATGTTTGTGTTTTCTTCACCGCGATCAAATAAAAGCAGTAATTCATGAATGTGTTAAAGATGAGGGAAACACATGATGTTCGATTGTTGTTGATCAAAGATCCCAACGTGAACTCGTCTCTGCAGATTAAATTATGTCCAATGTCTTTTTTTTCTTCCAGCTTGCAGACGGCAGCAGACTGATGCAGCTCAGTGAGAAACTCAAACTACACCGAGGAAACCATCCTTCAGTAACTACCAACTAATCATCCTCTGGATATTGATTTGTACACGTACACACACACACACACACACACACACACACACTCTCAGAGAGCTGGCGAGGGGTCTCTGAGCGCGGCGGGTTTGACCAGCCAGCCAGCCGGGCGGTTCAGTTCTACTGTAGTCAGCTCTAAAGGTTCCCATTGATCTGCCCCCTTCCTTTAATAAACCCTACACACACACACACACACACACACACACACACACACACACACAGAGCTGTTACAGCTGGAGGAGTTGCCTGTTGTATGAAAGGTTGCAGGGTTGAGGATGAAGGAGAGGAGAGCGGTGGAATGGGAAAGGAAGGAGGGATGAAAGGACACAAGGGAGAGACAGCGGTAAGGAAACAAGGAAGGAAGGAGGAATCCATGTAGTGACCAAAGCCTGACTTTTCTTCCTTTTGAATTTCACAATAATTTCATCTTCGTTTGCTGTTTGTATTGTTCAGAGTTCAAAATCTGCGTCAGTAAAAACCTAATTTCAGCTTTTGTCTGAAACGTTGATTTCATGTACTGTCCCTTTAAAGCCCCCAATTCCACATTTGATTGGCCAGCCCTCTGGAAGCCTTCCGTGGGGGGCAGAACGCTGCAGGGCTACCAGGGGAGGAGTGATCTCCAGAGCCAACGGAAGAGGATTCAACAGCCTACAAGACGTGAAGCCGTCCAAATTCTGGGTTTCATATCAGGCATCCATCGCGTGCTTTACAGAGCAAGCAGTTTAGCGCCCCCTGCAGACGTCCAGCATTGTGACTTTTAACACAGGGTTCAGGATAATAGGTCAACTTTAACAGAATTGGTTCAGCCGGCAGTAAACACAAATATGATCCAGCTGGGTGTGAACTCACCTTCATGAAAAGAGGGTTTCCATTCAGCGACTCTGCTCTCCTCAGGTTCTCCGCCCCACACTGCACACGGAGACAAAGTCAAACGAGTCAAACATGTAAACTGGTAAAGTGGAAAAAGAAGAAAAAGGGACCCACAGAGGTAATTCATAAACAACTTCAGTAATAAATATCGTTAGAGGTTGAAGATGTGAAAGCGTTTGTCATCCTGTGGGTTCAGAACGAGCATTTTTTATTTTTTATCGATATTTAAACATGTTGAAAACTTAAATCAGTAAAGAGGGAACCCTCCACCTGTCCAACAGGGGGCGCGAACATCGACTGAAAGTTCCTCACAGGATCTTTAACGTTGGAGGGAAATGACGGACGACTCGATAAAGTGAGCTCAGTGAACATTAAAAAGACAAAGCTGCCTCCTCTCACCTCCTCCCCCAGCACCTGACCGTACTCGATGTCCAGCTCGTGTAACGTCTCGATGTGGTCCGAGGTGAAGGCGATGGGAACCAGCAGCAGGTTCTTCTTCCCTCGTTCGCACAGACCTTTGATGACGTCGTCCGTCTGGGGGCCGAGCCACGCCATGGGGCCCACCTGAAGAACCGACACACAGGGCCGATTGTTACAGACAGAACAAAGCCTTTCTGATCCAACCCGTGGAACCAGCCCAAAGTCTCAGCTCGGCTCTCATCCAGGAGAGAGGACGCATTAATGAAAGTAAAGAAACTTAAACTACACTTCTCGTTACAGAAAAGCCGTCAACACTTCCCGAGCAGCTGATTGGCTGTGAGATGTACTCATGTGATGTTTGCCTTTGTGACCTGACGACTGAAAGCAGCTTTAATATTAGATGGACGAGTGGCTCCACCTTGTGGTGATGTTTGTTACAGCAGCACGGATAAGAGAGGGATTCTCCTGATTAAACAGGAAGCTGCTCTGAAAACTGTTTATGGGTGAAATCACAAAGTTAAACAAACTACTGAAAGCCGTTTACACAGTGTAGTAAACTGATCTGTCAGGCTGCAGTGATTTTATGATAACTTGGCAAAAGAAATACAACTAACCTCCTCACTACCCACGCTCCAAAACACCAGGAAGTGGACTTCACATGTCACGTCATTGACATTTACAGAGTGAAATAAAAACATTCAAAAGAAAAAAGTTAATAACTGAAGATGATGGAAAAAAATAAAAGAAACACCAAAAATGTTTTCGATAGGAGGGAACTCTGTTAAAACGAATGCACAACCAGGAGCAGGAAATGATGTCATCTTTAGTCCTGTAGCTCCTGAGTCTCATAAAGCCAAGCCTGCAAGATGGCGACAGCGCGGCATCCTTCTTCTTTTCTTTCGTGCATCAACCACGGAGCTCCCGCCGGCTCGATTCTTTAATTCTTCACCACTGAGGTCGACGTCTCTCTTTGCCTCAATCATCGATTATTTATACTCCTTTTTCTTGTGTTGCTTCTTCATACTTTTTCATGTTGTGTGTGTGTGTGCGTGTGCGTGTGTGTGTGTGTGTGTGCGTGCTCACCCTGGACTGCCACACCAGTCTGTAAGGATTACAGTGTCCCAGTCTCTCCATGACTCTCTGAACTGTGGCTCCGACCTCCTGAGGATACGGGTCTCCTCTGTTCACAACCTGAAACACAAACACGCTTCAAATGAAAACCAGAACGCTGCTCGTACTCGAGGCGAGGCATCGGCGAGTCATGGAACGCCATGACCAGCACGTGTTCAGCAGGCAGCGGTAAGAGTGTGTGCAGGCGCTCGGGGAACTTACAGCCATGGGGAGCGAGTGTGCCGAGAACAGAATGACCACGTCGTCTCTCTTGTCTTCTGGAAACTTCAGCAGCTCGTTACTGACGTGTTCTGCAAAACACTGAACACACACACACACACACACACGCGCACACACACACTTTAATTTTCCACAGCTCCTCCACGCTTCCCACCAGGGAGTCAAGATGCTGCGGTCTAAAAAAAAAAAATACTTCTTGGTTGCTGTGATAGCCAAACATGGTCACTCCAAGCTCATTAGTTGCCATGACGACTACTAGCCTTTGTCAATTTAGTTTCACAAAACCTAATGTGAACTTTGCTTATACCTTAAGGACATGTGTGTGTGTGTGTGTGTGTGTGTGTGTGTGTGTGTGTGTGTGTGTGTGTGTGTGTGTGTGTGTGTCTCACCTCCACCAGCAGAGGGTGTGTGGGCCATCGGTCGATGACGCTCCAGTTCATTTTCGGCGTCTCCCCTCTGTTGCTGTAGTAACGGTAGATGGCGTTCAGACTGCTGCCTGTGTGGACATCAGTCAAACACATTAATACGTCATATGTCTCTGCACAGCGTCTCCACCTGCTTTGTTTTTTATTCATGTAGCATTCGTGTCTGTTGCATGAACACAGCCGGGGCTGACTTTGAAAACAGCTGACAGGAGAACAACACTGAAGATTAATTGAATCAACAAGAGGAGGATGAAGAGTCTGTAAACTCCTCCACACACTCAGACATCCTGTTCTGCACATTCAGCTTCTGCTCACTTCTCCTTTCCAAGAACTTGTTGATTGTTTTCACTCCTTTCTGACTTTTCTCTGAACTACAATCTGAACAATCTGGGAACACCCTGAAACTGCTCTCTGTGTTTCTATGCAGCTTTATCAGGGGGGCAACAGGCGCAACAGGCGCAACAGTGCGTCCGGGTGTGGCAACACCAACGGGCTGAGAAAAACAGTGTGAGGCCTCCGAGCAGCCTGAGGGCAGACAGATATGGGTCACCTGTGGTGGAGCAGCTGTACTGAGGATACTGTGTGAAGGCCACAGCTCGCTCCACTCCGTCTTTCTCCATCTCCTCGATGGCTTCCTCCGTCAGCGGGTGAACATACCGGAAACCGATGTAGAACTTGTGAGGCGCTGGAGAGAGAGATTTATAATGATCATATCATAATAATTTTTAATACATATTCTTATATACAGTATATATATTTATTTATTTTTATTATTATTTTATTTTATTTGTTGTATTTAGAAAAAAAAACAACGTAAACGTGCAAACCTCGGCTTGTCAAGTAATTCATCTGAAGATATAAAACAAAGTTTGATGAAATTATAATTATTTAATTTTTCTCTCTTGTATTTTAAAAAACAAACAAAACAAGGTTCACCTGCACAGCTCTGTTTGTTAAATATTGAATCGTTGTTTATTCTTATATTGCGCGGGATTTTGTGTTTTCTTTTTATTAAGCTTTAGCAACGTTGATGTTTTCAATGCTCATGAAGCTCTTTGAATTGAGAGAGATTCATTCCTGACGTTTGCTGAACAGTCCGGATCAGGTGAGCAGATGTGGATCTGATCAGCTGTTGTGTCAGTGAGGTGTGAGCAGGCGTGTGCAGACACACCCTCACTATCTGAGCGTCGCACACGCTGCTCTGCTAACTGACCAGCAGCACACGAAGCCTCACCCGTCTCAGGACTCATCTCGTCCAGCAGCTTCACCATCCCCTCGCCCTGCATGGAGGTCCAGTGTTTGATGGGCGAGCCTCCTCCGATCTTACTGTACTGCTCCTGGATCTTTGGCGTGCGACGCTTGGCGATGAACGGGCCGAGCGTACTGCGGAGCGAAGGAAGGATGCGTTAACTCCTGAGGTTTAGTGACGGCAGATTCACATGAACACAGATCAGCGAGAGAAGAGATGACGTCATCATGACAGTGAAAACAAACGCACAGACTAAGATTTTCACTAGAAGTTTCCATGAAGTCAAAGATTTCATGTCTTTACATTTGTACATGATAACGTGCGTCACGTGGATGAAAGGCAGTTTACAGATCAGCGTCAGGATTCCTCCTCTGGACGCCGTCATAAACTATCATTGCACGCCGTCCTACAGCTGTAGACATGTCTCACTCTTTGAAATAAACGATGGAGCGTCCAGAGGCTGGAGGTCCGACCTGTGGCTCCTTACCCACAAATCATTTCTGTCCACTGTCCTGTCTCCAAAATAAAAGCATAAAAAGCCCCAAAATAAACTTTAAAAAAAATAAATAATGCAACACAAGTCTAAACGCTTTACAAAACTGGTTCCACATGTCATTCAGGGAGAAATGCACAGGAAATGTTTGATATCTTCTGATCCATCTTAAATCAATAATATCCTTACTGTCATGTTCAAATACTTTTAAAAAGTAATGAAGCTTTAAGAAAAGAAAAAATCTTTGTGTGTGAGACTTTAGGGGCTTTTGGCCTCAAAGTGGACACTTGGGGAATTACAGTTTTTCTTTTTCTTTTTGCATTTCTGCATTGTGAAACAACAGCTGTGCTCTTTAATAGTTCCTGTTAAACAACCGTCAAAATAAAAGCTTTGATGAAATCCTAACCTCCTTATTGTTTGGTGCAGTCTGGACAGAAGAAAACGTGAGGGGAAGATAAACGTGTGCGGTTACAAGATGAGCTGAAAAACTAATCTATGTGTGAAAATGCTGAGCGAGATTGGTGATGGTCATCCTTCACGTGTGTTATGGAAAATTTTACTCCATTTGTACAACGAAGGTCTCATAGAATCCGTCATATAAAATGTATCTGAAATACCTTAGAATACTACATGCACAGCCTATCGGGTGTTTTGTTTCCCATCATTTCGTTCCCTCTATTCTGTTTCTCACACTCTGTACATGTGGGAAGAGTCACCCAGGCTCCTTCTCAGCCTTGGGAGATGGTAAATAGTCATGTAGTCTCTTTTCTCACACTAGGGGATAGATGGTGCCCTGCCAGGTGGGCAGTGGCTCTATGTGGCGTGATGGGGGAGTGATCTGTGTAGTGTGATGGAAATGTATAAGTTTACATGTTTGCCTTTTCTCTGGGCCTCTTTCTCTCCTCACCGTGTGAGAGAGGGGTCTTCGAACGCTCATCTTGCCTTCGAATAAATGTTCAGACCAGATCGATCTTGGGGTTCTTTTCTGAATAGATCTTCTCACTCTTTATCTTCACTCTTTGGTAATGGGACAAATTCCACAACACGTGAAAGAGGAAACACTTTGTTCACAGTCACCTCTTGTGAAACAGGCAGAAGAGCCGCAGAGCGCTCTGTCAGCAAACCACCTTCACCATCCGCCGACCCCGAGGACTTCTAAAAGAGTGTGTGTGTGTGTGTGTGTGTGTGTGTGTGTGTGTGTGTGTGTGTGTGTGTATACTTCTGAACAGGAAGTTTCATCAGGTCTGTGTCCATGAAGAGCCGCAGCAGGAAGTCGTGAACGTCTTCTAGTTTCTCCGGTCCTCCCATGTTGAGCATCAAGATTCCCGTCTTCGGTTTCCTGAACACAAAAAGAGATCAATAAGACAAAAGATGAACATATTAATCTACAACAATATATTTATTTCTTCACAGGACTCTTTGTAAACATGTTTGTAATGTTTATTTTGTGTTTCGTTGCTCCCACCCGCTGCAGCTCTGAATTTAAATAAACAATGGGACAGATCCAATCTCATATCAGTTTCCATGACGACAGAATTATCATATCAGAGACCAATCAAGCGTGTTGGACTCATCAACTGAACTGTGTCCACAGATTGTCTCCATGACGACGATCAGACCAGACGAAACGGCTCAAAAATTAAAAAAACGTTAACGCTTCAGTTTGAAAGCTTTAATTTGAAAAACCTGAAACCTTGTTGCTGCTTCCTGTTTGAATGTGAAGTTCAGAGACTTTTCTTCACAATCATTTGTGTGTTTTTTTCTGGGCGTGGAACCGGAGGGTTGCCGGTTCAAGTTCAAGTCCCGATGCGGACGTTGGTCTGGTAGCTGGAGAGCTTCTCGAGCACTGATGAGGTGCCTTTGAGCAAGGCACTGAACCCTGCAGCGCGGAGAAGGTGTTGAAGAACCCTGTTGGTCCGTCAGATAGAGTTTGCAGTCCTGCTCTCTGTGATGACGCTAGCTGGAGAAGCTAAGAGATATGAAACGTTTGGAGCCATGGCGGCGGTGATTATGCTGAACACATGATCAGGACGAGGTCACGGCCCCTCGCCCGGAGAGTAACGCCACGTGTACGTGTGTTTTTGTTGGACTCTGCAGAGCGAGGATGCTCGGTGTAACGCCTCTGTGTGACGCTCACAGCAGCTCATGTTGTCTATGAAACTCTACAAGTCCCAAATAAGAACTGGCCAACATCAGCACAAGCTGCTGATATTAGCCGGTCAGTGAGTTGTGCACACACGCTCCGTGACCTGAAGTGAGCGCCTGAAGAATGTGCCGTCTCATTCGTCACTTCTGTTTGGCTGCCATCTTCTGATAAGAGACAGCAGAGAGCAGCAGCAGCCTGCTGCCACAGACGGGGCTTCACTGTGCACTTGAACAATCTGCAGATGAAACGACTTCATGCTTGGATTCACTGTTGAGCCAATAGAACATCAAGAGTTCAAGCGTTTCTTTGTTGTTGTGTCAAACTCAACGACTCTTCATTCCCTGCGTGGATGAAGTCCCGCCCTCTCGGCCTCGCTGCTTGTGTTTCAGTTGGTTCGGCTCCTGGGCTCGGCAGCCAATAGGCAGAGTCGAGGAGGACGCCAGTAAAGTGTGTTCACCCGAGTTAATCTGGACTCATCCTCTTTGAGTAGCTCTCTCTCTCTCTCTCTCTCTCTCTCTCTCTCTCTCTCTCTGTCTGTCTCTCTCTCTAGCAGACAAAGAAGGGCAGAGTGACTGTCAGTCACAGACGCTGACCGGCGTCCAAAGGCGCACGCGTGCGTGTGTGCGTGCGTGCGTGTGTGTGCGTGCGTGTGTGTGTGTGCGTGTGTGTGTGTGTGCGTGTGTGTGTGTGTGTGCGTGTGTGTGTGTGTGTGTCCCTCACCTGTTCTCCTGTGTGTCTGGAGTCTGGGCTAAAGCAGCAGCGGTGGATCGTCTCCTTAAACTCAGACTGACGCTGCTCCTGGCGACTGAAAGACGAGAGAGGAGCAGTTATTGTTTTTCATCAGATACATTTGTTCACTTCACACTGCCGACACCCGACCTTAGTGCTGCACTACTTGAAATCAGTCTTGTTTTACTTGATTTCACTTTCAGACTGAATGAATGGAAGCAAACGACTCATCAACATCAGAGAGGAAACTGAACCTTTTTCAGAAAAGATCTCTTTTCTAACGTGTGGTTTTTTTCAGAGGCTTTTTCAGATTCGACGAATGGCTCTTTAATTAATCGAACTTCAGGCACTGCATTGTGGGAAAACTGTGCTCTTCAGAGAGAAGAAGAAGAAGAAGATGTATGTCTGCAGAAGAGCTGGAATCCACAACATATATAGGTTTTTGGACTAATACTAAAAACCTTTGGAGGCTTTAGAGGCAGTGTGTGGGCCGTTCTTCTTGATCTGTTGGCACAAGATGAAAGTGAGCGGGAGTATTGAACAAAATAATTGACTTTATTGGTGCAAGAGGTCAACTTTTACTTTTTTTTTTTTTTAAATTATTCCGCAGACCTCCAAGTTATGGTTCACGGACCCCTGAGGCCCCACTTTAAGAATCACTGGTCTAAGGGATGAATGCAGAAGTACTCTGTAATGACCTCCTCCATGAGGACACGCAGTGACCTTAAACACACTTTGATAACCAGGGCGCACTGGGATCATAAACAGGAAGCAACACAAACATTTACACAGTATTTTTTAGAGGACAACCAGAAGATAACCAGTGTCTGAACTCAATCACAGTAAACACATGTAAACATCTTCTGCAGCCTCAGATTAACTTTCATAACTTGAGCTGCAGTACCCTGAGGCGCCACCAGGGGGGGCGAGCTGTTACACAAGTTCACAACACTGTAATTGTGTAACTCTCGAGACAACGTTAAGCTACGATAGAACCGTGAACGGATAAGGTTACGTGTTGAATCATCTGATCCTTTCTCTCTCTGTTACTTAACAGCACACGTCCTGGATTAGTTTATTACGTAACATTAACATTAAACTCTAATAAACTGTCATGTTGAGGCTGCGTTAAGTCAGCGGAAGTTGCCTAACGGCTAACAGCGGAGCTTCCACAAAGTGCTTGTAAAATAAAAGAAATCAACGATGTTACTTTTTGCAAATGGAGAGTTTTGAATTCGCCATTTGACAAATAATGACAACAAACATAAAACCTAACCGGTTAAAGGGGGAATCAACGGATTACAGTGTCTAAATGTCAATAAAATACACTGTTTAACACGTTAAAGATACAGCGTGAGTTTTATTGTGAAAGTTTAGATAGGAAACTACACGTCTACATCGTGGTAAGCTTTATGATAGTTTACGAAATCATCCCAATGTCAGCGTGTTACTGAGTTTATGTTAACCTTATATTACGCCAAGCAACGCCGACACATTGCGATAACAGTAGTGCACAAACACAACATAAATAATTAAATGACATGCATATAGGTCACTAGGCTAACTTTAGCTGCACAGTCACACTCACATTGAATCAGGCGACCGGCGCTGCCAAGGACAGCCATCATGGTAATTTCCTTCTTTCACAGCCGATAAAAGACTCTCTCCTTGAGGCCAGACTCTTTGTGTTCACAGCGGCTGAATCCACGGGTACCCGGTGTGTATGTGTATATGTGCGTGTGCATGTGTGACTCGCAACGCAGTGAGATTCCTTCAGCTACCACCGGCTGTCTGACAAGTCTACTGTGATATACGATAACGGCAACCGATACACTTCCGGTTTACAGTTTCAAAATAAAAACCATCAATGACGACAGGGTTGTATCAAGCGATCTTTAGATACTTATTTATTGACCTACTTTTTTAAAAATTTAACGTGGACAAAAAGTAAAAGGCAATATCTATCCAGTATTCTGACTTCTCAAAGTATGTATGTATGTATGTATGTATGTATGTATGTATGTATGTATATATGTATGTATTTATGCATTCATACGCAGTCAACGAAGCAGCAGTAGTAATTAGGGGATAAGGAAATGACTGACATATAGCTGCAGGAGCTGGGGATCGAACCCAAGACAATGACACTCTATCAACTAAGCTGCTGAGACCCCAGTGCCATAGTTGCTGTTAAATTTAAATAGGCTTTTAGAGATGACAGGAAGAAGAAGAAGAAGAAGAAGAAAAAAGGAAGCTGTACAGCGAAGATCATAGAAGAGATACAGTTTCATGCTTCGTTCTCAGGTCATGGGGAGCACACGTCTAGACTTTGAATCCATGAGTATGAAGTTTGCAGAAAGGTGTTTAAAACATTTGAGTACAGTCTCAATGAGAGGATTAAAACGTGTCATTAAATGCAACAGAGTTGATCTATGCAGGTGCTTCTATATTTTCAATGTTGTTATTGAAACTCATTTGAGAACTTAGAGGATGTCTCATGTATAGTTATTTCACACATAGCTTTTTATTATTATTTTTTAATCTATTTATATCTACGCCTTATTTTGTAAATACTATTTACCTTATGTAAATACTAGCTGCTGTTTTTTTTATCCTGCACTACGAACCAATGCAACGAAATATCGTTCTTATCTGAACTGTATATTTCAAGTTGAACGATAAAGAAAATCTAAGTCTTAGGACGCTTTTATTACAGAGACATTTTTGTTACATTTCCGGTCGAGAGCGTGGTAACCCTGGTAACCCTGGGTCACTTGACGTGGAGCTGGTGGGTTGGTACGACGTCACAACTACGCTCTTCTGACAGAAAACCCCGCCCTCTACTCGTGCTGATCACGCCCCACGCCATAGAGCCATAGTGTGTGTGTGTGTGTGTGTGTGTGTGTGCGCGCGTGCGTGTGTCAGGTGTAGTAATAATAACTCTTTTTAAAGCCAGATGTAGGGCAGATTTAAGACAATGGAGGATTACAAGTACATGAAAGTGGGGAAAAGAGGAAATCATTTATTTATTTTTTAAAGGAGGAAGGAAAAGAGAAACAAAAGCCTCCCATGAAACCATGAATGGAAGCTGGGTGCTCACTGTGTGTCGGGGATTTGTTGGGTAATTCATTGTGCACTGGAAGGACAAAGCTGCTCCACTTCTGTTGTTTTTTAACCTCTACATATTTTAAATAGAGCTTATATTTTCATGAAGCAGCTCAAGGTAATACATACACATCTGTCTACATCACTCTTTGCTATGTGCCATTATTTGTGTACATACTGTACTTTGGCCTGGTGGTCATTCATCAAAAATTATCAAAGCAGGATGGCCAGTCAGTTACATCCAAACAACATAAAATAAAAATCATAAAGGAAAATAGAAAAAAAAGTATCTAACTAAATCTGGACTTTTAAAAAAAATTAATGGGTATAATATTTAATTAAAAAAGGGTCAAACTATGAAAATAAAAACAGCTTTAATCAACAGAAAATCTCCTGTCTTTGTTGGATTGTTTCCTTCTCACATTTCATTCAACTGGAACCAGTTTGTCCATAACTCAGGCTGAAAGCATTATTTCCTTCTTCCTTGTAAGAAAAATGCGAAGAGCTCAGAGGAAGCAGAAACTTGCTTCACAAATGCTCATCTTTTCTCTCCAGGTAGAATTTTAAATACATATAAAATCATCCCCTGCTGCTCCCAGCACCGACTTGTTTGATATTGTTTGTTCTGCGACACTGTGGAATTTTAATTCATTCTATTTTGTATATATCTATAAGAATTATGACCATTTTGTTCATGTTTGTTTAAAAATATATTTTTTATTTTAAAATAAAGAAATTGAAAACTGTTAAATATAAAGATGAAAGACACTTTTCTTTATCTATGGTGTTCAAAGTGGCTGCAATAAAAGCGGTGACCACTGAAACCTTGTCCAGGGCTTCAGAATGGTCAGGGTGTGTTCAGGGTGTGTTCAGGGTGTGGTCAGGGTGCGGTCAGGGTGTGGTCAGGGTGTGGTCAGGGTGTGGTCTCTGGTCTCTGGCTGTCAGGCTGTGGTGTGGTGTGCCGGTTCTCTGAGACAGCAAAGCCACTGCTGTAATGATGCTCCCTGGCTGTTGCTGAGGAGACAGAGGAGCTGCAGTGTGAAGTATGAAACTGGGGTACGTCGTGGGGCTTTTCAGCTGAGGACTAGCTGCCGTAGACAGACGTATTAGTCTGATTCATTACAAGCCCGGGGAGGAGAGATGGGACAAGCAATGGACGACCCCTTTGAGGACTTTGTTCTACCAAAAATCATGGGGAAAGATAGAGATTTTCTGAGAGAAATAGACGAGTGCATTGCACAAAGAGAGCGTCTTGAGGTCTCAGGAGCTGAAACCACTTCAACAGGTGGAGCAGATCAGAGGGTACGAAGTACAAGTGGTGTCGGCCTGACAAACACATGGCTCGATGAAGAGAGAGAGAGAACGAGGCTCTCAAAAGAGAGCTAAAGGAGCTGAGTCTGGTTGTGAAATGGAAAGCGGGGGAGGTGAAGCGTCAGAGTAAGAGGTTATGGGACATCGAGATGAAATACTGGGGCACACTTTAGCTGCCGGGGCCTGACAGAAAGATAGTCAATGCCCTTCGCCAGGCGTTGAATTTAGTAATAGGATGTCAACAGCTAGAGGGCTCAGAGAGGCTGGTGGAAGAGCCAGTCAAAGAGAAGATGAAGCAGGACGCCCTGGAAAAAGACCGCATGGACCTCAGGCTGCGATTAGAGCAGGAGCAGAGGAGAGTGAATCATTGTAAAGAGTTGTTGGAGGACATTGACATGCGCTACTTTAGAGCGTTAGGGCTGCTGAGGTCTAATAGAGATGAAGTCGATGTCCTTCGACAGGAGTTACAAAACATTGAACAAATACGAACACAAAGTTCAGAGAGCTGTGAAAACACACAGCAGCGGGGCTGTTTGAGCACTGAGAGAGAAGCACAGAGGACCATTTTCCAGCACAAAGCAGCCGCCGCTGAAAGAGAGCATCTTGAGCTGGAGAATGAAGGAGCCTTGCCGGAGAGAGAAAATAATGATTTAAAACCTCCCAAAGGACGTCAAAATAAAGAGAGTTCAGACCGGCCTGTGGACACACTGGAGGCCTCTGGTACACAGAATAGGATGGGGCAGTTTAAAAAAGAGGTTAAGAAAAACTACACACAACCAGGATGAAACATTTGATATTCCGATGGTCGAGATGGGAACAAATAGCACCCTTCGTCAGGAGACGTGTAGCATCCAAAAGAAAGTCCTCCAGCAGAGTGCTCAAGGTCCTTTGAGAAAGTAAAAGCACCAAGTGAGAAGCAAAGGATTTTGGAAGTGAGGAAAGTATCTTAATATCTTAAGGAGAAAGTGGTTGACCCAAAGACCTTCATGGCCGAGAAGGTTTCATAACTTCATCAAACACTGAGGATTGAGTGGAGCTAAATTAGAGGCATCACTTTGAGCAGAAAGGTGGATGGGTTCTCTCCAGGTTCTCTGGATTCCCCACAGTCCAGCTAAACCGTGGCGCCCCCTACAGTGTAAAAGGTTCCTTTGGCCCTTTTTTTTTCAGTTTGCATGTTCTCCACATTAACTCATCTCCAGGTTCTCCATCTTCCTCCGTCCTCTGGGTACAGTCCTATCTCCCCATTTTAAAAAGTTAACTTTACTAAAACTAGAACAGAGGCTGTTCACCCTCTGTTTGTTTCAGACACCACTTCACCTCTGAAACTGAACTGCCGTTAACATAAATTAAACTGTAAACTGTGCGGGTTCGAGTCCGACCTTTGGCTTCTTTACTGCACGCAAATTTCCTCTTAATAAAACTCAAATGGCTTAACTAGCATGGAAAACATTAACATTGCTAAAGCTTATTCTAATTCTTTTTACTTCCACGTGTGTCATTCGTGTACTGATGAAATCTGAGACTGAACGTCACTCTTTAAAAATCATTTTTTCTTTGTTTTTTAACGTTTGTTTTCTGCCTCCATTCGTGATATAGGACAGAGGACAGAGTCGGAAACCAGAGAGAGAGAGTTGCTCATTTGCATCTGCAAGAAACAATGAGTCTAACTATGGATGGCTGTTTATTGTGTCCGTCCCCATCAAATAAAACACATCTGTAAATCAGAGTTTCTCATCACATACTCACCTTGCAGGCCGGCTGCTGCTGAGGGGACTTTGAAGTCTCTTAATGCATTTATGTTAGAAAGATGAAACATCAAACCTGCCCTGCAGACGGACAGAAGTACAATCAGGATGACCCAACAGTCTGTGCGCAGCAGGTCGAGTCTGAGAGGAAGTGATTCAAACGAGGACTAAAAGAAACCCTCGAACACTCGTAGTGAAGTGCAGTTTTTATTTTCACATGAAGAGGCGGAGCACATACACATGAGGTTTTTGTTTTTTTTAATCCTTCAGTTCCATCTTTGATCTCCAGGGAGCGCTCTGTGTACGTCAGCTACCAAGTGTCATGTTCCCAGATACAAGAGAAGAGCACGAAAGCAGGAGCCAAGGCGTCTGTGATCTCAGTCTGAACCAAACAGAAGCTTCACAGAAACCATCGACAGAACAGCAGATTTACAGTAGTTGTGTGTGTGTGTGTGTGTGTGTGTGTGTGTGTGTGTGTGTGTGTGTGTGTGTGTGTGTGTGTGTGTGTGTGTGTGTGTGTGTGTGTGTGGCAGAGCTGCGTTGATCATGATTCAGATGTTCTGTATCTGCACTTAAAGGTGACCAAGATGAAAAATGTAAACACGAGAGGTGCTGATGTTTCCTGCAGAGCTGCATTATACTGAAACTGGACTTTAAGCATCTTTAAATGACGGGATCGTTTTTGTCCTCAGTGCTTCTGATGTCTTCACATAAACGAGTGTGATCCTTTTATTTCCAGAGGAAACTTGGCTTGTCATTACTTTTAAAATGCATCTTCTTCGTGCAACCTCATGGCATGTGTTCTGAGAATGGAGGCGCGTTTTTTTTTTTTTTTTTTAATAAGATTGTACGGCAGCTTGTCAGTGTAACACAGAACATTTCACTCTTCACTGAATCTTTTTTTAGAAAGTATTTGGAGAAGCAGAAGTCCGGTTTTTTCGACGTTGTAGTTTGGGGGTTTTATGATGAATAGAAAGGGAATCATAGATAATAAACCCAAAGTGGAACAAGCTGTTGTTTCGCAGAAATCAAAAGCACATTTGCAATATTTAGGCTTTTTAACAAGACTGGCAGAGGTTCTGTACGATCACAGGAAACTACTTCAAGCAGCTGTTTCTTACGATTCAAGTAAGAGGCCACGAGCACAGGCCGAGGGTTTAGAGGTCAAACAAGGACGAAGCTGTGAAGACTTCTAACCGTCTGAGATGATGGAGGTCAGCCTGACTGAACTCTGCAGAAAATCAAACAGCTGAAGGAAAAACTGAAAATTCTGGGATTGACAACTTACAGAGTGCTGCCACAAGCCGGGTGTGTAACAGAATGTGTGTGTTTGAGAGATGACTGCGAGCGTGTGTGTGTGTGTGTGTGTGTGTTTGTTCATGGTCGGCAGCGCTGGATGAAGCGAGGGTACAGGCAGACGTCTCGGATGTGATGTCTGTTCAGCAGCCAGGTGAGGAAGCGCTCCAGACCCAGACCGTAGCCGCCGTGAGGACACGTGCCGTATTTCCTCTGAAACACACAAACACACACCAGCCTGTTAACGCACACCGACGCTGAAATACGGCAACACAGGAAGGACAAGCCCTCGACAGATTCATGCAATCAGCAGGGCTTCGTCACTTCTCTTTGTGACATCATCATTCTCATGCACGCACACGTCTCTATCTAAGAAGTCTGTGTTAGCAGGTCGTCACGCCTGTGAGTCTCACACGTGTCAGGTGTGTTTGTCGTTCTGAGGCTTTGTTTTGTTTTCTTGTTTGTGCATCTGTCTGCCGGCCGCTAATTGGACGGAAGCTGTGCGTTTCTGGAGAGTACTTGTGTGTTTTGTGAGCCGTTGTTTGAAAGCCTCCACATTTGGGTTGTTTGTTTTTATTAAGCTCGACGTCTGGATGACGGCTCATCAGCTGCAGGTTGTATGAACTTAAACACAAGTTCCCTTTTGAAATGACTACCTAAACAGTCTATGGTACACCGCGTCACAAATGATACCCAACACACAGGATTAGCTCTTCTCTGTTACCTGGTCGGTGTACCAGTAGTACGGGGTGGGGTCAATCCCCTCCCTCTTGTATCCCTCCAGCAGCTCCTCAGAGTCCCAGATACGCATCGAGCCTCCAACGATCTCACCCACGTTTGGCATCAGAACGTCGACCTGCAGCACGGACACACACACACACGTCATCAGGGTCACATGTTCACTGATGCTAACAGTATCACCACCATGCCTCATCCCTGATTCTCCACACAGGTGGGAGAGAAACAGACGTGCTGGTTTACAGAACTATCACACAGCCTGATATAAAGTCACCCATGTTGGGTTTTTTACTCATCGCTGCTTGATCCGAAGGCAACTGGACTAGGGTTGAAGATCTTGAAGACGATTCCCCTCTCCTACGAAAATTCAGTTTAGAGCTGAAGGAGGATTTCGGAGGAGACGAGGTGGAAGGTGTTTGTGATCTTCGACCCGTCCAGTTGCCTTTTTGGAGCGATGTGCCGCCGAGGTACGCACCGACTCGGTGAGGCGTCTGTCGTCAGCGCAGCGCTGCATGTAGAAGGATTTGATCTCAGCCGGGAAACGGCAGAGCAGGATGGTCTCGTTGATGGTGTCGGTCATCAGCCTCTCTGGAGCCTCGGGGATATCCTGAGAGATGACAGAACAGGCGAGGTTAGCTTCCACAAGGAAAGAAGAATAAGCTAGTGATGTTCGGAGGAAGATCTGAGAGACGATTAAGGAAGTGAAAAGGAATGAAATCTTGAATGATCCGTTTGTGTGTTTGGTCGTCACCTCTCCAAACTCGTAGTAAGTCCCGTCTTCCTTCTTGTAGTCGTGCTCTCGGAGCCACTCGATGGCTTCAGTGTAGTTCATCCTCTTGAACGGCCTCTTGGGAGGTTTGAAGTTCTTAGAAAATAAAAGTTAAGAATATGTTGGCATCTCAGTTAAACGTCTTAAAAAAACGCCCCAGAAACATGACTGAATGCTACCTCATCATAAAGTGCGTCAGAGTTAATCAGGATGCTACCGCTACATGCTGAGTCAGCGTTTCACACTGTCTGCTTTGAATAAACGGAGAAGGGGACGTACGGGGTTGATGTCGTAGAGAAGCTGAGCAGCAGGAGATTTGAGCACTCGGTCGACCACGTCACACACCAGATCCTCCAGTCTGGTGAGCAGATCGTCGAAGGTCAAGAAGGGACACTCGGCCTCGATGTGAGTGTATCTGAACACAGGGAACACGTTTATCAAGATTAAAGTCAAACCTGAATGCAGCGTGATCTGATTGGCTGTAACAACAACAACAACAACAAAAAGCCAGAGAGCTGAACCTTTAGAGGAACAAAACATGAAGATGGTTTGGATTCATGAAAACAGAAGAAGTCTCACTCAGACAGGTGTCTGCGAGTGCGGGACTGCTCGGCCCGGTAAGACTGGGCGATGCAGAAGGTGTCCCCCAGGGCAGGTATGCAGGTCTCCAGGTAGAGCTGGGAGGACTGCGTCAGGTACGCCTCCTCGCCAAAGTAGTTGAAGTTAAAGAGCGTGGAGCCGCCCTCCACCTGAGTCTGCACCATCGTGGGAGGAGTGATCTACAACCAGACGAACAAAACATTGGACATGGTCGTTTGACTCTCAGCAGGCGGATGGCTTTTTAGTGACACCCAAAGAGGGCGATAAGAAACCTCATGAGAGACCGAGTATTTGTTTGAGTGTTTCAAGCTGGAATTATCTGTTAAAGTGAGCGATTAGACGTGCCGGTTAAAACCTAAAGACGCCATGTCACCTGCACAGAAGGTTTCTATCGTTGCTGCCTCCATCATATCTGCAGCCGTTTTAAGAGCAGAGAAGAAGAAGAAGTGATTTATGATAGGACGCAGCGGGCTGATCATCAAAGACCAGGCGTACAGCTTTTATTTTCTACTCATCACATCATCTCTCGACTTGAAAAGGAAGAATGTGTGACCTTTCGATCCAGTAGATGTCGCCCTTGGGCACCAACGCCATAATACTCAACTCCAGCCATGACTACAGTTCAAGCGACGGTTAGCTTTAAGGTTAGATTAGATCAGGAGGGGCGCGATGGGGCGTATAGCGCTAAAAGGCGGACCAAACTGTCCTCATCTCGGGCTGCGTTGTTGTGCTAGCAGGTTAGCGTTGGTGCTCTCTGGTTAACGTGTAAGGTCGCATTGCGTTTCACCTCGTAGTATCCGCGGCTGAAGAAGTGGTCCCTGAAGCACTGCGTGACGGTGGAGCGCACTCGGAGGATCTTGGACACGTTCTCCCCTCGGATCAGCATGTGGCGGTTATTCAGCTGGACGTCCACGTCGGACTCTTCGTTCAGCAGGTTGTCTGCGCCGCCTGCCGGGGCCAAACCAATCAGCTCCCAGAAGTCACAGTGCAGCTCGTGGCCTCCGGGCGCCTGGGAGGGGAAGACAAGAACTCATTTATTTTGATTTTATTTAACCAGGTTGGTCCCGTTGAGATGAAGAAACTTCTTTTTCACGGGAGAACTGGCCGAGACAGGAAGCAGCAAACCTGCAGGATTACTGTGTCGTAACAAAAACCAAAACCAGGATTGAGAATGACTCATAACATGAAGTGACCTGGCACCTCTCCAGCTCCCAGACCAGACTTCTATACATCGGCTCACACAGGGACTTGAACCAGGGACCAGGTCCCTGCAGAGACTGTACCATGTCAAGCCGCGTGTGCGTGTCAGGTTTATGTTGTGCAGCAGGCGTGTTTACCTGTTTCCCCTCAGGAACTGGAGTGACGGTGCCGTACAGAGCTACCGTGCTCTCTGTGGACAACACCAGGCCGTTGTAGCACTGACACTGAAGACAGGAGGGAGGAAACAAGTCAGAGATAGGAACTAAGTTTACATGAAGCTTTACATGGACTCTTAAAAAGCTGTGATATTGATTGAACGTGTGCATTAGTTGATGATAAACCTCGGTGACCTCGCGGTTCCACTCAGACTATCGAGGGGGGGGGGGCCTGTTTGTTCCTTTAGTAGTTTAATGTTGAGCTTGTGTGAGGCCACAAGCTTTATGAGAGACGGGTGAAGATGTGTAAGTAGTGCACAAAGAAAAGAAGATATCTGGTCTTAAATAAAATCCTCTACCTTCATTGAGTCTGCTGTTTCACCAGAACATGTTTGATCAAAGATGGCTCGTCTTGTTAGACGTGTTAGATATCGTAGATGAAGACTAAAAATGAAAGCATCTGTGCGAGTGACAGTAGGAAAAAATAATAATAATAAAAAATTAAAAAAAGGTTAAATGGGGGAAATGTTACCAGTTTATCAGACAGGACACACTGGAGGAAACCAGTTCCATCTCTGAGCACGATGAACATCAAGTTCTTCCCTTTAGGAGACAAACACACAAACGGTCCGTCAGCGACCAGCAGCCTGAGACATGAACCTTTTCTTCATGTGTGGTGTGTGGTGCTGCTCACCCTGCCTCCTGAGGCGATGAACCCATCCAAACACTTTGACTCTCTGACCTCGCTTGGCCTCCAGATGTTGGATTTTAATCTGTAAAAAAACAAAACACGAGATTAGAGCTTTCACACAACTGGTGAGAAATGTTCTCTGAATCATCTCGTGAGTGACTTTTAAAACAGCTTTTGACAGCTGTATTCAGAGTTGTGTAACGTTAAAAATCTTGATTTTGCTGACAACTACATTTCAAAATGATTGTGCATAATATAAATGAAAATTATAATTGCACTTTTACTATCACTATTAAAAAAGTAAAGATGACATTTTTAACCTTCCACCTTTATCACGGCTGCATTCATCACTAGGCGACAATCGACCCTTATTGTTGCTTTTATAAAACTAATTATTTTCAACCCAAATCAAAGTGGAATCATATTTTCCTTTGCAGCTTAGAGAAACCAAACGACCCGTGTCAGACTTACAGCGTCAGGCTCAGGAAGGCTGGAGTCCTTCTCAATGGTGATCTTCTTGGCTTCTTCCAGGTTCTTCTCTCTCCTGTCAGTGTCCTCGGCCTGCACACAGAAACATGGAGCACGAGCGTCTCAGGGCGAGTATTTGAGTCTCTGATTACCGCGGGTCCAGAAGTCTAACTTTCTGTTTTCTGTTGCTGCAGGAGGAGCTGAGGTGAAGCTCACTCACCTCTTTCTTCTCTTTGGATTCATTCTTCGACTGCTCCCTGTTGAAGGCCTTCTTTGCATTCTTCATCTGAGTCTTAGAGATTACAGCCCAACGCTGAGGGAGGAGAGGAGAAAAACACAGAAACGTGAGGAGGCCGAGCAGCGAGCTGACGACGTCCAATAAAAAGCCAGAAAAAGTTCAGGCTTGTTTATGTAACGAGGAGACAAGAGAAACCGACCTCTCCTTCCTTCTGTGACTCTACGTAGATGGTGGGGAACGGCTCCTTCCCAACGGACAACAGAGCCTGCGAGGATTGATTCAACGACACAATGAGAAGCTGACAGACGCATCGGTACGTCTGGATCGACCAGCGAGGATTACAACAACAACAACAACAACAACAACAACAACAACATTTCACTTCAGAGGTTCTTTAAGCCCGTTTACCTTCAGAGGAGTTTTGAAAGGCTTCTGCTCCGTGCCATCTCCGTCCTGGTCGCTGCCACATTTATCCGACACGTACAGCTCACCTGAGGATCAGAGGCAGACTGACAATGAGCGCTCTGTGGTTGATGTTTACTCGACTGCTCGACGCGGATTATAAAACAATAAACGAGACGACTCTTCCCTTTCCTTGCACATCTTTAGGGTTGACTATTTACTCTGCGTTTCTTCAGACATGTTTTTGATTTAGTCTGAGATTGTTAATTGAGATGACAAGGCCTGTGCAATATACTGACTTTTGAAGATATATTGATATATTTTCAAACGAGGTAAACATTTTGTTTCTTAACTTCTGAGATTTTTAATAGTGAAATAACAATATAGAGATCTGATTTTTGGTTAAGAGCTCCTGACGTGCTCTACATTTATAAGTTCACTGGTTATAACATCACTGCAGATCTCCTCCCCTACTTAGAGCATTACAAACCTAATTAAAGCAATAAACAACAAACCTGAAACTAAAACAACCACTGTGAGTGTAAGAACGAGCATTCATGGTCACTCACTAAATCATCTAAATATCGACCTATGCACATTAAACCATAATGTAAATGTAGTTTAAAAAAAATGTACATTAACCCTAACCCTAATTTCTGGGTTTTTTTTAACTACTTGTCACTGAATTATTGTCTAATGTAGGCGTGTACTTAATCCTCTTTGTTTGTCTTTTTAACATCTAATGGAGTTAACCTCACTCTGTGTAACCACACCTCACAAGTAGCCACGAAACCGAAACTACATTTAAACATTTGACTGAAATATCTTACAGAACCTGATCCTGCTGACTATTTTTACACGTTTATAAAAACATAGACTATTAAAAATGACAACGCAAGGTCGGTTTCATTACAGTAGGTTAGACTGACAGCTGTCATGACTGAATTAAATGTCAGATATTTTCACATTTCACCCTGACTTTCATTCATTAAAAGGGGCTTCATTCACTGTGTAAGCATGCTTATTGTTAATCAAACCAAAGGCCAAATAAGCATTAGCCTGCAAGCTAAAACAAAGTGATGCAATACGCACCTCTCACATGTCTATAGGAGCTAGCTAACAATGCTACAGCTATCTGGGCCAGTTTCTTTCTTACCCACTGAAACCTGAGCCACACCTTTCGCTATCTCCGCCGCCATCTCGGTGCAGAAGCTGCGATAGTCCGCTGAGGATGGGGAAACTACTTTATTAATCTAAGTAGAAATAGAAGCTAAAACCTCCGGGAGGGAGCGACTGCCTGCCGGTGGCGTCTCTGAAGCCGTGGACTTGCAATCTAACGTCAGCCAAGACGCAGCTCAGGCGTCATCCGCACAGAGGGCGGGAAAAGGAGCGCTGATTGGCTAGTGTTACACGTCACTAAAGAAACAGAGCATTCTATTGGTGGACTCTCTTGTCAGTTAACAGGTCGACGGAACAGGACGGTCTTTCTTGTAGTCGTGATGCAATGATAAAATAAAACTGGAAATAAAACAGTTTTAATAAAAATAATAATGTTAAAATAAAGATACGATGAAAAACCAATTCAATATATATAAATAATATATATATATATATATATATATATATATATATATATATATATATATATATATATATATATATATATATATATATATATATATATATATATATGAATAGAACTACAAAAGGTTTTGAACTCACAGTGACAAAAATAAAATAAAAAAGCTGGAAAAAAAATACTTTTAATAAGAAATGATGAGTTAAAAAATTAAAATGACGTGATGAAATCAAAAATAAATATACGGAATTTTTTATTAATGTATAAAAGAATAAAAGGAAACTAAAATAGTCAATACTCAAACGGAAATCAAAGTGTGCCAATGTCACTACTTCTACAAATTCTTTTCTGACTTAAGGGGGTTCTGGTCCTCAACTGGTGAGTGGGGCCCGAAAGTGGCTCATGACCATGGACTGTAAAATGACCCATGAGTGGATGGCAGGAATGTCCATATCGCGAGTAAACGGCTCCTGTTTTCTTTCATTAACGAGTTAATTTCTTGAGAAAAAAACCCAGATTTGACTTAATGCATGAAAGCCGGAGTGTCAACCCAGAGATAAATTATAATAATAATAAAAACAGGAATGTAGCGGTCACAGGAGAACACTGTACGTTTGTCTGCTTAGGGGTCAGCACTTTATGTAAATGTCATTAAAATAACTTTTGTTGTTTGAACAAATACGAGAGGGTCGATTTGTCCCGTAGAGAGTGGTTCACACGAAACACATAATCAACTACTGACTTTACAACATGAACCGTTACATTTGGTTGGATGGTCGGATTCGTCCGTGCGCGCGCGCAGACACACGCACACGCTGCACGCTGTGTTGGACTGCGGTCAACGACAGATGGACGAATCCAACCACCCAACCAGACCTGCGTGAAGTTGGCCCCCCACCCCACGCAAAACTTCGGGGTCAGGTACCTGATTTTTGTCGTCTCCTTGGTTTGACTTGTCAGTTAACAGGTCGACGGAACAGGACGGGCTTTCTTGTAGTCGTGATGCAATGATCAAATAAAACTGGAAATAAAACAGTTTTAATAAAAATAATAATATTAAAATAAAGATACGGTGAAAAACCAATTCAATATATATAAATAATTATTTTAAAAAATATATATATATATAAATAGAACTACAAAAGGTTTTGAACTCACAGTGACAAAAATAAAATAAAAAAGCTGGAAAAAAAATACTTTTAATAAGAAATGATGAGTTAAAAAATTAAAATGACGTGATGAAATCAAAAATAAATATACGGAATTTTTTATTAATGTATAAAAGAATAAAAGGAAACTAAAATAGTCAATAAAAGGATAAACTAAATAAATCAAAGTGTGCCAATGTCACTACTTCTACGAATTCTTTTCTGAGGGTTCTGGTCCTCAACTGGTGAGTGGGGCCCGAAAGTGGGTCATGACCATGGACTGTAAAATGACCCATGAGTGGATGGCAGGAATGTCCATATCGCGAGTAAATGGCTCCTGTTTTCTTTCATTAACGAGTTAATTTCTTGAGAAAAAAACCCAGATTTGACTTAATGCATGAAAGCCGGAGTGTCAACCCAGAGATAAATTATAAAAAAAAAAACAGGAATGTACCGGTCACAGGAGAACACTGTAAGTTTGTCTGCTTAGGGGTCAGTACTTTATGTAAATGTAATTAAAATAACTTTTGTTGTTTGAACAAATAGGAGAGGGTCGATTTGTCCCTTAGAGAGTGGTTCACATGAAACATCCTTTCAAAAAGACGGGATCACTTCAATATTTGATTTTTCTGTTCTTCAAAAATATCTTTAAATGAAATATAAATGTACGATGTATTGCCAGAAGCCTATTTTTAAATGATAAACTATTCGGTTATTTTTCATTTCTGTTTTGGAGTTGCGTCATCACGTCCTAAATATGACGCAGCTCGTAACGGTAACCATGTACGTCATGTACGTTTCATATCTCTGTGGTTTGAACACAAACAGAAAGCTGAAGTGTGTGTTAGTGTGCATGGAAAGATGACCTCCTTTACTGTGTTCGTGGTGTCTAGTGCGGTGGCTGTCTACCTGGGTGAGTTCAAACCATTGACCTTAAACAAAGCCTGAAGGTCAGGGAGTTTAAATGTTTTTAACTGAAAACTAAAAAAGGTGTCGACCTTTTGACCTGCTGTGTGTGCTGTTGTAGTTTATTATTGGAGGCCATAAGAGCTCGTTTTTATTATGAGTGGTCATATTAAGAGGCTAAGTAGAGTGAAAGTCTGTTTTCTATCATTCATTTAAACAATTTTTAAAACTTTATCTTTGCAAATGACAACATTTTCACGCCTTAACAACACAGGAGGCGATATGGCCTCTGGAAGTCGTTTTGTTTCCATGGCAACGCGACAGTTCGTTAAAGTGTCCAGTTGATAAAGTTGTCACAGAAATAAGAACTTGAACACATGATGTAACGAAGCTTCGTCCGTGATAATCTGCACCTTCTAAATGGTTTAATTAGTATGTTTGGAGAGCAAAAGTTTCATCATTGGAAGTGTAGACGTTGATGTGTTTTATTTGTTGTTTGTTGTTGTTGTTGTTGTTGCTATGGTAGCCTTGACCACTCTCAATCACAAAACATTCAGGAGTCTGTTCCCGGGTTTCTGTGAAAAGAACGTTTTTTAAAACAAACAAAAAATGTGCAACTTTTTTGTTTAGTTTTTTGGTGGATACATGATGGACTTTTGTAGAATGAAGGGGAATCTTTTATTTATTTATTGAACGTATTCATTTAAAATCAGAACAGTGCATATCAATAAACATAATCATGTAAGCCAGATTGTAGCATTAGGCTAATTAGCATGTATATAGTGCCTGGGCAGGTTGGTTGTCTGCATTTATATTTATATAAATACACAAGGACAAGCAAGAAGAAACAACAACATAAGTTGTACATTAGTTGACAGTGACACACACTGTAAAAGTGTCTGTGTGATGTTCGTCGAAATTGCTAAAAAGAGAGTTAAAATCGTTTGGCCATATTTCAAATAAACAGTATCATTTAATCCTTTCCTATCTGATGTTATGTTAGCAGGAGTTTGACATCTTCTCCACATATGGAATTACATTTCAGACACTGACAAGCTGAATGTGATATGATAGCATCAGCTGTTCCCTGACCTGTGCTGTTTGAACAACAAATATAACCAGAAGCGTCTTTTTCATCGTCTGTTCAGTTTTAGATCAATGATAAAGTGTCAATATATTGAAGATTTTCTGAGTGTGTACTGTGTAACTGGAACGCGGTTAGTTTCATGTCAACAGAGATTCAATAATGACTTTTTAGAATAAGGATGGACATTTCAAAGACACATCTAACGTGGAGCAGGTAGACATGTGATATGAAAAAATGCATCGTTTTTTACTTTAAGTTTTGGTTCATTCTATTTCATTACAAATGTCCCTCATTTTAATTCATAATATTTCTCTTCTTTTCACACAGGGATTGTAGTTGGCCTGACCGCTAAGAATTTTGATCTGTCAGTCATTGACAAACATTGGATCGACCTGCCGGGAATAATCCTCGTTCGACTTATTCAGTCGATTACCACTCCACTCATCATTGCAAGAATCGTGACCAGTAAGCCTGTTTTTAACGTTTGACGGCAGCAGGGCGATTGGTTGAGAAAGGTTGAGTCAGAGTCTGGTTGGTTAATTACTTAGATGATACACGCAGAAAACAGGGAGGGAGCTGATCACCAGCACCTATGGTCAGCTGATCACCAGAGTGAGATAGAGGAAGTATCAAGGGGAGTGGTTTGAGGTTGAATGAGAAGGTGAATGAATGTGTGAAAGAACACCCGTCTTCCTGCTTGAACTTACTGAGCTTGTAACTCGAGCCAAAGTAAAAGAAAAAAGAAAAACAACCTTTCTACTATTAGACATTATAGCAGCTAAAGTCAAACAGACTCAGAATCTTGTAGAAGGGGAAATAAATGGAAAAATGTGGTTAACCTTTCCGTTCATAGGGCAGATATACAACTGGTGATTCTTCCACATGGCTCCACATATCTGCATTAAAGCTGGATCACCACAAACTGAAGAGTGTAGAGCTTCATCAAGCTCGGTTCATTAAACCATGTTTAATTGATGTTCTATCCAATCACAGGGCCCTCATTATCCTGGATATGTAACTGTGTCTTCCAAATGAAATGATTATTATTGCAGTCCTGTTTAAATGACTCATACATGTCCTCGTTGGTCACGTTATTCTTTGTTGTAAATCCTGTGTTTTACTTTTCTCTTCATAGCAATTTGCTCCCCGAGTGCTGGCCTTTCCAAACACATGGCTCTGCCTGCAGGCGTGTACATCGTCTTCACCACTCTGCTATCGATTTCTTCAGGTAAGACATGAGTACATCATGTAATGTGAGATTTTGCTTACTTACTCGTTGCTTTCGTGCACATTTCTGTTGCTGTGTTTAACGTTAGGACCCAAATGCACGACTCAGAGACAGGAATACAACTAACAGGATTCTTTAAGGGTGAATACTTCATGTAAATACAACGAGGAGGGGAAAAATGACTTCCGGGGATCCGTGAGGCTGAGAGTGATCTGTGCAGAGATTGTCTGTGAATCGTGTGGGGGCAGTGCGGGGCAAACTGGAAATCATTACCATCACAGAATCTCATTCACAAGAGTTTCCTGACCAGGACGGGCGGCCGTGTGGAACGGATGAAGCATGCACGCCATCAATGTCTCTGACATGTGTTTCGCAGGGTTACTCTTGATTCTCCTTATCAAGCCTGGGGTTCTGCTGTCTGATGACAAGATTGAGGCCGACGGTAATACCGTCTATTCCCTGACTCATGATCTGTTCGACCTACTGAGGTAAAGAAAAAAGAAGATTTTCTAAATGTTACATTCAACCTGACTTTTATTTTACTCATTTGTTTAATGATTCTCTGGCTATTCCTCACCTGTTATAGAAACATGGTGCCCGCAAATCTGATTCAGGCTAGCATCGAACAGGTTTGCTATAAGTCCAGTTTTGTGTTTTTTTTTAACTTTCAGTGGAGTAACAAATGAAATACTTAAATGATCACTTTTTTTATAGTATAAGACAGTTGTGATGGAGATTAAAATTGTATCACAAGAGCCAGGTTCCATGCCAAAGGTAAATTATTTTTCCATCTCTTTGAAGATGTTTTTGAAGATGTTGTCAGGATGCCATTTGAGTCTGTGTCCTGTCTCGTTTCAGATCACCATTGAGAGGAATGTTTTGGGTCAGTACGTCCGAGGAGTCAACCCACTGGGTCTCATTGTGATTGCCTGTGTCTTTGGAGTAAACCTAAAGAGGATCGGACAGAAAGGGGAAACCCTTGTTGGGTTAATATGCTTCACGGACAAGCTCAACAAGAAGCTGACAACCTTGATTACGTGGTAAAGTGAAAATCTCTATCTTTATGAAATGCTGAATAAGAAAACATAATTTATGCATTATTTTTTTTTAAAGATATTTTCTAGTTAGAGTTCGGTTTCTAACAGAAATCCCCTCTCACTTTGTTTTTGAATTTATACTTTGAGTACAACTACTAAATGAGAGAAATAAATTGTGTTTCTTTTGGAATAATAAAGTTGTTTGATGTTTGACAAGTCCTTCAGGTATTCCTTTCCTGTTTCAATTCTCCTGTATCCTCTCCAGGTACTTGCCAATAGGAGTAACATCCATGATTGCAGGCCTTATAGTGAAACATGATGACTGGAATTCTCTCTACAAGCTTCTGTTGTTCGTTTGTTGTATTCTCCTTGGGTATGTACGTCTCTCTTTACTTTACAATGTCTCTACAATATCTCTGACTGAATACACCTTAGCTCGTTTTGATGTGGGAACAAAAATTCTATAATGTTTGTTCAGACGACTGCTACGGAGGCATAATGAGGGGAAGAAGAGATCACCCCTCTATACTGTCTTTGGAGGTCTCAAAAGAGTCATATTAAAAAAACATGTGTTTTCAGCTGTGTTTTAAAAGTTCGTCTGTTAACTGGTGGTCAGGAGGTTGATCCAAGTCTGACGCGTCTCTGGGCCACTCAGGACACCCGAAGTCGCTCCTGCTGCTTGTCGTGTAAATGTGTATGAATGGATTAATTTAACACAGATGGACACTTTACATAGCAGTGTGTGTGTGTGTGTGTGACATGCACTGTAAAAGAGCTTTGAGTCGTGGGGAGACTAAAACAAGCTGTTCATTCACCTGTCAATCTTAAGAGTGGATTAAATCCTGCCACTAATAGATTATTCAGAGTGGGAAATAAAATGGAGCAAATTCTTTTAATGACAGTAGCACTAGTTTGTGTGTTCATGAGGAGTCACTGTGGTTTACGTTTTGTGTTTCAGACTCATAATCCATGGACTGATACTTCTGCCAACAATCTATGTTGCCGTGGTGAGGACAAACCCATGGTCACTCATTAAGGAGACCTATTGTGCATTAAAGAGAGCATTTCTCACTTCCTCCAGGTAACAAAGAATACGTTAGCTTGTGTGTAGGTTACTTATAATTATAGCTACACGTGGGGGAAAAGCTGTTTACGTTTAACAGAAGGTATTGTAAGCTTAAGATTTATTTGGTTAGATTACAGAGGATGCTTTTTGTCTTTAGCTTTGACACACTGCAGCTCTCAACGACATGCTGTGAGAGAAACCACAGCAACCCCAGAGTCACGGGCTTCGTGCTGCCCATCTTAAGCGCTCTCAACAAGAACGGCTTCGTCTTTTATAAGGTGGCTACGGCAATTTTCATTGCTCAACTCAGCGGCATCAGTCTGAGCATCGGTCAGATCTTTACTATCGGGTAAGCTGCTGTCAGATCACATCCTTGAACAACAAAATGAAAATAAAAAGCTCATAGAAATAGCACTTATGTAGGACAAAGATCTTTTTTTATACATTTGAATGTTGACTTTGTTTGTTCTGCAGGGTGATGGCAGTATTCATTAGCACAGGACCAGCAAACTTCCCAATAATAGGATCAGCGTCGACCTTCTTTATCCTCACAACAATCCAAGTGCCTGTGCAAGAAGCGTCCATGCTGGTGGTTGTGGAATGGCTGCTGTGTGTTTAACATTTGTCGTTTGTGAAGTTAGTGATCAATGAAGCTGCCGAGTTCTAGCTCTCAAGATTGTAAAACTCTGGGTTAATATGACAAAAAAGAAGAAACATTTGAGTCAGAAAGAAAAACACAAAGCTCAATACTCAGTTTATGAGACATGTATGGGGGGATTCGTTTTTTTTTTTTTTTTTAATTGGGCTATTTTCAGGATAATCCCCCAGACCCATCTGATATTGTCTGCACATTTGCTGAGCTCAATGCTTAAAAAAGCAGGGCAAAAAATGATGTTAAGTGTCACGATGTAAGTTGTTATGATTAATACTATTTTAGTTCATGAAATGATTAATTTACATACATGCTGTCGTCAGTTATCTAATTAGCTGAAGACAGCATTTTATGATGTAATGCTTTCCACCCTCTCGCATTTCTACATCTCACTCCGACGTCCAACCTGCAGAGCGTCCATCTCTCTACTACCAAACAGAGCTGGCTGACATTACACTGGCTCTGTCCCCTTTTTATAAACAGTCTATATAAATGCTGCTTATAGCCACTCTGCAATGCCGCATTAATAAGACAGCTGTTATGTTTGTTTTCACATTACTTTGGTGTGCATGTCTTTCAGAGAGCTCTTCAACTCTTTTGTTAACGTGTTTGGAGTCTGCGTTGGCGTGGCAGTGGTTGAGCACCTGTCCACAAAGGAACTGGAGACACAGGATGAGGAGCAGGAAACAGGAAGTCTCCCAGAAGAGTAGGCTCTATACCTGACTTCGTACAGTAAAGCTGACTTTACAACTTTACATAGCAGTGTTCACAGTTTGGATGTCTGTGTGCTGCTTTGTCTGCTTAGGGCAGACGGTGCTGAGGCAGTACAGGTCTAGGACGAGCTCGGTCCTGGCCCACTGGACTCCTTGTCAGCTGACAAGTCCCTTCCTGACCCCCCGAAATCCCTTTAATCCCTAATTCAAGCAAATTAAAATTGATGTGTGCAAGCAACAATAATGAATAGTTTTCCTTCTGCTTTGATTGTACAGTTAGGACACGTTTTAGGTGTGATGATCATAAATCACAGTTTGGAGAAGACTGGAAATGAAATGCTAAAAAAAAAAAAAGATCATTCTGAGGTGAAACACTTCTTTACTTAATTTAGCTTTCTGACTTTCAGGGAACGGTTCAGTTTAATTTATTTCAAACTTTATTTTCGCCGTTGTACGTTTATGTGTGACATGACTAGACTTTCAAAGCATTTCATGAGGATGGGATTAATGCGACAGGGACTCACGCAGGAACAGCCTGTTCGAGAGAGGTGTGGAAGATAACAGTGAAGTCTTCTGCACAGTGATCCTCACCTGAAAGGGCTCTGTGGTCTAAAAAAGTCCCCTGATTTAGTACACATGCAGGGACGTCGTCTGGGCCTGCAGCCCTGTGGTCGTTGATATTGGAGAGTGTTTTCTTCACGCTGGCTGCAGACAGGCACGAAGCCTGATCGTGAGGAAGGCCGCCATCAGACCTGATGATGGAAGTGGTCCAGGTAAAGGATGGATGGTTTGTCAGAGATATTTAGAGTCCACACGACTGCAGAGTTGTTTCCTCCCTTGTCAGCACATTTCGTGGAACATTTTTTGTAGACGCAGAGAGAGAGAACCAGTACAGCTGATGCAAGGAGTCCCAGTCCAATGTAGATGCCAACTCTCACTGATGGTCTCACTGATGGTCTCGGAGTTTCGGGCTCATCAGCAGCTGCCGTGAAGGACAATAAATACAACATCTTACTGAAACATTCAACTTTGAACAAATATCTGCATGAAGCTACAACATATAAGACGGTGTAAATAAAACTGCTGCTGAGAAATATGAACCACGTCACATCTTCAAATATAAGAAGAAATGAGGATGCTGGAAGATATTTGAAATATTCTCTACCTGCCATTGTAGTGGAAAATCAACGACCAATCATGTGCAACTAATCAAACACACACACACACAGATGTTTGTGTGTCAAAGTTCAAACCTCTCTCCTGCCTCTCGTACCACACAGATCCTGTCTCCTGCTCTTCATATCTCTGCTCGTACCACACAGATCCCCTCTCCGTTTTTTAATATCTCCGCCTGCTGCTGTGATTTTGTACCCTTACATGGACTGAGGCAGATAGATCCTGAGCGGAGTCATTCCGGTGCACTTAGACCAACGTGTATGGCGATCGTATAAATATGTTCTGGGAATCTTTGACGCATTCATGACTGATGTTACTTTTGTAGCTGATTTCCCATTTTGCAAATTAACTTTAAATTAAAGCAATAAAAAAAATAAACAAAGACAAACTTACTTTGAGATCTTCAATCAGCAAACAGAAAAATCCACAACACCACGAAGAAACTCCTCCGGACATTCATCGATTCCCTTAGCTTGATTCAGTTGTGGACTGTTGTTGGCTCATCAAATTGTGATAAAAAAGGCTGTAACGAACATGTTCTGCCCGTTTCATGTCGAAGCCTGAACAGCTCGAGGAGTCAGAGGTCGTCAAAGTCGCAGAACCAAATATTAACACCAGGGAAATGCAAATATCACAAACAACAACAACAACACAAAGGCATGTTTCTGTGCTCCGAGTGCTGCTGTATTCATCACAGATGATGGCAGAAACAAGACGGTGTTTGACACTCGTCTTTGTCCCACAGACGTCAGACTCAACGCACATGCCTTTGAAAAAGGATTGTGTTTTATTTACAGTGATCTTCATTAGAATTACAATACAAACAATTTAAAGGTCGACTCTCCCGGGATGAAGAATTCATTCAGCTCTCGCGGAGGTCAGCTGGAGGCTGTGTGTGTGTGTGTGTGTGTGTGTTTATATGTGTGTGTGTGTGTGTGTGTGTGTGTGTGTGTGTGTGTGTGTGGCAGCTTTGGCAGAGGGAAAGTCCATGGATGTTTCTGCAGCCTCCGATTCCTCTTCTTCTCATTCTGGCATTTGCCGTCTTACTCAGTGACTCTCCCCTTTCTTTCCAACAACCTGCACGGACACACGGCGACATGAAGGATCACACGTCAGTAAAACAGTTTGACAAACACTCGTCTTAAATCAAGCCGAGGCGCTCTGACTGCTCTTTTACCCTCTTGAAGTCGTTCATGTTGGTGGCCTGTACAGGCGTGCCGATGAATGTCAGGTAGTTGATTTTTGTCGTCTCCTCGTCTCCTTGGTTTGACTTGACAAACAACTGGCATGAAAAAAAAAAAAACCAAATTAACGACACAAACAAACACTTTATTATATTCATGTTTATGTCTCCATAAAGACAGCTTCCCCAAACACGTTAGAGCAGCGACCGACTGGTTTCAGCCCTCTGTCTGTTCATCTGTCCAGATATAAACACTTTAAAGGACTTTAAGTGTGTTCACTTTTGTGTTTTCTTTGGAGTCTTTTGGTAACCGTGCTGCTGAAATTTAACGATGGTTTGAATGTGCTCCGTTTTTGGTCTTTCTGTAGGTTTAATTGAAGCCACAGCAGGTTATATTTGTTAACCACGGCGTCGTTTCGAGTCTCGTTTCTCACCGTCACACTCTGAACGTTCTGAAACTTGACGTAGCGCAGAGGGATCAAGCAGTCCTCTTTGTAGTCCTCCTCTGAAAGCTCCAGGGCCTGGGTGGCTTCACTCCGCTCGGCGTCATCAAAACCCATCGACCGCGGGAGATTTATGAACACCTTCAGCACCTTGGGGGCTTGGGCTGAGACAAACAAAGAGGAAGAAGAGGAGGGAGAGGAAGAGACAAGAAGGAGGGAGCAAGGAAGGTGGAGAAATAGAAGGATGGAATAAAGGACGGGAAGGTTATTCCTCGGGCAACGACTGAGCTTGAAAGACGTCCAGATGAGAAAAGCCGAATGTTTAGAACAGAATTAAAAAAACTCACCAAAGTCTGAGGACAGCAGCTTCATAGAGAAGAGCTTCACCGGCTGATTAAACGCCATGGTTATCAGCAACTACACCAAATCAAAAAACAGCAGCGTGTTAAAAAGTAAGCACACAGCTGAACTGAGAAGCTTCCAGATAAAGTGAAGTGTAAAGTCGGCCTGTGTGTGTTCTTCTCCTTCGGTCTCGTGCTTTTAAGAAGCCCTGTCTTTGTCGAGGCGTTGGCGCTCATACCTGTTCGTCACAGTCGGACTCCAGGTAGGTGGAGTCTTTGATTAAGCAGTTATCGAAGCCGCAGTCGTCGCTCTCGTTGAGGCACTCGCAGCCGGCTTTGTTGACGAAAGGCATGAGGTCCATCTGAAGGCAAAACGAGAAGACACGCCCACTGTTTACATAACAACACCTTTAACTTTACTGAAGGACTGAAGAGGTTTACAGCTGGACCGCTTTAAGAGAGAGGGAAAAAAAGCTTCTTAAAGATCCGAACTCTGGGCAATCAATACAGGGCAAGAGCAACGAGCCATGACCAGGTGCAAATGAGCCGACTTTTATTCCCATGACTATTTATTGACTTATTTATTAATTATTATTAATTTGTGTTTTAGTGTGAATATTTGTTGTTTTTAACCTCCGAACGCAGAGAGCTGACATACAGAGATATATTTCATATATATATATATATATATATATATATATATATATATATATATATATATATATAGTATAGTATATTCTCTTCTGTTAAACGTTGCTCTTTGATTCTGCAGCTTCGTATTGATACGTTTCATTTAATAACTCAAAGCACGGGGAGGTCTTCTTCAAACACACTACATGCTGGACCGGAGGGAGAGGACAAAATGTTATGAAGGATCTTGAAATGGCATCATGTGAGAAGCAACAGCCAATCAGATGAAGAGTTTTTCTACTCGGACTACTTCTTCTCTTAAATCGTCTTAAATCTCTATTCATTCATTCATGAGTTAGCATCTCCATTAGCTGTTCTTCCACGTCTTTGGTAAATGTTATTTTCATGACTGTGTCGTTACTTCTCAGTAGACGCCTGTCTGAAACCGTCTCAAGCAAAAGTACAAATTCAACCATTTAAAAGAAAGATCCGTTCAATTCGGTCTTTGATTCCAGTAATCCAATCACGATGCTTCCTTATGTTCGTCACATGTCACAAGAATGGGGAAGACAAACCTGCCTAAAAAACAAAACGCCTCCAGCCATCGCTGTTGTTAATCTGAAGGGATTAAAAGTAACAAACACACACGTACTATCTAAAAGGGGAACACAGACAAGCAGAACTATCGGTCACTCACGTATCCCTTTGGAATGTCGGAGTCCTCGCTGTTTCCCGGGTCGTTCTCCGTGTGTTGTTTAATCTTCTCCTCCAGACCCGACGCGTCTGCCCCTTGGTACTGATCCACCCGAACTCTGTTCCTGAAGAACAAGAACGTTGGCGTGGCTGAGATGTTGTTAGCTGCTGCTGTCGCCTGCGAGGAAGAGAACGGAGCTTTTGCACTCATGGACTCACGCGACACCTTCTCCCAAACTGCAGAAAGACTGTGTGGGTCACACTTACTTCACAGACATTAACATCTACTTCGAGGAAGACGACCTGTGGGTACTTGGTGCTCAACATGTTGAAAGCCGGAGAAATTCGGACGCAGGGCCGACAACTGAGGGAGCAGAGCGGTTTTCAACAATGTCAACCAACTCCAAACATCAAACAAAAACCAAACAGGGACAACAATAATCTCTAAATGGTTTGTGATATTTATACAGTAAGAAAATACTGCAGCTAAAGGCAGCTTCACTATCTGCTGATCACTGATAATATCTCAATCAACACCTCTTTACACCAAAACACAATATTCATGTTTTTTAAAAACGCTTTCTTGGTTTTTCTACAACTTGACATACGTGTGTGTAAAGAGGAGGACAATAGAAAATAAACTTGAGGACTCTATGACCAACAAACGTTTTAAATTATTTGTGAATTAAAGTCTGTTTCTTCAGTCAGACTGCACAAACATGTCGTCACTGTAACAGGGACTACAACAAATATACCGATGTCAGTGTTCAGATGCTTTACAAAAGTGGCAAATAATCGTATTTTGTAGATACGCTGTAGAATAGCAACATTAAACACATTTCAATAAATGGTACTACATGTATTCATAACGCCTGTATCATGTATGTTCTTGACAACAAACAGTAAATCTCTTTTATATTCCTTATGAGGATCTTGCTTTTTTTGTTGTGGGATATCGCAAAGTGCATTTGCATGTCCAGCTGCCTGTGTGTTTGGTCAACACTTTAAATTAAATGTCAGGAAACCTTCAGCAGCCAAAAATCTGTAAGAAGTGCTAAGTCATCCCGAGCAGGGCAGCTAGTGAGCTAACCGCGGCTAGCATGCTCCTGACAGAAAACAAAGACACACATCTAAAGCTACGACCAGCTCGGACTACTTTTTAAATGTTCTGGGGGTGTTTCCCCCCTGGACGAGAGACTGAAGAAGTCGGAACTGCGGACACCGAGCGGCTTCTCGCCGTCGAGCTTACTGGGCCATCGTGAACTTCACCACGGCGAGCCTGGAGCCGGCGGCCGCTAGCTCCGGCTGAAAATCCGGGTCACTCCCGATCACTTTGACACCGACCATGGTTCACTCTGCGGCTGTCGTGTGAGCTGGTGATGTGGCACACGTTCAGGACGATAAACTGCTCTAAATAATAAATAAAAAACGGTTTTGTTTTTAGCTTTCTGCCAATGTGTTAGCTAACTAGCTGTCCTGTTTTTGAGCCACACAGTGGAGCGATCCAGGATGTGGACTCCTGATTGGACAATACACAACCGGAAAGGGCGGGGTTTCCGTCCTCTATCTTCTTCTTCAGTAAATTCTGTCCGTTTCGTCAACTCAACAAGTGGTGCTGCCCTCCACAGGAGGAACAAAAACACCCTTTGATTATCTTTTTAACACTTTGGCTCCTCTTAATTTTTTTTACAAGATGAAAAAATATATAGTTGTCCGTCTCATCACATTTAAAATTGCAATCAAATGTTAATAATCAATAGTTTTATTCTGTAGGCCTACACTTTATTTGAAGTAAAAATGTAAATGTGACAATAAAAATGAAACAACAGCGCTCACATAAATAGCTCTGAACTGGTGATTGCTTGATTATGTTGCCGTTTGCTCTGTAGTATGTAACTAACATGGACAATTGCTTGCATATGTTTCTTGTTTTATTCTTTGTTTGTTTTATTTTTCCCTCTTCCATTTTGATTATTTTATCCTTTCAAAAGCCGCCTGTGGAAAAGTGTGCTAAAACACTCAAATCAATGCATCTGGTGTGTCCAATGTAATTGCTATGTCCGCATCAAATAAACTTTAAATGAAAATATAAGTACAGAACGGTACTTCAATATGAGTCTGTGAAAATGAAAGATTCTAAAAGCTACAACTGTTAATAAGAGCCTTGCATTTCTTGTCATTATTATAAAATGTTATATTATATAAAGTTAATCTCAGAGCTAACTCCAACCTCATTAACATAGTCATTTGTTTCATCACCTTTACGTAGCAAACATTAATATGAGTCTATCATCACTCCTATCTGCTAATACTACTACTACACGTAGGTAGTGCACACCTAAAGATTAGTGTGATATCCCACTGACAGTCCAAACATCGACAGATATCTTTTGTTATTCATGCATTGGCACACCTGGCTCCACCTAGTGTTCAATTTCTGAATTACATACAAAATACTCAACGCAAACCGATAGATTGAGAAATTTCTCAAAGATAAATTAAAGCTCCAAAGAATATTATGTATCTCTGTAAATATCTCTTTAGCACATATTTGTATAGACTATATGTTGGCCTGTATATTTGTATGTTTGTGTCTGTGTGCGTGCGCGTGTACGTGTATAAACACACAGGGCTAGCTGGTTGGATGCGCGCGCGCGCGCGCGCGCACACACACACACACACACACACACACACACACACTGTGTTTTTACAGTCTATAGCACTTAGGACACCAACATTGCCTTCGTAGCGTGACGTCACAACGTGTATGACGCATATGAAGAAAGGCGTTCTGTAAGACTGATTAATGAAGTCACTCTTGACGTCACAGAACAGGCCAACCGAGGTTATAAGTAGAGGCTCTTTCAAACCAAACATTTAAAAAGAACTCTCTGGGGCCTTGTGTTCCAGGGGGGCCTCTATGGGGAGTTTGCATGTTCTTCCCTTGAGGCGTGGGTTCACGGGTAATCCGGCTTCCTCCCACAATCATCAAAACATGCACTTTAGATAGGAGGGCTAGTTGGTTGGATGGTCGGAGTGGTCCATCCCTCTGACACCAACATAGTGCAGCCTCCAGCATGTGTGTGTGCGTGCTGGGTGCAGGCTGCCTGCACACTACGTTGATGTCCGATCGACCAGCCTGCAAACACTTACGAACTCTCTGGGACCTTGTGTTCCAGGGGTTCAGGGCCTCTATGGGGAGTTTGCATGTTCTTCCCTTGAGGCGTGGGTTTCCCCCCACAATCATCAAAACATGCACTTTAGATAGGAGGGCTAGTTGGTTGGATGGTCGGAGTAGTTCGTCCGTCTGACACCAACATAACCTGCAGCCTGGAGCGTACACACACACGCTGCAGGCTGCAGGCTATGTTGGTGTCTGATCGACGGACAAATCCGACCGTCCGACCAACCAGCCTGCAAACACTTAAGAACTCTCTGGGACCTTGAGTTCCAGGGGGGTCAGGGCCTCTATGGGGAGTTTGCATGTTCTTCCCTTGAGGCGTGGGTTCACGGGTAATCCGGCTTCCTCCCACAATCATCAAAACATGCACTTTAGATAGGAGGGCTAGTTGGTTGGATGGTCGGAGTAGTTCGTCCGTCTGACACCAACATAGCCTGCAGCCTGGAGCGTACACACACACGCTGCAGGCTGCAGGCTATGTTGGTGTCTGATCGACGGACAAATCCGACCGTCCGACCAACCAGCCTGAAAACACTTAAGAACTCCATCCATCTGACACCAACATAGCCTGCAGCCTGTGGCGTGTGTGGTGTATATATACCGATATATTCAATAATATATCCTTCATTTGAAAAGGATGTAACACTTTATGCCATTTAAGATGAATCCTTCATGTGAAAGAGAGGCACTGTTGAGTGTTACATAACTGGAAGTACAACACAGGACTTCAGAATATAGGCTGCGCTGTATCTGTGAGCTTGTTCAAATAGACGCTTGAGCCAAATAGTTTCACATCGAACATACACACACAGACATGAGCCATCATGTCCTCCAGCCAGCAGAGTTTCTCTACACACTGAGTGAACATGTTGGGACCAGTTTGATGCCAACAAAAACAAAACGCAGAGTTATTAAAAACCTGCTGGGCAGAAATGTCAACATTGAGCTGGATGTTCTTTTCTGTTTGCAAAAGTCAGTTATATCACTCATTGTGTGTCTTTGTCCAGGAAAATCTGCAGTTTCTTTCTCTGGGTGTCTGTCTCCTCTGACACCTGCCGTTAGAAACGAGCTTGTTGCTGGATGTCTGGTTTGATTCTGTAAGTGATAGAATGGTTTCAAACCCATTTAAAAACTCCTCATAAAGGCTTTTAAGTGCAATGTACCACTAATTAAGACATTTCTTTCAGGACGATTTAACTACAAAGTCAACATGCACTTTGACTCATTTTCAAACATGAACATCAAACTTGAAGAAACTGAAGATTGGGCCTATTAAAAGTGAGCCAATGTGGAAGGGCAAAGAACTGCAGTTTACTTCGGGGTGCTCAGACATGCTGCTGCAGGAGCTGGGAATCAAACCCCCGACCTTCTGAGACACAGCCGGCCCCTGTTTTATAGACTTCTGCAGCTGCATACTGTCCTATGAAATGAATGCAGGTTTGTAACACTTTGCATTTAATTTCTGTTTCTAAAACATTTTCAATGGAAATGAACTTCATCATCTGAATCATGAATAAAAACCCAACACTTCTGATGTAAAGAGTTTAATACTTGATCAGTGTTATACTTAAAAATACAATTTATGTAAGTTTCATAATACAGCAGTCAACCTCAGACCTGATTCACTTACAAACTTTAACTCAGCAGTTTACTCTGGTTAACATGATTTTAAATGTTCATTACAATCCTGTAAAAAACGTTGCTGTTTGTATTTTCAAAGTCCTCCATCAGACTGTACGTCGATATTCCTCCATTGAAGGCAGCCGCTTGTTTCAACGAGTCCAACCACCACAGGTCGTTTATTAGTCAGATATTGTTTTATATTTTTGTATAAGTTAATTATAGCTGTTTGAAATTAAACTGGGTTTGTGGACATATTAAAAGGCACCTGCTAAAGTTTTAAGATATTTAAAGGTCTTCAGATCAGAAACTTGAAGAGCTGGACGATGTCGCTTAGAAAAGAAGAAAAGAAAAAAAAGCCTTAAACCGCAAGTTAAAGTCTCATATGTCCAAGCAGCACTTGAATGCACCACACAACCATGCAATAATAACGTTACTGAGAAAAAAAACCCAAGACAAGATGAAACAGAGGTGACAATAACATGACGCAGTCAGCTGACAACAACTCGATCAGACGTCTTCAGAAGATAAAGTCTGAGAATTTTCTTAGTACATTTTTTCCACTTTGGCCCCTTTCGTTAAACTTAATACTTTAGATCAGTTCTATAAAACTGTTGCTATGAACAGAAAGAGTTGGAATATTAGCTAGTTGGAATATTTTATGGGTGTTATCATTGCACAGTAGCTCAGGGAGACGACTCTAGCAGTCAGCAGCATGGAAACAGGTTGAAATGGCTGCAAAGTAATCCAGCAAAAGTTCTCGTTCTGAGGTAAACATCGTTTTTGGCAATGGAGTCTGCTGTCTTTGAAGAGACAAAGGTCCCGATCCTTTTCTTTAATGCTGTCGAACACTTTGAATCACACTCTGAACATTTGGAAAAGCCAACTGTATCGGCGCTGATAAGTGGTTCAGACCTGATTTTGAAGGTAGCATTCCCCCAGCGCTCCGTCTGCACCCACCCCCTCCCCTCTGTGAAACCTCAAAAGCCACGCCCCTCTTACATGCACGAGCGCCGTTGCTCCAGAAGTGGACCTCAGCTGATTGCTTGCATTGTGTATAAACTATGTCGTGTCATGTCTCATTCAGTGGTAAACTTTATCATAAGTAAAATAAAAAAAAATAAAAAAAAACCTATTTCACTACACAACAAACTCACAGACTAAACTCGGTTGACGAGCTTTGAGTGTGAGCGAGCAAACACAAGAGGTAGAGAGTGAGCGGGGAGACAGGGAGGCGTCTGATTGGTTCATCAGATCGGCACCTCATGGCAGACATTGGTTGATTTTTCAGGCAGTTTCAACCAGAATCTTAAAAAGTCTATCTGGAGGAAATGACCAACCCGGCCTTTAAAAATTGGATATAAAAATAAAATATCTACCTAAGACTGTATGAGAAAGTTGAAAGCAGGAATTATTTGATCTCAGAAAGGGAGAACAATGATTTAACAGATAAAAAAAAAGGCCCAACTTTAAACAAAAGACCCAAATTGAATCAAACGTGATCCTTTAAATGATGCAGTGAGTGCTAGCAACACATCAGGCGTGCAGTTGGTGAGGTGTGTTTTTTTTAAATAATAGCCGAACACATTTTAATACTCCGCATGTTCAATTTGCAGGAAGTGAACCTGAAGGAAAAGAAATCAATGTGAAAAGTGACAAACGCTCTCGAATCACTGTGAAGGAATGTGAAGTGTACGTGAACAGGGTTCAGGTGTTAACGAGCAGCAGTATCGTCTCAGCGTGTCAGTAAATCACAGCGGCAGACTGAAACTGTAGCGCTTTGTTTCCTGCAGCTCATAAACTTTGACCGTCTTCCCTTTTTTTTTTCCTTTCCCTCCAACAACAACAACGACATCAGACAATCACTGTGAAACCTGAAGCCGCTCTGCAAAGTGCTGCAATTCAAACCTCTCGCTTTGAGACACTTCTCACTCTGCAGCCTCTTCAGATACAGTCTGTAAAATTCTTAGGCAGCTATTTGTACTGCGCTCAAGGCGTCGGACTGACGGGATTTAAATTCCTTTTGTAATCTCTTTAAAGGCAGTAGACCACACACTCGCTGGATCGAGGCTCTGGACAGTAAACAGGCCGGGTTAACCCTGCATCCAGCATAATCCTTGTTGAGTGGAAGGTTTTGTTTCTCATAAAATACGCTCAAAAAAATGCTGCAAGGACACTTTCAAGCTGAGTCAACACCATCATAATGATTACAAGACTTCCACCATGGCAGGTGAAGTCTGATGCTTTCACAGTGTTATGCCTTTATAGCTGTTCCACATGTAAACGTGTGCGTCCACACGACCAACTGAAGACGAGGCTGCTTCATCACATGCACAATGATTGTATTGATCGCATGATATATGCACAGAAGTGTAAAGAAAAACTAGGTTGCAGCTCAGTCTGGAAATTTCATGAAACTTAACAAAACAAATGACTTGGTGTTTATGTCGGATATCTGTGATCATAAATGTAACTGAGCGGCGAGGTCAGGTATGCTGGAGTACCTTTCAACTCTTTGACCTTTAACTCCACCTTACACTCTGTTTGTGTCTCTAAAACCAGCCAGCAAGCAAACAAGAGGATCGGTAAATAAAGCGAGTTTTAACCAAGCTGCCACGCCAGACTGCAGTTCCTCAAGTGTCCACTTGAGGCTGGCTACAAAAGCCCTGGAAGTCTAATAAACCCCCGGTCAAACAGGCACAAGCTGCGTCAATTCAACAGTTGAATTGTGTCACAGCTCCTCCTTTATATCATAAAGACAGGAGTTAGTCATAATACGGGGTGTGGCTGATCTGACTGATAGGTGGGTGTGTGTGTTAGCTGTTTGTCAGGAGGCTTAAGGCCTGAATCAGCTCCCGCTCTTCTCCGGTCACTGAGTTGACTAAACGTTTTAAAGAGACAGCATTTCAAATCTGGCGACCACAATCGATGGAGTTTATGAAGTCTATGGTTTAACACTTTAAAATAAGAGCGCTACCCATCGGCGGTGGGTTTCAAACGGACGAGTCTGACTGATGTCCGTGTAAGTGTCGCAGGGATTTGTGTTTGAGGAACGCAGCGATAGATGACGATCTTTTGACCTTGGCTGAGATGCCATGAGGCCTCTCTGCAGAGGAAGCAGAGGAGAGGTGATGCTTCCGACGTCGTCGCGTCTCATGTTTCCACATTGACTCCACCCTCTTGACGACCCCTCCTCCTCCTCCTCCTCCTCCTCCTCCTCCCCCTCCTCCTCCTCCTCCCCGTTCACCTCCTCCTCCTAGGTCTCCTCCACCCAAAGCGGCCCTCGGTGGAGCTCCCAGCAGCTGGAAGATTTCGGGTGGTGACGTGCTGCTCAAGTACTGCCAGGGCTTCTTTCCCGCCGTGTCCCTCAGCTTCAATTTGGCACCGAACTTGCTAACCAGCAGGCGCATGACGTTCTTCTGACCGTGGATGGCGGCGATGTGGAGAGGGGTGTGGCCACATGTGGACCTGGCGTTGATGTCGAAGGACAGACCTGCCTTCTTGACTCCGTACCTGAAACCGAAACCAGAGATGATGATTCAGTACCTGGCTATATTTAACATTTATATTGAAGGGTTTTTTTGACTTCATTTAGTGACAGGGAATTTAAAATATCATCTACCTGTTTCTTCCATACAACAAAAAATTGAATCAGAAATTTTATCAAAAACATAACTTAAAACTGAAGTAATAAACCCAAACAAGCACTGTGCTGTTACAGCAAGTATTTCTGGAGTTAGAGGAAGTGCGAGGGTCGAACCATAAGGTGTTGAGAACTCTGTGGTCTCCGTGTTTGGCGATCCAGTGCAGCACGGTGAAGCCGGAGATGAAGTCTCGTCTGTTGAGCAGAGACGAGTCCTCTCTAAACAGCAAGTAGATGTCAGGCCACGCCCCCGCCGCTCCCTTCACCAACCAGTCGTGCTCCCTGGACTCCAGAGGAATCTGTGACTGAGGACAGGAGGGACGAGAAAAACTCAGAAACAATGCTGGTTTCAGGAGCAAGAAATCTAAATCTGAGTTTTAAATATGCAGACTATAAAGCTTGGAACATTCTTACCCGTCGACTGGAGCCTTCAGGTGGAGCAGCGTTGAGGCTCTTTCGTCCTCTCTCCTCCGTCCCTTCGGCCAGGTTGGCGAAGCTGTGGCTGCGAGGCGGCGTGGAGCAGGACGACAGTGAGGACGAGGACACGTCGTAGTGAAGGCTGAGCGAGGAGGAGATCATGTGGAGGCGGTTCAGACGAGCCGCCTCACTGCCTCCCCCTCCTCCCCCTCCTCCCCCGCCCCTCTGCATCTCCTCCTGCAGGAGCTGGTCCAGGTCAGCCCCCATGCTGCGGCACATCCGGCTCCTCAGATGGCTGCTGAGCCGCCTGGGGATCCCCGAGTGTGGCCGCATGGGGGGCGAGGAGGTGGAGCCATCGCTTAACTCCGCCTCTTGGTCGTCGTCATAGAGATCACCTGTGGATTGAAGCGTCTTTACTACAGGTGTGACAGACATGTTGTCACAGTGTTTACTATTACACTAGATGTTACCTTAGGTTGAAAATAAATGACACCATCAGAATCGCGATAACAGACTTTTTACTCTTTTACCAATTTTAAAAGTTTTATAAAAACACATCTATTGAGTAATCCGATCAAACGTCAGAGGAAGGCTCTGACCTGTGGAGAGGTGCTTTGGCATCACACGGGCTGCAGACTGCTGGTTGTCATGCAGTTGATCAGTGGAGTGATAGAAAGGAGAAACACAAGCTTTGAGCTCCTGGTCGTCATGGAGATATCCTGTAGAGTGATGCCTGGGCGTCTTCATTTTACCAACACCATGTACAGCTGAAGCCTCCACTTTGCTCTTTTGGGCTCGCCGGAGAACTTCCTGGATTTGAGGATCACACCTGGCGTTGCCTGATGACACACAAACAAGATTAAGAGACAACTGACGGGTAACTTGTCTCTGTACAGCTACAGCTGAAATGTGGTTTGCCTCAGAGTTCACATGAAAAGATTTGCATTCTGATTGTGAGGGGTTTCATGTGGAAGTATGACGCCAGGGAGGGTTTTGAAGCCGGTCTCCCATAGCAACCAAAAGCAAATGTAAAAAAATGTAAAAAATCACAACCTGTGAAACACAGAATTGCCAGTAGTGTGTCTTTATAGGGCCATTATTTTTTTTCACAGCTCATAAGACTCAATTTTCTTGCAATTTTTTTCCATGAAATTAAGCTCAAAGCAACATAGATCAGAGCAAGTACGACATAAGAGAGGATCTAGAGAGGAGGAAACAACGTCAGTAATCTTAAAATCTGATTGGTCACAAACAGTGTCAGTGTCACAGTGCTGTTCTTGAGAGCTCTAATCAGCATCAGAACCATCCTAATCAACAACATCATTCAGGTCTGAGGTATTCATGAAAGAGCTGGGTCTTTAGCTTTTTCTTAAAGGTCCAAATGGACTCTGCGGATTGAAATGGAGTTTGGAAGTTTATCCCACCACCGGGGGGCGACAGAGGACAAAAGTGCAGTGAGGGATTCAGGACCCTGTTGTGAAGGTTGGATCAGTCGAAGCTTTTTCATTTCCTTTCTTTAGGGGGAATATGGTCACTGGTCTGACCACATAAAATGATCAAGATTAGTAAAAAAGTCACGTCCAGAAACAACATTAAAGACACACATACACAACAAATGATAAAGATAAACACCTCAAGATAAAATATATTCTTATTATAGAAAATAAGGAACATTCAGAAGAATGACCTCAGTCCGTCTTACCTGCTCGTACATGTAGATCCTCTAAGCTGCTGTTCCACCCCGATCCTCTAGGGGAGCCAGACATTGGCCAGTCTCGAACGGAGAGGCCCGAGTCAGATGAGGGGGAGTAGATATTGCTCGTGCTTGATGACAACGACCCTTTGTGGCTTTGCTCCGCCCCCTGACGCTGTTGCAGCTGCGAGAAACGCTGGTGGTCGTAAACACTGTAGTGTGGTGACGTCTCATGTGATGGCCTGTAGAGATCTGATTCCAGGGGTAAGCTGCGTCTGGTGGTCTCATGTGCCAGCGCTGGCCCCGACCCCTGCCCTCTAAGCCCCGCCCCTAAATCCATGCTCCCGCCTGGGCCACCTCTAGGGGGACCCTTGTCCTTCTCCATATCCTGGATGTAAATCTTCGGAAGCTTTTTATCTGACGAAGAGGAGGAGACGATTGAAGGAACGTCTATGATGCACGGTGAAGAGGCGGAGAAGGCCCTGGACATGTCCCCCAGAGGAAGGCTCAGGGGCCACTCTCCTCCTGCTGAACCATGCCTAACCGGTAACTCCTCTTCATCAGACTCATCTTCATCACAAGATACAGCAGATTTGTAGCTCTTTCTGTGTCTGTGGTGGCGTCGCACAACCTGAGCGTTAAGATTGACCTGTTGAGGAGGAGACTCCTGATGAAGAGGAGGCTCCTGATGAAGAGGAGGCTCCTGATGAAGAGGAGGCTCCTGATGAAGAGGAGGCTCCTGATGAAGAGGAGGATTCTGTAGAGGAGGAGGCTCTTGATGAAGAAGAGTCTCCTGATGAAGAGGAGGGTCTTGATGATGAGGAGGCTCCTGGCGAAGAGGAATCTTCTGAGGAAGAGGAGGCTCCAGATGAAGAGGAGGCTGCTGACGAAGAGGAATCTGCTGATGATGAGGAGGCTCCTGAAGAAGAGGAATCTGCTGATGATGAGGAGGCTCCTGAAGAAGAGGAATCTGCTGATGATGAGGAGGCTCCTGATGAAGAGGAGGCTGCTGACGATGAGGAGGCTCCTGATGAAGAGGAGGCTGCTGACGAAGAGGAGGCTGCTGACGAAGAGGAGGCTCCTGACGAAGAGGAGGCTGCTGACGAAGAGGAGGCTGCTGACGAAGAGGAATCTGCTGATGAAGAGGAGGCTGCTGACGAAGAGGAGGCTGCTGACGAAGAGGAATCTGCTGATGATGAGGAGGCTCCTGATGATGAGGAGGTTCCTGATGAAGAGGAGGCTGCTGACGAAGAGGAATCTGCTGATGATGAGGAGGCTCCTGATGAAGAGGAGGCTGCTGGCGAAGAGGAATCTGCTGACGATGAGGAGGCTCCTGATGAAGAGGAGGCTCCTGACGAAGAGGAGGCTCCTGATGAAGAGGAATCTCCTGACGAAGAGGAGGCTCCTGATGAAGAGGAGGCCCCTGATGAAGAGGAGGCTCCTGATGAAGAAGAGGCTCCTGATGAAGAGGAGGCCCCTGATGATGAAGAGGCCTCTCCTCATGAAGACCTCTTGCAGCCTCCCTCCCTCTGAGAGCTCCTACAGGAATAGTTTCTTGGTGATGTCTGAACCTCGGATCAAGGGGGGGAAAATCAACCTTCTGTTGCCCCACTTTACTGCTCCAATCTTGGGCATTAGGATCAGAGAAGTTGGGGGTCTTCGGTTCTGCCTCCCTCCCTCTGAGAGGTTCTTTGACCGGTATTTGCTGTCTGGTTTCTCCATGATGTCTGACTGCAGAGATAACAGGTGTAATCACAGGGGGCGTGGGGTAAAAATCCATCATGTTCTGTCCCATTTTAGAGCTCTGTTCCGGGCCAGCAGGCTGTGAACTCCTGGAGATCTGACCTGCTGCAGGTGCAACATAAACTGCTTTGTTGATATCTGGTTGTTGTTTTACAATTAAATTATTTTCAACATTGTTGTTGTTGTTCAGCATGATCCCAGCTGCAGGGAGGATTGTTTTCGTGTTGGTTATTCCCAGCGGGGCGGAGGCTGTTACCTCCCTGAGCTGAGGCTTCTCCGCCACAGCCTGGCTCCCTCGCGCGTTCCCCGGGGAGGGCTCTCCCTTCATCCCGGGGGAGAGCCGCGGAGGCCCGGAGGAGCCCCCGTCACCTCCGGCCGGGACTCTTCCTTTGAATTTCCTCCTGAGAACCACATAGGAGATGCCGTCGAGCTGCTGGACCGTGGCCAAAGTGTTGACATACGTTTTAAAGAGATCCCGGTTCCGGTCCCGGTCTGGATTATCCCGGATAAAGTTCCTGAAGTGCAGAATCAGGTCCGAGTTTTTCACCGAGCCCCCGCCGCTCCGGAGGAACTGAAGCACCGCGTCCTGGGTCAAATCTGTAGCCATTCTGGTCCAAACCTGTCCGGCTTTCTGTCTCCCTCTGTCCCTGCTGGTTTCAAAGGTCGGTCTGTCAGACTGGATCTGAGGCTCCGCCCACCGCAGGTATTTGAGTACAGCCTCACCTGCTGGATACTGCATTCCTGCAGGTAACCCGGATGTGTCTTATTGCTGGCTCCTGATCCACTTCAACTGGGACAGGAAATGTGCTACGTTTGTTGTTTAATATTTGCGCTACATTAATAAATATTTACAAAAAACATCTATCAAAATATTTCAAGTTTCGTGCAGGTTACATTTAATAAAGTTTGTTTAGGCCAATGCATCTTTTCTATACTGATACATTAAAACAAACATTTCACAAGATAATAAAATCAAATCTGTGATTAGGAAAATTTAGTTCACTATATATATTTAGTTCACTCAATTGTTTCCTTTTTTAATATAAATTTGTCCAACTCATTTTAAACACTATTTTTTACATTCTTAAGTTATGCTTACTATGATAAATTGATTTGCTGAAACTCAACATATTTAATTGTGCTCAATCCAAAGCCTGAAGCAAATCTAATAATTTATCACAACATGTAATTGTGTTTTACTCAGAGGACCTCTTTGTCACTGTTGGGACAGACTATAAAGTTGATCTAATCTAATCTACGGGTGAGCCAACTGTGTGTGTGTGTGTGTGTGTGTGTGTACTTGAAGAAGACATCGAGTCCTTTACAAAACATTTGTTTATTTTGCAAACAGGAGCTGTTCTTTAATCGTCCTTCTGTCATAAAGTGAACATCCAACATCGTTCAACAACAAAACCGGAAAACGTGTCAGATATTGTGCTGTGCCTCTGAAAACAACGTTAAGAATAAAAACACTCGAACAGTAAAATCTGGATACTTGATAAAAACGTAAGGCAGCTTGTTTGTTGTTTCATGCTCACAGAATGTGAGAATAAAAGGTGCTCCTAAAAACTAAAGCAAACAGGAAATGTAGTTGAAGAATGAGCAAGTGTAGAAAGCGATCAAAACGGCACGACGAGGCCGACAGAAATATAAAAGTGACGATTGTTTTTTCTGACCCCTTAAACTAAAATGATGAGTGATAATGACCTAACATCGTGATGCAACAAGTCGTAATCTGGATTATTACACCTCGTTTTTATTCTCTTTACAGTATTTATCTGTGACGTTTATCCTGTCAACATAAATTAATACTTCATGTTTTTATGACCAGAGTTAAGAAACCTCCAGATCCACGAGGGCTTTTTAAAACAGGTTTAGAGGAAAATAAACTCAACTGAACACAGACAGATTTCACTTTGAGAAAATAACCACGATGATGTCACAGTGATGTCAGCACTTTTGTTTACGCTGATGAAGGCCTATTGCTGAAATGCGTCGGTTGTTTTGCCCAGATGAAGGAAATCTGAAGGACATTCAGTGTGCAGATTTTTCTCTCTTTTTAGTGGAGTTGTGGTCGTGTTTAATGTCCACTGTGCTCCTTTTTCTCTCTTTTTAGCACCTTTGATTGGCATTTAGAGGTCAAAGTTCAACCCCCCTATGATGAACGATAACCGCCACAAAAATCCCAGAGATTTCAGGATTAAAGTTGTCGTAGAAAAACGCAAAATGTGCACATTAATTTCCTTAGTCAGGTGCGTATAAGAGCGACGTGTCCTACAGGTAACACATGTGAAAGGAACAACTTCTTCCTCTTGTGAATATGAGGATTGACGAGACATTTATTTGAATCTCACCATATTTTATGAAGTTGAGGTTAATGTTGCTTTCAGGCCTTTAGAAAAACGTCAACACTATCCGTGGAAAGGAGAGGGAAAAGAGTTGAGTATTGGACAGAAGAAAACATCAAATGGGAACATAAATAAAGGAGATGGATTTTTTTATACTGTATCTCCTCCGCGGGAAAATCTTTGGAATCTTAATCTTTAATTATTTATTCCTACATTTAATGTTTTAATTTGCTTTTAGAGAGGCACAGTGACAAGTATGGTTATGATTCAGTGTTCATCCAGCTGCAGACAGTAGATAAAAAAGTGCTCCAGGCGTACAGACAGTGAGTATAGTAGTGTTACAGTGAATATTACAAAGCAGCAGAGCCTTCAGGATCTGTGCACCGACAGTGTCCCTCTGAATTTTGGTGTTTGTTAAAAACGAACTGTACATGTGCGAAAGCTGAGCGGGTCTTTTGTCAAAGTCCGCGCTCACTTCATATTGTCGCCGTGAAACAAAAAGGCGTTTAAATGTTTGAGGCTCCTGAAAGCACCGTGAAAGTCGTTTGAAGATCTCTGTGGAAGGTTCATTTTCATGGGACCGTTTTTTTACATAATTTGGGATCCAACAGCTGAAATGTAATCATTCAGGGTGCAAGCAGCTTTTAAGTACGTCCATAATATGTTTGTGTTTTTTTTCCCCCCGCATGCAGGTTCAGAGTGTCCAACAAAACAGTAACATTTCACCAAGACTTAACAATGATGGTATCCGTGCTGGAAATCCTCTCAGCCAAACTTTGACTCAGTAACGACAGGCTGAGAGCTGAGAGCCGAACAAACAATAACCCTTATCCTTTTTAAAATCCTAACTGATGACTTCTCAAAAAGTCCCTTCTCCCCCCCAACCACAGTGTGTGCTGATCGAGACCGAGCTAATCCGACAAACATAGTTTTTTAAATCGTCACACTTCATCGACAGGAGGGATGGAGGTCGGTATGATCTCAAAAGTTCCTCACAGGAGCTTTTAACAGGAGCTTCTTACTGTGATGTTGTAACGCCTGAGCACATCATGGAGACAAAAACGACTTGTAGTGGACGTACTTTGACGCGTCACTTTCCTCCATGGAAGATTTTGTTGCACCTGTTTTCAATGCTGCAGGCTGAAGCTAACCTCGATTAGCAACTACAACACTTTTTGTCCCTATAGGCCACAATGACCCCAAATTATGTAAAAAAATAAAATTAAATAAACCAGGTCAAAGGTTTGATAAAAGATAGATAACTGTTTTATAATCTCGATCAGGACTTTTTAATGTAACCATTGCTTCATAAGTGAAAGCTGAAATGTTATATTAACAGCGTTACCTCCTGCTTTCATCGTCCCTGTTAGACATTATATCGATATTGAAACCAAACATATCAGTTATTATAACAGCGGCAGTAGTGTTAAGATGTGAAATATACAGAACAACACCAAAAAGAAATCTCCTTTGAAGTATTCGACAACGAGTATCTGAACTAAAATACACCTGATGACCCATAAAAATCATGTTAGAGAACAGAGAACGAGTGTTGGCAGAGAGGTTGGCAGTCCACGTGGCGGTGCTAGATGACGTTGAGGCGAACAGACGTGTGACGTAAAGTCAGGCGTAAATAGAAGGAGGCACGTCAAAGGCGCTTCCTCTTCTTCATGTGTGAAGTCTGCATAGTTATCTCAGTGTGATCAAAGCTGGCTTCAGGCCCGCTTTCCTTCATGTGAAACTCTTTATTTTAGGAGCCGTTAGTCTTTTCTGCAGTTTGTCTGTGACATCACAGTGATGTCACGGTGGTGGACCGGACCGAGAGGGCGGGGCCTGAAGCAACAGAAGGCGGGAGAAGTGTCGGAATAGGGGAGGAGCAATTAGCGGGGCTGGAAGACAGGAACGGAAACCCTCTTGACCAGCCGTGAGCCTCCGCCACTTCCTGCGGCAGGCTCTCAACCAATCGCGTGAGCTGGTCCTCCCCCTGCCGTATAAGGTCATCGAGCTGCCGCTGGCGAATCAAGAGGGAGGGTTTGGTGCTCACAAATAGGCGGTAGTCCTGCAGCTGCTGGTCGGTGAGGTAGCCGGACAGGGTGGCTTGGACGACACGCTGTCGTCGGTCCAGGTTCTCCTTCAGCTCCCGGGCGTCTTCGGTCTGGCAGAGGAGGAGGGAGCGCTTGTGATGGAGGGAGTCCTGACGGGGAGGAGACGACAAAATATTATTTTTAGATTATAAACAAGTCGGAAAAGTAAACTCTCTCATAAACATTTTCAATCCAAGAGTGCTCCACTTTTCAGAAAATGTGAGCTCAAACAGGCCGTTTGGAGATTTTCCCTTCATGACATCACAAAGGGCAGTAGCCCCTCCCCCAGGTGGGTGTTTGTTCTGCCCTCTGAGTCTGCCTTCTCACCGTAAACAACAGGACATGGAGCCAGAAAGCAGCGAGTACACCCGAGCCCTTCCAGAGAGGGGGCGTGGCCAGACACAGCTCATTTGCATATTGAAAGCTACAGACACAGAAACAGCCTGTTCTGAGCAGGGCTGAAATAGAGGGGTTTATAGACATGATCAAATACAGGATCAGAGTGGATTTACAACAAGACACTTCACACACATGTTGAAGAGGAGCTCTGACACTGATTTCACCTGAAGAGGAGGAGAAAAGGTGAACTTTAAGTAAAGTCTGTTTCATAGCCAGGTAAATAACCTTCAAAGTATTGAAATCAGACAGAAATGATTAACAGCTTTAAGAAGAACACACTACATGACTTGTGTTGTGATGATCTGATATTCTGACGTCGTCCGTGAGGACAAAGCAGCAGATAAATGTGTGAAAGTTAATGATTGGTCAGTGAGTTCCCTGAAACGTTTCGACACTGTAATTCATTTATCTCGACAGTAAACAGGAACAGACTGACTCTCTCTCTCTCTCTGTGCTCCTTTACGTTGTACGAGTTCAAGGATGAAAAGCTTTCATTCAAGGACACAACGTAATCAAGGACTCTGTAACTGATTGGATCTAAACGGATAGTTGAGGTTATAGTCTATAATCTATATAACACCTAGAAACAAAATACCATCCAACGAGCTGCAGTTGTTAAAGCTACAGGAGATGTAAAAGACAGGTAAAGCAGGGGTATCAGCCCCAGCCAAATCCAGGATATTATTCTAACCACACAAATATAATAAAACACACATTTTAATACAAATTAAACTTTGTAATATTTACATCCCTTTTTGGCATTTGAATCATTTCTAGGCCTCTAAAAGGTTTTAATTATTATTATTTTTTTAATTGGTAGTCCACTGGTGGTCCAATCAGTGAGATGTTTGACTGAGATGATGACGCTCTCTTCCTCTGTGATCATGAAGGAAACCTGCTGTGTTGAAGCTTCTCTGACAACAACGCAGCAGAACAGTATGTCCTCCTTCTAACTTTACATTCTGCTCCTGAACGCTCTGGATTAGTTTGGACCAGAGAAGGTGTTGAGGCACTCCCTTTGGTTTGCCAGCTGAAGAGGAAACAGACAGGTTAAGTATGAGACAGGTAGACCCTGTGTGTCTCACCCTCTCCTCGGCTGCTCCCTCCTGCGTCAGCTCCTCTCTCTCCAGAGCGAGCAGCGAGCGGTTGATTCTTGAGAGCCGGCTGCACAGAGACAGCAGCAGGTTCACAATCTTCTCCAGATCTCCTGCACAAATAAACAAAACACAACAACAGCGTCTCAGATTCAGGCGCATCAGCAAAGCATGATGGGATCTGCGACTTCGTTTGAAAATATCAATGAAGTCGTCTTTGTTTTTGTCGTACCGATGAACATGCTGTACTTGTCCCTCTCGTTGGGTTTGAGGCGTTCCTGCACCAGCGTCTCCATGCTCGCTCCCAGCGCCTGCTGTCGTCTCTGCTCCTCGCTCAGCGCCTCCTTCTCCCGCCGCAGAGCCGCAACGCTGCTCCTCAGAGCCTCGCACAGCTCCACCTGCAGAGACGTATTCATGGGTTTTACCTGCACAACTGATGGGAGGTTTCATGTAACATCAAAGATCTACATAAAGGTATTTTTTTAAAATATGTTTCTGTTAGTTTTTTGTTTGTCTGTTTCCTCCTGTCATTTTCATTCATATAGCACAAAGAGTTTCAAATCAAATCTTTCCGTTTACCTTCCTGGTGTTGAGGTTTTCCTCTTCCTCGCCCAGCTCGCTCTTCTTCCCCTGATCCGCCGCTGCACTCTGAGCAGGATCACAGACGCCATCTTGGATTCTGGAAAGTTAAGAAGCCAATAACAATGAGAAGTGTTGGATTAAATAGAAAACAACGCTGCTGCATTTTGTTTTTTTGCCTTTGTTCACATTTTAGTGATTAAGTGATTGAACATTTTTATCCACAATACATTAGAAACTAATGAAGAGTTTCCAACCATTAACATTTGTAATTTTCTATCAATCGATGAACAACAACTTACAAACAAGAACAAAAAAACATTGATTAGGGAAGAGGCTTTTTCTTAGGAAATGTAATTGCAGAGATACTGTAGTATCAACTGTGGCCACTAGGTGTCAGTGTCTGTGTAGCTTTATATGCAGCAGGAGGTCTCTTGTCTATTCAAACAGGTCAGATGTGGGTCAGGTTCGTCACTGCGTTTGGAAACTCTCACACAGGTTGATCTGGTCTCACCTGGGGCCGACGATGCTTCAAACTGTCAGACTCGCTCGTCTGGTTTCAACCTCAAGTTATTCAAACAGATCTGCAGCTGTGTTCACTGACGACTGTTTTACCTTTCATGAAGAAAGAACAGGCAGCAGCCATGGAGGTGGACACTTACGCCTGTTCTTCTACACGATAAAGCCACCAAAATAAATATTATGGTTCACCATCTCACTGTCAGACGTTACTCCTCGATCGACTCAGGAGAAAACCAGCAGAGACTTAAACCCTTTACCCGCCATCCAGACTGCACATGGAGGCAGCAAAACAACGATTAGCTGGAGGTCACATCTCCCTTGAACTCGAGATAAAGGATGCTGCTGACTCTGTGTGTTTGCTTTCTTTTCAGCGCTGAAGCATTCCTTTCCTGAACATCACGTTCGCCATCGAATCCAAACACACTGAAGACGCCGCTGACGTTAAAGACCACGCCACGCCGAGACCGCGGAGGACAGAGTCAGCAGCTGATAGGAGGAGGAAGCTGTCAGCAAACACAGCAAGAGTGACAAACGCTGGTCTACAGGAAGTCCTCGTCCTCGTCCCCCCCCCCCCCTCTTAATGTTCCTGTTATCTTTCTGCTACATTAACTCAAGCTCTTCGGTTTTGGTCAAACATTCAACATGTAGGTCTTCATCGTCGTCTTACATTAAGCACTTTAAGGACATTACCGGTGAACATCCTCCGGCTTGAAACAACAACATCAGACTGATTATTCCAATGTTGACAAAAAGCTCTACATTTTTCAGTTTTAACCCCACGTCGTTGTACGTCATGCGACGACAGAGGTGAGTAGCTCAGTACGAAGAAATCACCAGAGATTTCCCTCAACTTTGGAAAATTCGGGTACGGTTAAATCCGGAGTGAACTGTGTTGCTGCGGTCTTCTTCCCTCTTTAGGTCTGCTCGCTTCCCAGTTGGCTTTCCTTCTCTTCCCAGACTATCCACGGACTCGACAGTCCTGAAGGTTCCTCTAACACGACAGGAGTTTCAATCGTACAATATGATGGGAAATTGTTCAGCCCTTCGTTCTCACCAGATCACTGTCACACCGCGGGAAGATAATCTGGAGAACCATGAAAGAATCAGGACTTTTCTTAGGATTGTGGGAAGGAGGGAATCGGTGTGTTGTAGTGTGTACCCAGCTTTAGTTTTTCCATATTTAAGGGAAAAGTCCAAATGGGACCCAAATGGGTTTAACTGGGTTTCAATGTGGGACCCAGCTGGGTTACTGAACCTGTATAAAGGCATCAGGATGGACTGCATTACTGGAGATTTGTGTCTCAATGGTTTGCCATGTCTACAGATCAGCCACACATTTTAAAGCCCGCATGGCATCATAGTCACCTGTCATCCAGTCGGCTACTGCCTCTGCGTTGCCATGGAGATTTGCCAAGCACTCTGCTGTTTGGGAAGATGTCCTCCATGAGGTCTACAGTGGATTTACCTCCCCATGTGTCCAGGAGGGGCGACAGAGAGGGATCCTGTAACACCTGGATGAAAGGAAAAGACAGTGGAGGTCCAAGAGAGGGGGTGACACGCAGATTAAAGCATATTTTAAAAAATAAAAGACAACGGACAAGATCATTGAAGTTGGAGAATAGTAAGATGACAAAAGACAAGAGTGTGAAAAAAAAAAAAAAAAAAAAAAGGGTTCTGTTTTTGTTCTGTCTGTTTAACCCTTTATAGGGCAAGTGACTATTTTTGGTCATTTCCACAAACGTTACACATGGCCAGCCTTCTGCACCTCAGCAAGGTCGAGGAGCATGTGATCCTCCCTCAGCCAATCAGAAGAGATCATCCTACGTCACGGATCCTGCTACTGTGGCATTTGAACCAAATATGGTAACTTTGTCAATGTTTATTAAAATTTTTTGGAAAATGTTTTTAACAGAAATAAAGTTCTGTCATGTCCCTGAAAAACACTATGAGGGTGATTTTTTGAATTTCAAAGTATTTCAATGTGCAGTGCCCTGTAAAGGGTTAAACTCCAATTAGCATCTTAAGAAGTGACATTTTAGTTCAGAGAAAAGAGAAGTGAATAAAGTTTATTGGTCCATTACGTCCGACATCAGTAGATTCATTCTGTATGAACCCTTTTTTTTCTGGCATACGTGACTTGATTGGTCGATACTACTCAGACTAAAGACATAGACTGGAACAGAAGTAGACACTGAGTGTTTATTAGAGTACGCACCAGCGGTCGGGCGAGCTCCTCCACTCGCAGCTCCTCTGCTGTCTTTTCCCTCTTAGGTAGCGGCTGATACTCGAGACCGAAGCTGTCCTCGGCTGGAGCGTGAGCGCTGATGGAGTTGGCGGTGGTGGGCTTGGGAGTGGGACCGTGGCTGAGCACGGGTGGAGGACAGACAGAGGAGGAAGGGGACGTTGGTGGGGAGCGGAGGCTTGAGTTTCTGTTGGGAATGATGGAGTTGTTTAAAACCTCGAAGGTCGGTCTGGATACAAGGGAGAGGGAAGAAAAGGAGTTAAAGCAGATAAACAAAAACATTTCCGCGATGAAGTGATGTGTTTAAATTTGGTTTGACGGACCTTTCCAGAGGCAGGTGTCCAGCTTCTTGCTCCATCTCAACAGGCGGCGGTGGAGGCGGGAAGTCCTCCTCCGCGTTCGTCTCATTGACCGGCAGATGAGATAACGGAAGAGTCGGATTTTGGAGGAAAACGTCATCATACTCCTGAGACAAGCCTGTCTTAAGTGGGGGATGATAGTCAACGGGGCTATTAAGGTTCGACTCAGAGATCCGGAGTGAGGACAGGCGATGTTGGGAGAACGGAGGAGGAGACGGCGTGCTCTCCCTCACGTTTGGTCGGCCTGAAAGCGCCACAGAGGAAACGCTCTCCCCTCCTCTCATTCCCAAACTGAACGCTCTTTCTCTGTACACGTCCTTTTCTGCGTCTTCTAAAGTGCTGGAGTCACCCAAACTGTGTCTCGTCTGTCTGTCCGTCTCCCGGGTGTTGTCAGCGTCACCCGTGCTGGTTAGCGGCAGGCCGGGGAAGGTGATGGCGTCTAGATTGGCCTGGCTCAGCCTCTCGTTAGCACGCCACTCAGTGCTGCCTTCATCCTCAAGCCCGGCTGGAGAGAAGGGACAGGGCAAGCCGACAGACGCCGCCAGGGTGGACGTGCTGTTGGCCCGTTGTCGCTCGCTGTTTCTCTGCCGCTCTCTCCGAGAGACGGGAGTGTATGAGGAGCCGAGCTCCAGAGCTAGAACAGAAGTGTAGAGAAGACGTGTGAAGACGAAGTTATGTTTGTGATAATTGTTGGACTTTTGGGGAACACTACACCGGACAAAGGTGTTGTCTTAAGTCTGTTGAGAATAATGTCGAGGCAGCTTTACTTGACAGGTGCTTCGGCCTCTAATTCTCCCACCAGCGTTTGCTCGCATGGCGTCAACAGTGTAAAGTGGAAGTAAAAATACGATTCATTTCCTCTGTAGCGAACTGGCTCTTATGTCATACTGTCAGAACCACCCGAGCTAGACTCAAGGGTTTATGCTCCTGCAGAAGACAGAAAAGAACTACGCTACCCACAATCCTACAGTGTCACAGACTCGTCTCTGATTGGTGGAGCTTTGCGTTCAACACACTGTACAAACATCAATATGTTATAACATGATTACAACAATAAAAAGGAACGTTAAAAGACGGTCCATGAACGTTAAGAAAACGATTGTTTTTTGGGCATCTTCAGAATCGCAATGGATTATGGGATGTGTAGTTTTTTCACTCCCAGGAAATAATATGTACCCAGTTTTGTAGCTTTGCCCTTTTTTTCCTCCTTTTCTTTGCACTGAATCAAATGTTTTTATATTCACCATAATAAAGTAAGAAGTCTCTGTTGGGCTCTATTGGAAGTTCACTGAATCAGATTTAATATATTATGTAAAAAAAACTTAAATGGGAAAGAAATATATACGTAGTCTCAGTGATGTCTCCTGTTGGTTTCTGGAGAGGCGCAGTGAAGCCGAATGATAGCGGGCGCCATAATGGAGTTTTTTTTAACTGGGTGTGAGGCGGTAAACATTAATATTTATATATATTTACAGTATCTATTACTGCTGTAAAAATATACATTTTGATATGTGACATAGTGGATTGCGGTCAGCCTCAAGTGGACACTCCAGGAACGGCAGGTTTTTGCACTTCCTCAAGCAACGTTCCTCATTTTTTAAAAAACTATATTGCACATTTTCCTTTCCCTTTCTCTCGCACGGATGTGGTTGTAAGAGGTGAAAAGATTATTATTTTTTTTTTTATCAGTCTCACCTCCTGAAGGCCCCGCAGCCTGGACGGTGATCAGGCTGTCGTGTGACTGTTGAGGAGACACGGGGCTCTCTGATGTGTGAATGTCTGCAGGTCTGAGAAGAAGAAAAAAAAAAAAAACAGGTCAAGAAGGAATAAAAGGCCAAAATATTATTCAACGTTTTATAACGTCAAGTTCAAGCTCGACTGTGTCTGAGAGAAACTCCATAAGAAAAACAGAGTGAGGAACAGCGACAGGAAAGTTAAATAGTTGTTGTCTTGGTGGATTATTGAGTCGATCACAATGATGGACCAGGACACAAAGAATCCAGGATAATCCTTTTCACTTATTTCTCAGTGCTGGATTACAACTCTTACCAGAGGACTGGGGTACGACTTCTTAAAGTTATAAAATCAAACTATTCACCTGAATAGCTTCAAAAAATAAATCAAGCTTGAGAAGCTCAGCCTCAACATCTACACGTTATTTTGTGCAGACTTCCCATCTTTTCTGTCTACAAATGATAAATGTTGGGTGAGTGACTGAAATGTAAAGAGCTGTGAAGAGCAGTGCGTGGTGCGTTCATGTTCCTGGTTATTTCCAGACTCCAGTGAGCTCGAGACAAACATGCACTTAAAATTCTTGCAGTGAAAGAAAACATTTTTAAGAGTTTATGATTAATAAATCCTCACGGCCCGGAGTTTATTTCTCTGTCACTGCGCCAGACATTTTTCTCCTCCCTCCGTTGACTCCTCTCCTCACACTCCTCCTCACGCTGACCTCATGTGAACTCTTTCTCCCTGCTGCTCCACCTTTATTTCTGTCTCACCAGTCATCTGATCCCTTGGTTTCCTTTCCTTTCTACCTCCTCTCCTTCACCTCAGATTCTCCTTTTACCTGTCCTCAGCTGCCTCGCTCCACTATTTTTCACTCGACTCAGATGTCTTCCCTCCCCTCGTCTCTGTCGTCACCCTGAGCTTCCACTTCGTCTTTGAAACTTTATCCTCCTCCTTCTTCAACCTTTTCTCACTCCCGCTTTCCAGCCCTCCTTCGTTTGTTATTGTCTTTATTAGCCCCTCCCCTTATTTCGTCTTTTCCAGGTATTCCCTCCTTCCTTCCTTCGACTCCTTTTCTCCGTAATGCCCTCTCCCTCCTTTAACCTTGTCCTTTTCGTTCTCCTCACTTTCTCATCTGTTATCTCAGCTTCTCATTTCTCCTCCATTTTCATAAGTTTTTCCTCCTTCCCACATCGATCGATTTTTCCTCCTATGTTTCATCCCTGTCCATCCCTCTCCTTGTCTCCCTCTCTTCATCGTCTGGAGCGGGGGCTCGTCGACTCTTAAGGGCGACAGCTGGTTTTAAAATAGCAAAGCTTGCTGACATCCTCTTACTGAACACAGCTCAAGTACAAGCACAAATATGATCTGAATATGATGCTTCGGTTCTCTGACAGTAAACAAACCGATCACCCGACAAAAAACATCTGTGCCGAAAGGATGGATGCGAGACATAACCGCCTCTCAGCCGCTTTCTGTGTTGTTGCAGTTTTCCACTTTAAACCGTTTTTTTGGGGGGGGTTTCCCACAAACAAAGACGCCCTGAGTAAGATGGCAGGGAGGGACGGACAGATGGGACTCACCTGTCTGCAGCCAGAGAGCGGCGCCTGTCTTCCGAGATGAAGACACCGAACATACGGATGTCACCTGGAGGAAGCTCCTGAAACACGCAGACACAGTTAGGTCAGCTTCCTCCTCCTCCAAACACAACCAACAATCAAAGTCTGAACATTTTGAATCCTGCCAAATGTTGAAATGATGCATCATCGTTGTATAGTTGGGAGCAGGTGGACAGTTTGTCCATCTGAACTCTAATGATGTTTACGTGACTCCGATCACTGAAGGAGATTTGACTGCATTCCTTAAAGAACTCCATCCATGTGTGTATGATGTATGTATATGTGTGTGTGTGTTATCTTTGCTATCATCCATATCGGACAGCGCCCAGCCACCGTCCCCGGCTCTCTGGCACCTCACAGGAAACCGAGGATTCTGGGTATTTCCTGTGTGACTCAGGGCTCAAACGTCCCTTCATTAAAATGTTGCAGGCTCAGTGGTGACGCAGAGGCGAGCGCTGATGTTGTTTAATGGACAAATGTCTTTTACAGAGAATAAAGCAATGAGGACGTAAGTCACACGTTCAGCTGCTTTGGAGACGCCGGCCTCAGATCCAGCGTCTAAGTCCAAATAAATTATAAAATAATTGTTATTCTGGCGTCCAACTCAGCAACAAGCTTCTCAATTCCACACTTTTCCCTCTTCTATGTTTCTTTTGAAGCACGGCTTGTCAACAGTATTTGGTCTGTAAGTCTTTTATCCATGAGGCCCCAGGTGTCTTTCCCCTCAGAGTCAACCTGAGAAAGACCTGCTGATTGTTTAGTGAGTCATGAAAATCACAAGTGAAGAGTTACCTGGTCCAGACTCTCCACCATGGGGGTGGAGCGGGACCTGTAGTGCTGAGGAGACGTCAGCTTCTCCTCCGTTCTCTCCAAGAGATCCTCTGCAGAAGCCGACTTTGCCGAGCCCCGAGCTGAGCCGGCTCTCTGCAGAGCGCCGTTCAGTTTACTGGACAGTCCCAGGCTGAGCTGGGGCCCTGCGCTCTGCTGCTGGCTGAGGTCTCCGAGGGAGGACTGGCTCTGTCTGCTGAGCCCTGCTTCTGGACTCAGGTCCTGGAGGCTCTGGGCCTGGAGCTGAGCAGGGGAGCCACTGAGAGGAGAGACATGGAAAACATAATAAAGACATAGCACACAAAGCTACAAATACTGAGTTAGTGATAAGAGAAAAGCTGAAACTACTGGAGTCCAAAATCATGAGAGTTCATGATCTGGGGACAAAGAATGTCCTAATTAATGACCAACAAGGCTAAAATTAAACCAACACTGCCAGCAGGAATATAAAACCCATCCGTAGGCCGGTTTCACAAACAAACTCAATGAAAGCTAAAAGTCTCAACTGTGTTGGAAAAAAGACATGATCAGTCATCATCAGTCCTAACAGCACTGAGAGCATCTTCGCCTCCTGACGCTGCATCAGAAGTGGTTGATCAAACATCTGTCACAAAAATAGTGTTTGGCTTGTTGGACTTTTTTTTTACTTTAAAAAGTATCAGCTTCACTTTGTTTCATATTTATACCTATTTTATTTTAATAATTGACTTGTATCTATGATATCTACTTCTCGTTGGATATTGGAAAGATTTTGAAATAGAACACAGATAATAGCTTTTTAATGATAAATGGTCCCATTTAAACCGTTGTAGATGTATCAAAAGTTGCTATGTTGTGAAGTTACTCCCAGGAATAGATGGTGTAAGTTGCCTCACTGTGTGGCCATGTGGGTGATGTTACAGACACAGAAACGTCAGCATGTGCAGATTGGGATTATCCAATGTGTAACTCAAAGGATTCGTCATTTTTAGTTTCACTTCTGTTCCAAACAAAGCATTTGACTGATCAGACATTTGATGTTGGATTACCCTGATTGTGGGTGCGCCGGAGGCCTCGGGGAGGTCACCCTGCCTGGGTAGAAAAAGTTGGACTGGAAACTACGCAGGTCTGCTCCTGGAGGGAGGCTGGAGCAGAGACTCCTCCCCTCAGAGGAGAAGCTGGACTCCTGGAGGGAGAGCAGGCTGGAGGCGGAGGAGAGGCTGAGGGTGTCTGAGTGAAGGGAAGAGGCTGGAAAAAAAGGAAACGAGAAGATAAGAGAGTCAGTCTGTCATCGATAAACCATCAATCTTTCATCTTTCTTTCTTCCTTCCCCCAAGGTTCAAGGTTCAAGGTTCAAGGTTCAAGGTTCTTTATTTGTCAATTCCAAAATATGTCAGACATACAGTGAAATCGAAATTACGTTTCCCCCCTCCCCACGGTGCAATGTAGATAAAAAAGGTAAATACCTGTGTGGTTGGAGTTTTCAGGCTGTAGAAAAGCACTGCGGGGCCTCTGTCCGCTTCTCTGTCCTCCGTCGTCTCTTTTTACACCTCTCTTTCTCTGTACGTACTCAGCCAGAGCATCTTGTTGAAGTTGACGTAAGTCGGTTCGTAAAGAAGCATTTTTCTCAAACATCTTCCTCCGATCTGCCACGCTGGTCTCTGAAAAAGCCAAGCCAGGGTGAGTAACAAACACACAGATACCCATTGGCCACAATCGGTGACAAAAATTCCTATCAAGTAAATTCACCTTTCATTGAACAACCGTTTTTCTTTATGCTTTTAAAGGGACTTTAGCTTAATCCACGTTTAAAAATACTTCTATTTGGTGGCGCCGATAGCGCAGCGGCAGCGCGCGCACCATGTTGCAAGGCTTTGCTCCTCGCGCGGGCGGCCCGGGTTCGCATCCGGCCTGTGGCCACTTTCCCGCATGTCTCTCCCCACTCTCTCCCTGTTTCCGACTCTATCCACTTTCCTCCCCTATCAATAAAGGCATAAAGGCCAAAAATAAACCTTTAAAAAAAATAAAAATAAAATAAATACTTCTATTTACCTCCTCCACGCCTGAAGAGGGCAACAGTCTCCGTGTCTGACACCCCAACCTCGTTCATGTTCTCTGGCTCTGAGTATGATCGCTTCTTCTGGTCTGCTGCGAGGCGCCTCCGGCCACAAATCCGCAGCACAGCAGGGGGTCCAACGGGTGGGACACTTGGCAGGGCCGGGGGGCTTGCACCACGGACCTCGGGGCTGACCACATGTCGCTCCTTGGGGATGTGGGGGGAGGTGACAGGTGGTGGGGACTGGGATGGGATGATTACACCCTGTGGTTTCGGCATGGTTTTTGGGCCTTTTTTCTCGGGAGAGTGGTACTTGGTCGGGACGTGTGAAGGTTGATGACTGCTTGGGGAGGAAACAGGAGGGGAAGCTGAAGGAGGTTGAGGGCTGCTGGAGGAGCTTAGGTCTCTCCGTCTGAAAGAGGTGGACCCCAGGACCTTAGACTGGGCATCTTTCACGGAGTCCCTGTAAGATCTGATAAGAGACAGATTTTTAAAATGAGAGTGGCTGAAAGAGAAGTTTTACTTTTTTAAACATGGATAGTTTTACAAGTTTTTGGGGACTTTAACAAACAAAAGGACTCTGCCCTTGCTGTAAATGTCTATCCTGTTGGAGGACTTTGACGTCAGAGAAAGACTGATCTATTTAAGGCCTCTGACCTGTGACTCGTTGGAGCACTCGTACCAGAAAAGAGGTCCTATTATCTGAAGACTCTCACCTGTGGAAAGAGTGTCACCATTGGAAAGACCTGCTCTGATCTTGATTGACCTCTCCAAGGACTCAGACTTTGGATAGAGGAGTCTGGCCTGTTAAAGGACCTTAACAGGACCTAGTCAGTGGTCAGGGGAAGACGCCTGACCTCTAGAAAGACTCTGACCTAGTGACAATCACTTGTTGATATACTTTGCTCTGGACAAGAAATCTGACCTCAGAAGGACCCTGAACTCTTGAAGGACTCTGAACTCTTGAAAGACTCTGAACTCTTGAAGGACTCTGAACTCTTGAAGGACTCTGAACTCTTGAAGGACTATGAACTCTTGAAGGACTCTGAACTCTTGAAGGACTATGAACTCTTGAAGGACTCTGAACTCTTGCAGGACTATGAACTCTTGCAGGATTATGAACTCTTGAAGGACTCTGAACTCTTGAAGGACTCTGAACTCTTGAAGGACTCTGAACTCTTGAAGGACTCTGAACTCCTGCAGGACTATGAACTCTTGAAGGACTCTGAACTCCTGCAGGACTATGAACTCTTGAAGGACTCTGAACTCCTGCAGGACTATGAACTCTTGAAGGACTCTGAACTCCTGCAGGACTATGAACTCTTGAAGGACTCTGAACTCTTGAAGGACTCTGAACTCTTGCAGGACTCCAACCTGTAGGACTACGACCTCTTTAAAGATTGAAGGGTTCATCATTGATTTAGGACTGTTACCTGTTGGGGGAAGCGTCCTGCATTGGGCCAAGCTGATTTATTTCTTGTCTCCAGGGGAAGTCTCTGCTGCTGTTTCCATCTCTGGATTCATTAAGTTGAAAGGTGCTTCGGCTCCTCTGGAGGGCTGACTTGGGATCTGCTGGAGTGCTGAAAACCACATACAAGTTGCAACTTTTAAGACCAGATGACGTGACTCATTTTCCATAAGATGTTTTTTCACAAGAACTCCAACATCGTGAAGCAACATCTGTGGCACTGCTAAAAAAGAAAACCTCTTCTTTTGCATTCCTAGGTTTATCAATAAGCCCAAACCTTCCTACCTGTGTTTCACTTGTTCGTTGCTGCCTCCTCTGTAGCTCATTGTCCTGTGAGCTTTGCTACCACTCGTGCTTCTCTCGAGCATATTTCTGAGATCATCTGCTCCACAGGTGCTGTTGCGACCCTTAACAGTCAAGGAATCAAAAAAAAGAAAACAAACAGCATTAAGGCACAATGGCAACCAAACTATTCCTTGTCATTACTTGCTTTGAAACCTGTCTTGGTCTCAGTATGATGTATGGAGTTACCCTCAGTGGACTGGCTCGGTGTTGGGTGGTGGTGCTTTGACTGCGCTGCTTTCCAGCACGTTCCCGACACTCAAAGCGGCTGACTTTCTCCAGCACTGAAAGACTCCGAGCTGGTCCCTGGTTTTCATCAGCAAAGTTACTGTTGCCATGGCTGCTGGCGGAGAAAACACTGTCGGGGCTGGTGCATCGTTGGACTTCAGCAAGGGCGATCTCCAGACGGGTCAGCGGGTGTTCTCCGTCTTTCTCCTGCTCCCAGTGATGGTACTCCAGAGCCGCTGAGTCACTGATGTGACGGAAGGAAGGCTGGGAAGTAGGGCTCGATGGAGCCTGCAGCTGAGGCTGAACAGGTAAGTGAGTAGGTGGCACCTGTCCCTGAGCAAGTTTGGGTGATGCTAACGGCTCTGAAGGAGAGCTGGTCTGGTCCATTGATCTAAAGTAAGGGATGGAAGGGGGAAAAAAAGACAACATCAAGAACAATCCCTGGCTTCCAAGTTGTAGAGCCACCCAACCAGTCAACGTCTCAAAGCTGCTTTTAAAGACTGAAAGGTGTCAACAGGCCAATAACAAAGGAATCTGTTGTTGCGGATGTGTCTGTTGCTGTAAAATGCAACACAATGATAATGTCCAATGCACATGCTCTCCACATGTCTCAAGCTTTATGGGCTATCAGTTACCGGACAAGGTATTTTTCAGTACTTCCCCCAACTGCAACCATGCAGGGTCAAAATGGAAAAGAGAACTGAGTCCCGAAAAGGTTCCATGCGGGCCCGACCGGTACATGGATTGGTCCATAGGTGCCAAAAAAAGGGCCCTTGGTATAATGGACCCAATGTTGGACTCATCCAATAATCATGTTTACATGTTATACCCCTCTCTAGTTCACAAACCCATTTAAAAGTTCACTTTAAAGCCATGCATGTGTGGTGTTACAACTCTACGTACAAGAAGTAGGCATGCTCAGATCCAGTTCGTCCTGGAACAATGTGAATGCAGGCCAGTGGAGCATCCCAGCCGAGTGAGTGTGCGCCAAAAGAAGAAGACAAACTCGAACAGACACTTAAGCAAACCTTTCATCCCTGCATACTGTACCTGCGCCTGTCTCCCTTGGACTGAACAGATGTTGAAGGTTCCCTCCAGTCTTGTGAGGATGAGGTTCTGATTTCTTGTTGGCTGGTCTGGATGTTGGGAATATGGAAATCCTGGTTGGATTGCTGCAACACTTGGCTCGGGGTCGCCTGGCTTGTATGAATGTAGAACTCTTGGACGCTCTGACTGTTTTGGGGTCTTTTGGTCCCTGTTTGGCCATTCGATCCTCCTCCAGCAGTTTTCAGGTTGGATTTATTGTATTCAAAGTAAGACTCTTCCTTTTCAGGCCTGAGGAAGACGTTTATAAACAAGGCACATTTTTGGTTTTATAGCAGAAATGTAGAGTAATAAGTCAAATCAGAACTGCACAATCACCGCTAATGATTTCCTGAATTTAAAGACTTTAGGCAGCAGGAACAAAGTTGAGTCATGAAATAGCATTTGTTAGCTAACATATCAGTACCTATTGTCTTCTTGTGCATGACTTCTGAGTTGTGTAGAGGCCAATGTTGAGGATGATAAGTACGAGTATGGCGGTGATGAAGTGCTATTTTGGTATCCATTTTCTGTCACTGACATCCTCCCATCTCTCTGCCCTTCGGCTGCTGGGTCCTGTCTCCTTCCAACACCCTCCGGCCCTTGGTGTTGTTGTCGGCTGCTCTCCTTGGCCAGAGCGGGATAGACTCCAGAGGAGCCTGGCCCAGGACCTGTGCTGGGCAGCTGTGCAAAGTGGGGCTCAGGCTGGGGGACAGGGTACATGCCAGTGGGCAGAATCAGCCTGCCCGATTGGGGAGCAGATTCAGTAGGAGAAGGTGACTGGGGGAATCCTCCGCCCTGCCGGGGTTTAGTGGTTGGGCTGCTCTCTGGACTCTTCTCTATCACTGTGTGGAGTTGACCCTCAGTGCTGTACAAGCCTTTTGCTGGAACGACATTACAGTTGTCACTCTTAAGTATATGACAAGTTCCTTTAACCTGTCAACTTTTTGTGCTGAAAGGAAACTCTTCTACACCTTTGGTTGGCACATTTCAACACCCTTACAGTCGGTAAAATCATGGACAAAGAATGTATGTATACCTGCACCTGAGGCCACAGAACCACTGGAGTGATGCCAAGAACCTTTCTGCAGAGACCTGAGCAAAATGAATTGGGTAAGATTAGTTGAAGTACTAAATATATCTTAACAACGCTTAGTTGTTCGTGATTGAATTTTGGGAAACGTTTTACTAGACTGCATTGTTCAATAGCCTATTGCACCATGTTGCACCATGTTGAAAGGTACTATTTCATAGTACACCTAAGTGTCTGATATTGTGACAGCCAGTTATTTCAACAGTCAGGAACATCCTACATTCTTACACATCTTTGGTAACTAACTGAGTCTATGCATTTTCTATTATGGTGAGTAAATACTTTCATACCATAGAAAGACACAGAGTTAAATCCAATTTTAAAAAACATGCTGAGAACAGAGTGAGAACAGGTTTTATTTCGGCTACCTTAGTGACCTGGCATGATCCAGACTGGACCAGGAGTTTGGCCTCTCGTGATTTCTGATGGCTGCGTAGCTGTCGCTTCGCCTCGGCGGAGCTGGTGCCCCCTTCAGGCTCTCGTAGGAGCTGCGGCTGGCTGCTTGGCCCCATATTGGCCCTACACTGTGTCTGTTTGAAGCCGGTACGCTACCACAGCTGCTGCCACTGCTGCTGCTGCCACTGATGCTTCCACGGTAACAGACCCCAGCTACTGAACCTGAAACCAAAAATGTACATTAAAACCATATCATCATTACGTCAAAATGACTTTATCCAAAAACCATTCTTGCCTTGCACATCTCGGTTTAGTGCCGTCCTCGACCCTCCCCCGCCTCTGGAGTCATTATTGCGCTGTGCGGCGGCGGATGTGGAGCCCAACTCCTGCTCTTGAGATAATCCCTGCTGGGCATCGTAAACTGATCGGACGTAACGCATGTCAGCCTGCTGCAACTCTCCACTCCCTCCTCCTCTCTGAGAGACAGTCTCCAGCGAATAGGAACGCTCTGGGCTGTAGGAAGGGGTGGAGGCAAGGTAGTCTGGGATGCTCGAGCTGGTGGAGAATGAGGAGTAGGCAGAGTCCCGTTTATTGTGGAGGTGGTCGATGCTGTTGGAGGACCTGGAGTATGACAAGAGACACAATTGGAGATCACGACATTAGGCTATCTAAACCTTATCTGAGCCTTTAGGGGAAGCTAACGGACATCTTTATTGGCTGTTGGCCGGTAGATCTTGGGTTGTGTCTTTTAGTTACCCAAACCCATCCAAACGTACTCTGTAGCAGCAGTGTTAGGCATTAAAAACAAGTATGTCATATTCAGAAACAGACGATCTTTATGCAAGTTTGCTTTTGTGGCTCATAAAGAGGAAGTAATTTTAAGTTCAGTCTGTTTCACAAGCAGCTGGAGCCTCCTCACAGGAGCTTTAATGCAGACTCCAAGAACAGCAGGGATTTCCTTCAGACCAGTCCCTACATCATGTCCCTTCTCTACAGACTCTCTAAGGTCATATGAAAAGTGTGCTTGATGAAGGGGTTGGCTAAAACTCCCAGAATATTCATGGTCCTAAATCCGGCTCATTACTCTCTCTCGTCTCTTGTTTTTGGAGGGCCATTGATGAAATAGGGAAACATTGTTCAGATGTTGCGGTTGCTTGATCAAAGATGTCAGAAGGACACTGCAGCCACGATCAGAAGGCCGACACATGGCTTCAAAGCACGCCGCTGCAAGACAACATCCTCTTTTCACTTTTGAATTGTTTTTAAGATGTTCAATAAAGAAGATAGAGCTCGCCCGAGCATGCGTTGACTCTTAGTGCTCAGCTCGGTTAGACATCCTGAACCTGCTCTCAGACAGTGACGTCTGATGTGTTTGAATTTACCTAGCAGAGGACAGCTGGTGGCAGGACGAGTAGGCAGGGTGGGGTCCGCTGTGGCTGTGATGATGATGGTGGTGGTGGTGCTGAGCTCCGGAGGGAAGCTGGGAGGACTGAGGGGGGTCCAGGCTCTCCATGCTGCCTCTGGAGCTGTACTGATCTGGACTTTTCCTCAGGTACCCACCAGAGTCAAACCCACCAGACAGATCAGTGGTTGAAGCACTGAGAGACAGAGACGGAAAGTTAACATTTTTATCCATGCTGTAAACCATCCTGCAAATCAACCAATTGGTTTGTGGGCTTCAAGTCAACATTTGCACGTTCATATTTTTTAATTTTGCAGGTGTTCAATCATAACAAAGTATTGCACACATTACATTAGGGATATCTTTGTATAAAAGTAAGAGAGAAAACAAGATTTTGCTTTCTCTTACTGGAGTTTGCAGTAAAACACGTCGTATTCTGCCTGTAAAATGTCCCACTGTAACATAATGCCCTTCTTAGTTTAACAGCGTTTGACTTGGGGGCTTCGTTGACATGAGCATACAGTGTTTTAGGGTGCCAGAACATTTATTGGGCTTTGTCTTGAAGGGGTTTTATTTGTGTTGGTTGTGAAGTGGGGGATGTGCTGCAGTGACCTCACTCCAAACAACTGAGTGGAATGTAAATGTTTGTGTGTGTGTGTGTGTGTGTGTGTGTGCGTGTGTGTGTCCACGTCACAGTTTGACCCACCAAATCTTTCAACCGAACACAATGAAATTACTGCTCTGAAAATGAGGACAGCCTCCGTCTGTGTCGGTCTCTCTTTTTTTTTCCTTTTCCTGAGTCTTGATTGTGTCTCTGAATTTGAGTTTCTACTAATCAAAAATGTTTAAAAAAAAAAAAAAAACATTCTGCAGAGGTGTTGCATCAAACTTTTCATTCAGAACCCTAACTTTATGTGTGTGTGTGCGTGTGTGTGTGTGGGGGGGGGGGGTGTTGTTGCCATGGGAGACCCCGAGGTGAGGGGGAAGGGCACCAGGAATGCCCCTTTCTGTGGGCATCAACGTCAATGCCCTGTCCTGTGTCCACCCAGCGCGGCCACGTCACAGACTTTCATTCATCCTTCTCTGCCGTTTCAAACAAACAGTGATGTAACTCCGTAATGACACAAACCTGCTGACCAACAGCTTCGGCTCACAGTAAAAACAACAAACACAACATTGACTCACGGCTCTTATCTATCCAGTAGCTTGTGTAACTGAGCAGACGTACAGTCCTGTGGCTGGGAACACACACTATCTATTGATAGAGCCCGCTCAGAGGTCAAATATAAAACCTTTAAGACTTCAGGACATTAAGGTCCAAAATTCTGTTTAACCAAAAGATGTCAAACACACGTTTAAGATATATTAAAAGTAGAAGTTCTGAGAACTGCAGTTCCTTAAATGTCCACTCGAGGCAGGCTCAGAACATGAGTCCCCATATTGCCCAATGTTAAAAAGCCTGCAGAATGTAACATGTTCACAGGTTACACTAAGTGTGAATATTTATTTTCAACAGACAATACAAAATGAAACATAAAGAACTCAATGATTACATTTCTTAAATTTTAAAAGTTAATTGATATAAATTGTATTTTTGAATCGCATATTTGAAACTCCATTATTTTGCATTTAAAAATATAAACAGTTGGGCTTTTATTTTGAACTTTAGTACTGCTCTAAGATGAGAGCACTCTCCTCCCTGTTTGAATTCGTCCCTGCTTTTATTTTGGAATAAAGTACGGACCTTCGGGGAGATTGAAATTACAACATGAACGTAAACCAAGTAAAAACGGAACTCGCTGTGGATCACAGACTGACGCCAAACAGCTGAAAGGAACGGGGAACAAGTTCAACGTATGATGTCATCAGGTGGTTATGACATTGGACTGGTCAGCCGAGCTGTCTGAGAGTTTGTTAGAGAGAAATGAGACATTCAAAGATGCAGCCACACGCCTGAGGACGACTATCTACAGGGAGCCTGAAGGGACAAAATAGCTCAAAAATGTATTTGAGACCTTAATTAATCGTGATTCATTTGTTTTCACTGACAGTCTTGTAAATCACATTATTTGACTGTGTTAGGACACAGTCAGCTATCTGCACAATACTGCTTCAGTCCATCGTTGGTGTCAAACTCAGTTTAAACAACTCCGATGTCACACTTTGTCGACAGTCAAAGGTCACATCCTTTAGACGGATAACAGCCAACAGCTTCCTATTGATCTCGTCTGCACCTCCCGCCATAATAAAACACAAGGTATAGTTTTGTTTCGAGTATCAAACGAGCTCTATAAAAGTTCAGTGAAAGCGTCAGAAACAGAAACACTTTGATCCTGTCATAAACCTACCTGTCATCATAAATTCTTTTCACAGAGCGCCATTGTTTCTGTCATCGGGATGGGCGTGGACACGAAGAGCAACAAAAGTTCCCATTATGACACATCAGTCACCACAGGCGCAATAAAAACCAACAACTGCAAAGAAAATGTGCTATCACAGCGGAGCCCTGAGGCCGGGATATCTGGAAGCGGGGACAGACGTTTAATGTCAGGAGCAAAGATTGGTGTCTGTGACGGCTAAAGATAAGACACAAGGCGTGATATGTTTCTCTGAGAGCGTGACCTATGACCTCCGGGCGTCTGATTGAAGCGAACAAATCACAAACTCTTTCATGTTTCTATGAAGTTCTGCTGAATTTCTCCACCGTGGTAATCGGCCAGAATATCCACACAAAGCGGATCAAATGATGGACGTCTGTGGTCAGAGCTGCGTTTTTGTTTTTTTAAACCGACCTGGCGTGGTAGCCATGGTGCCAGGCGTTGCTCATGGTGTCCATCCCTCCCTGGTTTAATTCATGCTGTCCGTCACCGAGCTTCGTCGAATGCCAGGAGTGAGGCCGAGACGCCGACTCACTGCGCCTGTCAGGGTCAAACACAAAAAAACAACCAGGGTTAGCGGTTGATTCATGTTTTAAATGTGTCACGTTCTGATGCTTCCAATCGGATGAACAAAACGCTTTCACACGTCAAATGTAGAGCAGCAACACAACTTCATGTCTCATACTTATCTATAGATTTTAAATGGAGTGAAAACTACCTGGAATCCAGGAATTAGAATACATCAATACAATAATAGCATTAGAATTAATTTAGATTTGGGGGTCTTCTGTAATGGAGCCCTTCAAAAATGGGTTTTTCAAAAAGAGGGTGGTGGTGTGGGGGGGTGTTACCATGAGCTGGGGTTTAATATTTACTTATCTTTTTTTATTGGTCATTTCTCTTTTTTTTCTTTTCCTTGTAAAAAAAAATATTTACATTTGTTTGTAAAGTAAAAAATAAATAATTGATCACAAAAAACCCCCCGGGGGTTTTCAAAAAGAAAAAACTACTGAGATGAGAAGTAAGAGCAGAAAAACGCTGCTCAATGTTAAGAACATAACTTCCCACCTGCTCACTGTGAATGTTCCTCAGTCTAACTTACAAACTTTACAGACTGAATAATCTGATTTCTCACATGATTTAGGAACATTTCCACGTGAGCAGCGCATGTGTGAAAGTGGCTTTTGACTCTTCTATCTGCAAAGAGCTTCAGTCAAAGATCCCATCAAACGGCTGAGACTGCTGCAGAGAATCATACAGCACAGTTTATTATCTGTATTTGAACCAATCAGATCAGCATTAAACGCTATCCTGATGGTTGTCTTCCCTCAGAAACACACACACACACACACACACACACACACACACACACACACACACACACACACACACACACAAACACACACAGTCTCATTCCACAGAAGTCTGACTCACCTTCTGCCTCTCCCTTCCCTTTCAACTTGAAAAAAAAAAAAGATGATACTTTTAACACTGAGCTCCTAAAACATCGCAACAAACACACATAAGGTGGTTTGAAGTGATTTCATTGGCCATTTCAATCGTTTTTTTCTTTAAAGATGCACGTTGTAGATTTGGTTTTGAAATTCGATTTTGAGGGAGCACATCGTCTTTGTGTCTCGAGTTCTGAACTTAAACCACAGAATCTGTACTTTTCTCAAATGCTCCCTGTTCTCTACCAAAACTCCATAATGACACTTTCATTGATCCGTATTAAACTCTTCTGCCTCCAGCATGACCTCCAATAAGTGACGATGACCCACACATGTTTTTCAGCCATCGCTCCTCACTTTCAAATGTTCTCAGTATTCATCTCTGTTTGTATTTCACGTTGAAGCGTCCGTCGAGTAAAAGTCAACGACCCGTGCAGACTTCTTTACAGATGGTGCGGCATCATTTCAACAACTCGGGTTTAATTATTGAGTTAATAAAGAGAAACCAATAAGTAAGTGAATGCAGAAACTATTTTACAAAACGTATTACGAACTCCTCGTAAACCTTTCTTTACTTTGATTGTTTTTTCCATCATGAAGTTTGTCAAACTATTTCACAACAGTTACACAACATCCACACTTCCTCCCTCCACATTTCATGGATGTTGTTTTTGCTCGCAGTGAAAACCAGCGAGGACCTCACGATGACTTTATTGAAACGTGTTCAGTAATGACACTTTTGAAAAAGCGTCTCCTCCGTCCTCCTCACATACGACGTGTTCTGCTGCTCTGTATTTATCCACGCAGATAAACAGGAAGCGATTGTATCGGAGTAAGTGGGAGACAGAGACATGAAAGCCTGCACGGACCAAAGGATCCTGGGTAATGACAGGACGTGACTGGAATACCTCAACATGTAATCATGACGGTTAAGCTCATACAGATAGTCAGCCTTTCCGTCAGGTCTCAGAGGTTTAGTGCAGTTTCACTTTGAGCCTTAATCTAATAAAAAGGAACAAAGACCCCTAAAAGTTGAGATACACCTACAGTACAGGAAGTACTGTGTAATTTCAAAGGCTTAATGACAGAGGAAAGTTACAGCACTGTTACATAAGCTCAGTCCGTCGAGGGTTTATGTCTGTCATTTCTGGAACAACAACACTTCACGCTGCTTTTGAAATATATTATTTTCTATTTAAATAAAATTATTTCCATTTTAAAGAGCGTCGAACTCTTTTCAAGATTCACCCGAGTAATATCATGTTTTTCAAGCATCAGGAGGAACATAAATAAATCTCCAGTGTTGCCCCTTAATTGGTTCCCATCCATTTAATCAGATGCTTTTCCACTCGGCATCCATCAATCACAGCGAGGAGAAATTCTTTCTTCCCCAGTATCTCTTGGTTATGGCATCCCCCAGGGCTCAACTTTAGGTCCCATCAATTTTTCCTTTTACAGAATTTCGCAGGTTTTCAGAGAAAATGGTAGGTAACATGGTAGGAATAAAGTTATTATTAAATTCATAATCTGCAAGTTAACACCATGAAACATGACAAACACACTGAGGGTGACCTCGTCATCATTCAGCTCTACTGTTCCTGCAACCACTAACATTTCTGTAGTTCTCTAAACAGAGAGGCGACATGGTCAGGTTAAAATTAAAGGAATTCTCTAAGTCCATGTTCAGCTTTAAAATACGGATAAAAAACATTCCCATAAACTTCAGTTTAAGTCCCACCCTGTTTTTTCATTACGTTTTTTTGTCCGCTTCAAAGCACGTCATAATAACTTCTGATTTGTAATTCAGTGTCAAGTTACAAGTTGTTCTTATTATCTCTACTTTCACAGCAACTAGTAAGAGTAAATCCAGCCAAATCTCTGTTGTCATGACGATAAATAGTGTTTTTTAATGGTTCGTCTTTCGGATTGGATTATCTGCGTGTTGACACAGTTTTACCTGGAGGTGAACCTGAGGACTTTAGAGATGAGGCCGGTGGCGAGGCCGTTGACGCTGGCCTCAGATGGTGACCGGCACAGCGCCCCGTCTGACCGGCCCAGCTCCGCTTTCTTCTTCTGCTTCTTCCGAAGCTTTCGGCGGTAGAACGCCTCAAGCAGCTCCATGGCCGCAGAACGGTTGAATCCAATTTACTCTGCTGTACTCTCTTTACTTCTTTAAGTTCCAGGACGTTCGAGCTCCAAACCCATTCCTCGCCAGCCCCAGAAAACGACCTTTAACTTTACCAAACCTCTCCTCAAGGCCCTTCTTAAATAAAATCACTTTTGTAAGTTAAATTTTGTCGTCTTTTCACAAAGTTCATCTGCTCCCTTTGGCCATCCAAACTCCAACAAAAAGAAGCACCTCTGCAGACCATGTCTCTACCATCAGTCTCTCTGCTCCAGTTCCGATGTGGGGCTGGCCGACTGGGTCGTACTGCGTTGGTGCAAGACCCCGAGCTCATTAAGCAAATTATGCAATTAAGCGTCATTAAGCCGCCATACGATAAAAGCCTAAAGTAAACATCCTCGACCCAGCGTGGTCTCGCTGGTGGCTGCTGATGTGGTGAGTTAGGGAGAGACGCAGAAAGTCTGTGGAGAGGGAGGAAGGATGAGAGATAGTGGGAGAGAATGAGGGTGGGAGTATACAGCGTGATAAGAGTTGTTAAGGAGAAGCTATAGAGGAATGAAACAACAACAAATCTGATAGAGAGACGGTAGAAAGAGAGCACATAGAAAAGAGAGATTAGAAAAAAAAACCCAGAAGAGTCAGAAAGATGAAAGTAAAATGAAAATAAAGCAGAGAAAGGAAGAGAAAGAAGTTGGAGGAGAGATAAACAAAGACAGAGAGTTATTGAGCTCAGTGGAGCAGAAATGGAGTCTGAAGCCGCGGGGCGAGACGCATCTCATGATGCACCATGTGCTGCTAAACAATGAAACGTATTGACAGACAGGACTGGAGTCCAAAACAAGGACAGACGTATTGACGGTCTCAGCAGTCGCTGTTCAGAGACAACTCACTTTCAAAGTTTAATAAACTACTTTATTACCCAAAAATAAATATAATAATAAACATTGTGATGGTTTTGGTGTTTTAAAGGTCAAAATTATACTCTTTCCAAAAACCAGGTTCTTGTTCAGTTATTGAACAATGTAAACCTAATGATATATATAATAAATAACACCAACATATTGTTTCATGTTTAAGCTTGTAATCAGAATGTTAGCCTACCTGGGACGGTTAGCATGTTAGCATTGTCACTTTAAGAACATTAACCTTCATAATAACTTAATTATAAATATTCCAAAATAATCCAAAGTGACAATCAACACTAATAAGATGATAAGGTATTTATACAAGCATTCATGTGAGGGCGCAATAGATTTGTAAACAAGTCAAAAAGACAATGTCTTCTTCACAGAACACACACAAAGGCTGAACTGCACCAATAACAGTGCTGCAGGGGAAACTGTTTAAATGAGCCATTAATCACTTTCATTCAATGCAAAAAAAAAGTCTCATTGCAAAAGTTGACAAACTCTGGTGCTTAATGAGATGTGCAGTTAAAGCAACAACGTTTCTGTCTGCTAAGAGTTGGTAGGTAACGATAAGGGATGTCATGCACAACCCTCCCAGTGAGCATTAAAGTCTCTGTGTCGCAGCCTCTACCAGGCAGCATCATGTTTTTGTACGAGATGCCCGTGCCGTGCTTTGAACGGGAAAACACGTACCACATTTTTTGCGTCCGCCCTCTTAATAAACTGGGTATGTGTCCCCTCCTCTCCCAGCTGATCATCAATATGTGAACAGACGTCAGCTCTGTTAGTGTGAGAGAATACAGGAAGCAGTTTCCTTCATTTAGAAAATTTCCACCTTCGTACTAATCCAAAGTTATTACATGAACTGACTTGGTTTTTGGTTTTTCAATAAATTCCAGAAAAACGACTTTCTGCATCATTTATAATTCTGTATCTGAATCAAACATGGAACGACTTGATGGGTAGAAACAGACAATGGGTCATGTGCAAAGTAATAACTGTGTGTGTGTGTGTGTGTGTGTGTGTGTGTGGGGTGTGTGTGTGTGTGTGTGTGGGGGGTGTGTCTCTCTGAACAGAGACCTTATCTTAAGCCGTGGGAAAATGTTCCTTCAGCTTGTAATAATAATCAAAGTAATCTGCCCATAAACTAAAATTGAGAGAGAGATAGAGAGAGAGAGAGAGAGAGAGGAGACAGAGAGAGAGAGAGAGAGGAGAGAGAGAGAGAGACAGAGAGAGAGAGAGAGAGAGACAGAGAGAGAGAGAGGAGAGAGAGAAGACAGAGAGAGAGAGAGGAGAGTAGAGAGACAGAAGAGAGAGAGAGAGAGAGGAGAGGAGAGAGGAGAGAGAGACAGAGAGAGAGAGAGGAGAGAGAGAGAGAGAGACAGAGATAGGAGAGAGAGAGAGAGAGAGAGAGAGAGAGAGAGACAGAGATAGGAGAGAGAGAGAGAGGAGAGAGAGAGAGACAGAGAGAGAGAGACAGAGAGAGAGAGAGACAGAGAGAGAGAGGAGAGAGAGACAGAGAGAGACAGAGACAGAGATAGGAGAGAGAGAGAGAGAGGAGAGAGAGAGAGACAGAGAGAGAGAGAGAGAGACAGAGATAGGAGAGGAGAGAGAGAGAGAGAGAGAGACAGAGATAGGAGAGAGAGAGAGACAGAGAGAGAGAGACAGAGACAGAGAGAGAGAGAGAGAGAGAGAGAGAGAGAGAGCGAGAGAGAGAGAAATCTTGAACGTTACCATGAGCTGACTAAATGAAAATGAAATGAGAAAGAGCTTCTTAGAAAGCTAAAGCCTGACTGGAGGGGGATCCCAAAAAACATGATTTCTCCCAGATGTGCAGAATTTAGAAGGATTCAGCTGAGCGCATTTAAGGTGAGCACGGCTGAATGATGCGGATTCTTTGGCTTTTGCAGCCGGCCTCTAGTGGACACTTGAGGAACTGCAGTTTTGTGCACTTTGGTGTTGGCTTCATCTTTCAAACACTGGAGGTTGCTTCTTGTGCTTGATGACCTGAATGGTGTTACAATGTATTACTCATAGGTGTGACTTCCTGAGGGTCAAACAGACAATTTAGGCTGTCCAGCAGCAAAGTTACACTGAGCGACAGAAGAGTGCATCTTTGTAGTATATAGTTTACTTCATCATATATATATATATATATATAAATAATATATATATTAATATATATATATATATATATATATATATACATAGTATTAGAAAAATAAAGTCTGTTGGTGTCTGTCTTCTCCCTCTTTGCGGCAGCTGGGGCTCAGTTGGTAGAGTCGGCGTCTCTAACCCGACGGTCAGAGGTTCGATCCCAGCTCCTGAAGCCACATGCCCGATGTGTCCTTGGGCAAGACACTTAACCGCTAGAAAAGCGCTGTGTGTGTGTGTGTGTTTTTGTGTGAGTGTGTGTGAGCCCAATATATGCGATGATGTAATTAAAGAAAAATGTGATGATTCAACGACAGAAACATCTGAGGAGAGAAGAAGGGAGGAGAGGAGGAGGAGAGGAGCTAGAGAAACAAGGTGGGATAAAGAAGACAAGGAAGAATGTAGGAAAGGAAGCGTAGGAATAAAAGGAAAGGAAATAAGGTGTTAGAGAAGGAGACAGAGTGATTATAAATTGGTGTGTCTGTCCTCGCCAGATTAACATCCAGCCTCATGGGGCTCTGATGGCGCTCTTCCTGTTTTCAGACCAATAAGAGACCAGCGTTTTCCCCTCCTTTTACCCTCCTCTCTCCTCAGTGAGATCTGATAACCACCCAGAGCCTGGGGATTGTGGGAAAATGGAGTCATTCTGCTTGTTCGTCAGACCCTCTCTAACTCTACGACTCCTTTTATTAAGACTCATCAAACTCAGGGGAGCAGTGCAGGAACCAGGAGCATCGGTTTCAAGCTCTACAGTTTGAAAATGATTTGATCTGACTTTAATGACGGAGGCCATAGATATATATATATATATCTATGAGGGAGGCGAGATATATATATATATATATATATATATAATATATATATATATATATATATATATATATATATATATATATATATATATATAATCTCTATGAGGGAGGCGGGCAACAGGACACAAAGAAGAATTATTTCTGGGAGTAAATGAAGACACACTAGCGCCCTCCAGAGGCTGGGGAGTTTTCTGCACACATGAACACTGAGTACTTCAGGGCTTGACCTCCATATACGGATGAAACTTGCTGTTCAGAGATTCAGTATTAATAGACTGTTTGTCTGCACAGACTGAGATCATACACAGGAACATTGAACAGAAAAAAAGAGTCATAAAGCAGGAAGTCAACCTTAGGGATGACTCGTTCCAGTGTCGTGTCTCACTTTTTTATTACCCCGACTTAGAGCAGAGGTTACTGTGATGTGCACGGTGAGCTTTGTCATTGTGATGGCTGTGATTTTTTTTTTGAATAGATGCCAAATCATTTATTTTCTAAACAATCACAATTGATTGCATTATTTTTTTTTTTTTAAGGTTTATTTTTGGCCTTTTTGCCTTTATTGATAGGACAGTGGATAGAGTCGGAAACAGGAGAGAGTGGGGAGAGACATGCGGGAAAGTGGCCACAGGCCGGACGCGAACCCGGGCCGCCCGCGCGAGGAGCAAAGCCTCGCACATGGTGCGCGCGCTGTCGCTGCGCTATCGGCGCCAACCAATTGATTGCATTATTAAATACAAGTTGAAATGTCATTAAAACTGCAGAATGAAAGTGGTTTTATCATGCTTTTATTTTGTATTTTTGTACTGTCAGAAATGAAGGTGCTTTACTTCTGTTTGGATACAAACCTGCTTTAATTTGAAAAGTAATGAATGAACATCATCAGCTTAGCCAACATGTTCAGGAGTTTTGTGCAGGAATAAAACATACCCAGGTACTTTTTGCAGCTCCAAATCGACTTGATCGAGAGCAGTAACACAACCGTATTAACATCACACACACACGTCAGAATTATAAGGACAATTATCTGTAGTGACGAGCTTCGAGTCGACCTCTGACTGACCCCCTAAAACAAGTGAGATAACCCTGATGCTGCACCCTGCTTGTAGAGGGTCTTGAGAAATAAGGAAAGTCAACACTGAATTGAGCAAAAGACGGTAAGTGGAGACATTTTCTCAAGTGCAATCTCTGCACAACACAATTAAAAAAAAAAAAAAATCTGCAGCCTTCAAAAAGACAAAAACAAATCTGGAGGAGAAAAATCTAAAAAAAAAAAAAAAAGAATAAAAAAAAGATCAAGACCAGAATTTCATAAAATAAATTAAATCAAATCTCTGATAGTTCAGGCTAACCATGAGAACTGATATTAATGTCTCACAAACAACTCATGGAGACACAGGAAGCTTTGTGAAGTTGTTACCGTAGCAACCTGAGCTGACTCGGTTTACACTGCGGTTTTCCTGTTGATCTAAGTTTGAACCCTGAGTCTATAATAAATCCTCTAAACATGAAACATACGTACACACGCACACACACACACACACACACACACACACACACACACACACACACACACACACAGGAACCAGTGGCAGGACATCCTAACACCGGGGATGATAACCTCCTCAGCTGACTGCAGTAAACCCTGTCACTGCAGTGACATCACTTCCTGTGTAAACCAGCAGGACGTCGGATGAGCAAAAGGTCAGAAAAATACAGAGAATTTATGGACACTGGAAGGAAGTGATGTCAGAGAGGAAGTCACAGACGGGGGCGACATGATAGGAACTACAGTTTTCAGGAAGTTGGACTCAGAGGGACCGCAGCATCGTTTTCTACCTTCACAAACAGACTCTTCAGCCATTGGTTGAAAATGTTTTTCTCTCTAATTTTTATGAGGAATTCTCGGCCCTTAAAGTTTTTACTCGTGGTGACCTCCAATAGAGGAATATGACTGATTCCTGCCAAGTTCAAAGAAATAAAGAGACACAGAGTGGAGTTCAACAAAAGGCCACTTTATAAGTAACTGAGTGTTTCCGCTCTGCTTCACCTGTTCTTGATGCGAAGTTTGACTCCTCCCGCTGAGCATGTTCTGCTTCGGTGAGAAGGCGAAGGTGTTTGTTGTTGCTGTTGTTGTGGAGTTGATGGGCGCTGGAGGGAAGACAGAGGAGGTGGAGAAGGAGGAGGGAGAGCCGGAGGAGAGGAACACGGAGTGTCAAACTCCTCGATGTATCCTGGATCAAACTCCCTGAGGATCACAGACAGAAACGCTTGTTTTAATAAGACATTGTTTTTACACGTTTGTTTGGGTTTCACTCCAGCCGAACCTGAAATAAGTGTTTTTGCTCCGCGTGAAATTGACCAATCTTTTACCATCACGCCTCCAAAATTAACGCGTGGCTGCCAAAATCAACCACGCCGGCATGTTCAGGTCAGACCGGTTCAAACAGGACTGTCTGCATGTCCTTTTCTCTTCTTCTGACAGCACGTTCAGTATTTAGCAGTTCAATGATCAAACACTGAATGTGGTGCTTTCACTGAAAAGCAACTCTACGAGGTCCCATATTTCAATCACTTTCAAACACTCACTCAAAAACTGCTTTTTTAACTACACATGACATCAGTCTTTAGTATACTGCAGTGGTTTGGAGCGTTGGTTTTGCCCGTCCTCAGAAATTAAGGGATCTCTGCATGTCCGTCCACGCTCATCTCAAATCTGACTTTTACATGAAACAAAAGGTACGACCCTGTTTGTCGTTTTACATACTTTATTCATCACAGAGCGGATTCATAAATACAGTATGATCTAAATATGCTTCTTCTTTCTTCTACCTTATATGGACCAAACTAATCAAAGCACATTAAGATCATAATTCATGTTCAATTTCTTCCCAACTTACTATCAATAAGCCGTAATCAGGCGGGCAAAGTGTCTTTTAAAGACTATGGTCATGTAGAATAAGATAATAATAAGTCTTCAAAACACCAACAAGCAGTCAGGATGCTTCAGTTCCTGCTGTGCTGCTCAACGTATCCGCCGCACTTATCTGACGAGTACTTCCTGTTTGGAGACACTGTGCATCGTCTGCCGTTACAGCTTTGCTTTTCAAACATTTGATTTGAAAATGATAATCAGAAAGACTCGGGACTGATCACCATCGGTGGAACTCGTACCGCAGTTTGGAGAATGAATGAGCTCGTTAATGGGGATGTAAGCAACTTTCACAACTTCTCTAATAAACCGCTGTGTTCATGTTGCAGCTGCTTTACCAACGAGTATATGCAATAAAAACACAGCCTTTGTCATCAGAAGACAAACACCTCCGGCTTTAGAGTCGATGTTTCCTCCCTCCACCCAGGAGACTCTTTTAAAACGTTCAATCCCTTTAAACTGGCGTGAACACAGCAGACAATACACAACACACAGAGACACACCCAAAGTCATATTGTGATCTGAGGACATTCCACTGCTGCGTATTATTTAGACAATTATTCATACAGAATGCATCTGAACAATATATGTCTCTGACACACACACACACACACACACACACACACACACACACACACACACACACACACACACACACACACACACACACACACACACACACACACACACACACACACACACACACACACACACACACACACACACACACACACACACACACACACACACACACACACACACACACACACACACACACACAGGTGCAGAGATAAAGAGCCATTAAAGTCAAACCTGTCGAGCAGATCAGAGGAATGTGCGGCAGCCACAACACCCAGAAAATCACCTGAACAGGAGGGACCGTGTCGCGTTCCACTTTCCATCTCAACACACACACACACACACACACACACACACACACACACACACACCTTGGCAGCGATCATCCAGAGGAAACTAGTGAAACACTTTCAAACGTTCACAGAACCTCGAGCTGTGTTCAATTATGAACAGATGATTGCACAGACAATTTGAGAATGCAACAAACAGCAAGCTGACAAGTTGCATCCTGTGTTATGTAAAGTCATGTCCTTTCACTTCCTATACTTTTAATTGTATATAAATATATGTTGCTTATACATTTCTCTGTTTGAAATGATGTAGTTATCAAAATCAGTCTAGTTGTCTTTAAATCAAAATCATTTTAATCCCCTGGTTGCGGTCACAAGCTTCCCAGTGTCTCCCCGGTCTCACGGCCTCTTGCACAGGGATATTTAAGGTCTTGGTCTTGGTCTTGGTCTTGACTCAGTCTCGATCCCTAAATGTCTTTGTCTTAGAGCATTGTGGTCTCAGGTTTGTCTTGGTCTCGGTTACTGTGGTCTTGACTACAACACTACTTGACGTTCTCACAGAAGTACTAGTACGAACAATTTAGCGAGTTAGCTTGATGCTAACACATAACAGACATTGCCGTTAACGGGCTAACAAATTCAGAATTGCATTTGCGGTCCTTTTTTTAAAGTTGATTTTTAACGTTTTAAATTTGTATCTGCTCACTCTTGAAACCAATCAGTGCTAGGACTGACAGTGTGAACTTAATGCATTGTTGGGGGCCGGGCTAAGAAGCTTGCTAACGGGCTATTAGCTTAATGATTATTTTTCTCTGTTCAAAAACTCTGTGCTGAAGAAAAGTCCTGGGAACTGAATGCAAATCTCAAAGAATTTCTGGATCTGCACCAAAATGGAAAAACGTCTTCCTTAGCCCCCGGATGAAGTTCAGATCGGGCTTAATTAGAGAATATCAACACATTATGATCAGGTGTGGTTCTACCTGCAGTCTGACTCCCAAGTGGAAGTCTCCAATACATCCGTCCATGAGAGAAAAGTCCACTTGATTATGGCTGGAAAAGCCCATTAGGACCGCTATTAAAGGGACCATTTTGTTGACCAAAGGGGAGTCAAATATGTCCCCGTAAAGTCAAAGTGTAAACATCTTTGTGTCCCCACAATGCTAGTATAACAAACACGCAGACACACACATAGACCACCAGTTACCAGGGCAACAGTTACATCCCTGTAATGACTTCTTCCTGTTCTTTTTTTTTTTTTTGAGCACAGAAACTCAAACATTGATTAAGCTCGATTACGTCAACCAACAACAAAAGAAACGAGGACAAAGACAGAGAGTCACCGGAGATGAATGGAAGAAGACAAAGAGAGAGAGAGAGAGAGAGAGAGAGAGGGGAGCTGTAGACAAATACACGGCTGTAATTAAAATTGGCTACAAGACAGAAGTGTGAAAGTCCTCTTGACCTCCATTTGTCACTAATTAAAAGTCTGTTTTCATCCATCCTGTTTTATTTATCTCTTAATTTGTTCACCAAGAGATCTGAATATACCACAGCAGATTGAAAGTTGTTGTCTCACACACACACACACACACACACACACACACACACACACACACACACACTGTGACACACTGTGCTGAAACTGTTCTGGTATGCTGCCTGACCCCCTTCACAGACATCATGACTCAGCTTCTGCTCTCCTCTCTGTTCTTCTCTTTGACTTTCAAACCTCCCTTTGCTTTGATTCGTTAAGAGCCGACAAAGCTCAAAAACAGAAGGTGTAACACACTAAACAGGAAAAAAACAACAACACCAAAGAGCTGCACTTCCTTGAGTGGCCACTCGGGGTTGACTGTAAATATTAAAAAAGCCGGAGTGACGTCATCCGTCTGCAGGAGACTCATCGATAGCGTCTCTATACTGAGAATCCTGTCTCACTGACTTTGAGTCAACCTACCGACGGGCTGAGAGCTGAGGCCTCTTTACAAACTGTATGAATAACAAGTATCTTTATCAAAACAGTGGAGTAAAAAATCTATAATCTATCTATAATTTCTGTAAACATTAATTCTGCTGTGAAACTGTATTTTTGAACAGGTGTGTATGTGACTTGTGGAGCTCTTAAAGCCAGCCTCAAGTGGACACTTTAGGAAGTGCAGCATCATTTTTAAACCCTGGAGGTCAAAGAAGTGAAACCATTAGCATGAGGACCTCACAGTGAAACATATAAATATACACTATATTTACAGTATGGAGCGGGTTGTGACTCAGCTGATGAGACCTTGGGGAAAACACACTTAACTCTAAGTTGCTCCCACTGCTTCGGCGACGGCGTATAAGTATGTATGAATGGATTAGTTACTCCTGATGGTCTCCGTACATCCGTACGCCTTGTACCATCAGTGTGTGAACGTGTAGGTGTGACCTGCAGTGTAAAAGAGCTTCTACTGGTCAGAAGAATAAAAAAGTGCTATACAAGCTCGAGTCCATTTATCATCTAATTACCTCAATACAAGTGTCTATAGCAATTATTAAACTACAGCTCTGTTAATAATGTATGATTAGAAAGCTCATCTGACATAAATACATGCACCGATTAATCCTGATTTAATGTTAATTTAAAGAGTTTATTTTTTAGGGGTTTTAAAGAAGTCGTTTGTGGAGAAGTAACATCTACCATGACACTTTATCATGTCCTACTTCACCTTCATCAGGTCCTGTTGGTCAACAAGGAGCCAAGTCCCTGCAGCCTGCCGCCCAATTTAAATAAAATCCACTAAATCCAAAAAAGTCCTGAACATTACAGAACTGTTAGAGTTTATTATATAAACACACAACGTGTGTACGAACTCATTTAGAAAGTTTGTCCTTTCAGGAAAACAGTCCCAAGCAGACTTCTTTGATTGTATTTTATGACATAACTGATCTGAAACATTGTGTTGATTGAACACGGGGCTGTTTGGTGTGTAAGCCTGCTTATTCTCTTGTGTTGTAATACCAAGAAAATCCCTGCAGACAGATTCGAACTCGAGCTACGAAGCACAGAGAGTCTGAATAGAGAAAGCTTTTGTTTTTATTTGTGTCACTTTGTTCCCTCAGAGTTTTACATGACGATACAACCGCCGCCTTTAACGTCCAGCTACACTCACAAAAAGGAATCACATGAAGGATCCAGGAGAGACTTTACGTTGTTGTTTAGAGTTTAATCTCCTGGGTTGGATCCAGACCTTTGTGAGAACACGAGGGCCTGAATGAAAAGGGGACAGGTGCTGTTTTCGTCCAGTCAAACACAAACAAAGCAAAACAAAGCACATGCAAATACAGAGCGAAGATGACGGCCACCAAACCTGCTCAACAATACGCTAAAGACTCTCTGACAGCAGAGTCTGTTCACACCGACAAGACAAACTCCACCAGCCTGAAAAACATCCACACTAAGGTGCTGTCGTTTATATGCACAACACCACTCTCACTGTAAAACCTCCAGATGCCGCCTGTCGGCCAACTCTTGATTCATGACAGGGGCGCTCTGACTGGTGCAAAGATAGCTGATGGGTTTAATGCTAAAGCCAACGAAAAAATAAAAATTAACAAATAAAATAAACTTTAAGCCAGAACAAGTTTCACTCAAACTGCCGGTGTTTTAAAGTCCTTTGTGTGTCTTTATTAGGCAGGACAGTGAAGAGTGTGTGTTGGTATGTTGGGAGAAGAGAGTCGTAGAGGGTCGGACTCAGATCCAGGAGGACGAGATGCACGCTGGGCCAAACCAGCACCCCACGCTGCCTCATATTAATATTAGGCTAATAATAATAATAATAATAATAATGCCTAATATTAACAATCTCCATACAAAATGTGGGCAAAGTTTCAGATCATGATAGAAACGTATCTTGGAGTAATTCTGAGATTAGTCCGCAGGGGGCGCTAAACAGCTTGTTCTGCAAATCCCGTGATATGAAACGACGACATCAAGCGTCTACGTAAACACCGGAGAGCAGCGCTCCCCCCCTGGCAGCCCTGCAGCGTTCGACACCCGGCAGGCTTCCAGAGCGCCGACCAATCGGAAAGAAAGCGGGTCGCATAAGGAGGCGTGGCCTTAAAGAGAAAGCCGCTTTAAATGAAACATTTCATGTCGAGGCTGAAATGAGAGATTTCACTGACGCCAGTCTGAGTACCTGTTTCCACCAAGCGGATCAATTCTCTCTCATCCCAGTTTCAGTCTCTATCTCCTATAAATAAAGGCACAGAAGGTCACGCACATTAGCTGTGGTAACGAGTACATTTTAGTAGTTTTCTGATCTGATATCAACAGATTGTTCTCGTTACGTCAGGATAACAACGCTGGTGCTGCCGTGCAAATTACTTTCATTCGTCCTCAAAAGTCTGTTTTTTGAATCCTTAAATAAGATAAGTGAAATAAAATGTAGGATCTACGGTATGTCTGCTCAGGGCTTCCGTAGTCATGTGTGCACTTTGTGACTCAGCTTTAACGTTCCCCGAGGAAAAACAAAAACACTTCATGGGTAACGTAACACCAGAAACACCGGAGAACTGCAGACTGCTGCTTAATGAGGATTAGGGGGAGGGGGGGCAGCTGCAAGGTGCAAAGCGAAGGGCAACACAGGTAATGAACACACACACACACACACACACACCTACACACACACACACACACACGAACACACACACACACACACACACACACACACACACACACACACACACACACACACACACACACACACACGAACACACACACACACACACACACACACACACACACGAACACACACACACACACACACACGAACACACACACACACACACACACACACACACACACACACACACACACACGAACACACACACACACACACACGAACACACACACACACACACACACACACACACACACACACACACACACACACGAACACACACACACACACACACACACGAACACACACACACACACACACACACACACACACACACACACACACACACACACACGAACACACACACACACACACACACACACACACACACACAGAAGGAAAACAGCAGCAGCTTCTTAAAGAACGATCTTTTATGGCTCAGACTTTCACACAACACAAGTTTAACAACTCCACACACACACACACACGCACACACGCACACACACAAACACACCTACACACACACACACACACACGAACACACACACACTGTAAACAAACACACTGAGAGCACAGGTGTGTGGTAATAATCTCACCTTACTCATGAGTAAAGCCACAAGTGTCAGGTATCAATAAAAAGGCCGAGCCGCTCGCTACACACATGCTGCTTTGGAAACACACACACACACACACACACACACACACACACACACACACACACACACACACACACACACACACACACACACACACACACACACACACACACACACACACACACACACACACACACACACACACACACACACACACACACACACACACACGCATACACACAATAAGGAAGTTCTTTAACCCCTCGATGCCTATTGTCGCAAATTTGCATCGAACCGCTTCCGCTCCAAAGTCAGCCATACCAGCGTCCGTATTCCTCCACTGCCTGTTGATGCACTTTCAATACAAACATACAGCAGGAACCTTTTAGCAGCATTAGATTGTCATAGGAGCAGTCAGAGACAGAACAACATCCTACTAAGTCATGTTATGCAAACACGTGTTTGATTGAACTCATCACCACAGAGCATCGTCACTCTGACTTCTCAGTTGTCTCTATCAACACCGAGCGCAGCAGGTGCCAGAAAAGATATGACAATGTGCAGGTCAGCGTTCTTTTAGAGTCAGAAAACACGACATGCTGTTTGTTCAACTCTTTGAGATACGCACAGGTTTCATGGCTTCACAATGAACGCAGCTGTTAGTCTCATGCATCTTCAACTGAAAGATAATTCAAGTCCTTCACCTCTCAATGAGTTCCCTTCAGGTTTTTTTTTTTTTTTTAATTAAAGCTTAAAAAACTATTATAATAACTGAACTTGGCTCCAGCCTCCTCCAGTGTAAACGTTGCGACCGTGCCGACCGACCCAAAGCTGATTGGACCTGCAGGAACTGAAGCGATAATACAGACGACTCTCTGTCATGTTTTGCTGACCTGGTGGAGTCTGATAGTAAACAGTGCGGAAATCTGAGACGGGGTGTCCATCATGTTTACAGGGATATAAATAACCAGGTTAGACTCCTGAATGTGATCAAACCGAGGTCAGGCTCGTAATCGGGAGTCGTGCGGCGGCGGCAGCAGCTCAGTCTGTAGGGACTTGGGTTTATTTTTTTATTTTTTTTAAATGATAGGTTGGGAACCAGAGGCTCGTGGCTTCGAGTCGCGGTACGGACCACAGTATGAACGTTGGTCTGGTAGCTGGAGAGGTGCCAGGTACTGCTGAGGTACCCTTGAGCAAGGCATGCTGTCCTTGCAAGGTGCTCTCCATGTGTAGCAGCCCCACTCAGCGTTCAAGTGTGTGAGAAACAGGTCTCTCAATCACAGAGTGTAAACTACAACAGAGACCAGAGGGCGCCGAGACAAGGCCAAGACATTAAGGGATCGAGACCGACTCAAGACCAAGACCAAGACATGAAGGGATCGAGACCGACTCAAGACCAAGGCCAAGACATTAAGGGATCGAGACCGACTCAAGACCAAGACCAAGACATGAAGGGATCGAGACCGACTCAAGACCAAGGCCAAGACATTAAGGGATCGAGACCGACTCAAGACCAAGACCAAGACATGAAGGGATCGAGACCGACTCAAGACCAAGGCCAAGACATTAAGGGATCGAGACCGACTCAAGACCAAGACCAAGACATGAAGGGATCGAGACCGACTCAAGACCAAGACCAAGACATTAAGGGATCGAGACCGACTCAAGACCAAGACCAAGACATTAAGGGATCGAGACCGACTCAAGACCAAGACCAAGACATTAAGGGATCGAGACCGACTCAAGACCAAGACCAAGACATTAAGGGATCGAGACCGACTCAAGACCAAGACCCAGATTAAAGCCATTAAAACCACTGACACATCCTCGTCCTACGTGAAGGGGGCGTGTCACTCCCTGTGACAGTAACACCAGGAAAGCTGCGGCTGTAACCGGGGGATGAAAATCAAACTACAAACTACGTGGAAGAATAACCACCATAAGTGTGGTCTTGACCAGTCCAGATTTAAAACCTGGACTCAGCCCGAAGTGAAAAGGCTTTTGATTCAGAGACGAGGCCGAGACCTTCAAAAAGTGGTCTGGAGACCGGTCCTGATATCAAGCACTACAACACTACTGTAAACACACTGACAGTTCACAGCATCTTAAGACTCTGAAATGTAGCTGATGATACTTCACACACACACACACACACACACACACACACACACAGACACACACACACACACACACACACACACACACACACACACACACACACACACACACACACACACACACACACACACACACACACACACACACACACACACACACACACACACACACACACACACACACACACACACACACACACAAATCCTGTCTGCCACCTTCAGATTCTGTATTCATATTCAGATTTGTGTTTACGGCTGTGCCCGGCACAAACTGCATTCCTTCATCTACAGATGCCTTTTGAATGTTTTATGTCAGACAAGCCGAGCAGCCTGACAGACGACACGAAGGCGTGACCTGAAGGAGCCTGAAATAGTTGTTGTGATGAAAACTTGTTGTTCCGAGTCAGCCAGAGGAAACAACAAAATACGTCTGTACAAAACTTGACCTCATTACTTTAAATCTGCAGATTCATTAAAAGACAAAGATTTGTGGTTTCATCAGAACAGACAAAAGTCACTCTTCTGTTTTTACATTAGTTTACTATTGTTTTCATCACAGGCGATTATAGTTGATGGTCACACGATCAGCTAACAACATCTTTAACAACACGTTTAAATAATAAATACACACACACACACAGACTTACAGCTCTGATGGACAGCTGGTCAGAAAACACTCGCCCTTGTCTTCAGCTTGTTTCAAGTGAACTGATGGCATCTTTCTCTCTCTCTCTCTGAGCGTCTGTGTCTCTGTCATTCTCTGTATCGCTCTACCTGTCTCTCTACCTGGCTCTCAGCCAATCAGGGCTCACCTGAGCAAACCAATTAGACGGAGAGCAGCAGGTCTGGAGGAGAGAGAGAGAGAGAGAGAGACTCTGGTGAGGTGAGGAAGGCTGCGTCTGACTGGTGTGTTCGGTGTCGACGTCACCCTCACGTTTCGTTAAACTGACACCGAGGATGGAGGAAACACAAACTCACTTCCTCACTTCCTTACTTCCTCACTAACAAACTAGCTTAGCCTCTAACAGCTGGCTCACGTCATCCGTCTCTCACACAAACACTTTACAATTCAAACACCTGCTATATAGAGCTCAATAAAGTAGCCTGCAGCCTCTGACACACAAAGGAGCACAGTATTTAGTGTTGTGCTGAAATAAACAATAATAATGTTTGCTGTCCCTCAGAGGATGTTCAGACTGCAGCAGGAGGAGCATGGGATCACAAGAAGTCAAAATATCATCGAAAATCTACCATAAGATTTACAAAAGTCTGAATTTATTTTAATCAGTAAATTAAATTATTCGACGTAAACAAGCAACACTTTCTAACTCAGCATGTATACATATACCCATGTTGGAATTACACCATTTTGAAGCAGTCAAATAAAGCTAAAGTTGGCTATTAGCTACCCTCATATTAACTGGGGTGCAGATGGCCTAGCGGTTAGATGCACACTTCTAAGTCTCTTTTTAAGTCTTCATATTCGATTTTCTCTTCTCAGAAGATGAGAACCGGTCTCTTCTCCTGCTGCAGGTGCTCATGGGAATGTGAGTTCTCCAACAGGATACTACAGTCCAAAGGTCAGTGCAAGCCAGGTATGCAACTGCAGAGTTTAACCTGCTGCATAATCCACTGAACACAACATAGAGACCAAGGTCCACTGTTTTCTGCCTCATTACAAGCACACTCGAACAAGCAACATATCTGCTAAAAAGACGCACCTGACAGCGGGCGACTTATCGCAGGTCTCAATCAGATCCCTGCAGGAAGCCGATCAGACAAAACCACGCTCCTGCTCTCTGCACGTCTGGAGGAAGAATTTCTCACGCCTTCCCTCCTCACCACGCCTTCCCGTAATGCCACGTGCTTCAACAGCTATTCTACAGTCTGTGTGTGTGTGTGTGTGTGTGTGTGTGTGTGTGTTTGTGTGTGTGTGTATCTGAAGTCTAAAGTCCTGCATTGTGTTTATGCCTCTCACACGTCTTCCTGTGAATAAAAGCGACAGTAGCTTCCAGTCACACCCGAAACCCAAACACATACCTGGCTTTGTAGCTGACAATGCTTCCACCAGACTACTCGCAGAGATGCTACCTGACCACCCAAACCCAAAGGTATCAACACGGCGAGTGCTTCAGCGAGAGCCACGCATTCAACCACAAGCTGTCTAACGTATTTATCGATCGTTTGGTACCTGAAGTAACAGGTCAACGTGAAGAAGGTCCAACAACCTGAGTCAGACATACTGAAATATTCTCTCCCAGTGCTTCTATACTGGGACAAGATCAATAATCTCATTACATTGCCTAATGATCTGTAGCCATATCTCGTCTTGACTGTGCATGTAAACATACTCGGGGTTGTTCATGTGTTATTTTTTCTTGGCCAATAATTATAATACATTTCTTCGACACTGCCCTGTGGTTAGTGCGTGCGCCCCATGCGGGTCAGGTTCAAATCCCATCTGTGCCTCTTTTTTACAGCATGTCATTCCCCACTCTATGTCTCCCTCATTTTAGACTCCATCCACTGTCCTTCCTCAAAATAAAGGCATAAAAAGCCAGAAACAAACCCTTTGAAACATGTTTAAAATCTTCATGATAACAACTTGGATAAATTACAGACGGCTGACTTTAAACTCGGACTTGAAGAGAAACAAACCTGGTCAAATAAGCGGGCTAGCTAGCTAAAAGCTAGTTCTGGCACACCGACCATATGCGGCGGTAGCTCAGTATTTTGGAGAAAACATCTTAAATATGTTAACATTTGGTTCGGGGAACTTTGGCGCCCACCAAAGGTTTCTGAGTGTAACTGCACTGTCAGCCATCACCTCTCAGACAACGTGCACACCAGAATTTGTGTGAACAATGCTAACATCTTCAGCCTGCGTTAGCAAACTGTTTGCATGTGGAGTATGTGTCTGTGTATTGTGTATTGGCTATGTATTGGGTTTGTTCATTATAGTGGACGAGACGTTTTGAAAGGTTTCTCACTGGATGAATGAGAAGGAAAGCTTGTTGGTGTAAGATAAACATGAGACAACGATGATGATGATGATACGTCTCAGTGTGTCATCCGTCATCATCCTCTTCCTCGCTCCTTCGCCTTGGCCACTGTATCAAACAGTACAGAGACCAACTGACTGGCTTTGTTTAATATCTGAAGGCTGTTGTGTGAACTACCGCTGTAACACAAGAGATCATCCTCAGCCCGTTGTCATAGTTACAGAGAGAGAGAGAGAGAGAGAGAGAGAGAGAGAGAGAGATGCCATTCTCCCTGCTGAAAGTCCCTGTGTCATTACATCGACCTTTTAAAAGTAGAAAAGTTACACATTGTTGCTTTAAGAAGTATTCTTCAAAATACGTCGACCTTTTTTATTATAAATTCCCAAGAAGAATGTAAGCTAGCTCTCTGTAGACGACCTCTAAAGTACGTGAAGAGTTTGTTTCTCCTTCACATGTGGCTGCAAGACGCAAAAATAATCAGCACTGACATCGCTGGAGATAACAGGTTGGTAGCTGTGTTTATTTAAGACTATCAGCTCTGATTTGGACTCTGAACCAGGATGTGATCCAGACCAGTTACAGATTACACCGACTCAAGGAAGCAATGAGGAACGGAAACGTTTTGTGCTTTACTAACTGTGCAGAGGTTAAAAAAACAAAACAAGTGGAGTTGAAAACAGGAGACGAAACTACCTCTACAAATTAAACTTACTGTTCCTGCAGCTTTGATGTAAAAACAGCCAAGAGCTCATTCATTCACAGATATTACATTTTCGTTTTATCTGGATGAGTCAGGAGCTGCGTGGTGGCGCCGTGGTTAGCGCTGTAGCCTCACAGCGCTAACCACCTGATTTAAATCAGGTTCTCTCCGTGTGGAGTTTGCATGTTCTCCCTGGGCATGTGAGGATCCAGACACATGCTCGTTAGGTTAATTGTTGACTCTAAGTTGAACGTAGGTGTGAATGTAAGTGTGAATGTCAGCCCTGTGATTGACAGGTGACCAGTCCAGGTTGCACCCCGCCTCTTGCCCATTGACAGCTGGGATTGGCTGCAGTTGGATGAATGGATGTATGAGTCAGTTCAACATATAATTCCTGGTATAAAAGTTCTGTTGTAAGTTCGATAACCTAAAACTTTTCTGCCAGCTCCTGCATGGACGAGAAATGGTTTCAGGTTTTCTTTTGATCCTAACTTCAGTCCAAAAGTCTGTCCATATAAAACTCCAAACTCCTGTTGTTCTTGTTCTTTCCAGAGTGCAACAGCATCACACTTCTGCATGTGAAGAAGTGTAACACACACACACACACACACACACACACACACACACACTGTCTGTACCTGCGCACGGTGAGCTGCAGCGTCTTGTACGATCCTTTAACCAGAGCGATGGCCTCCTGTCTGTATCCAGTCAGCTCCACCTCGTTAATGACGATGATCTCATCTCCCACCAGCAGGGGTCGCTCCACACTGTCCGCCTTACCGCCCTCCTCAACCTGCACGGACACAAACAAAACAACAGGTCAGTGGGTCTCTGTCTCTTGCATGCAGTCTTTGTGCTAAGCTAAGCTAACACGTACGGACCTAGCTGAATACTGGTCACAGACAGAGCGATGAAACACGTCGAGTCACACCTTCTCTGGTGGCTGTTATCAGTGTTTCTATTGTTGTGAGACGCAAACAACACTCGTGTGTGGGGTCAGTTCAACCGAACAATCTGATTGGATGAGAGGAATTCTCTGAGTTCTGATACGGAGTCAAACAGCACTGGGACGTTTGCCATACGTCTGTTTCAGATACTGTTTACAGAGTGGAATATATTTCAGGTTACATGATGCAGTCTTTGTCTCAGCTTGTGACAAACTCTTCACCACAAAGATCGACAGATTTCCTCGATGAATAAGACGATGAGAAGAGAAGCGAGTGTGGTGGGGAGCTCCAGTCGAGTTTTGAAACCTGTGTTGTTTGAACAGCCAAATAAAAGATTTAATAATATTCTGCTTATCACTGTTTGTTAAACATGTAACACCGTCAAGGTCAAGCTGGTGTACTTTAGGATTATCTTCTATTATGGCCGAATCGCAGCCGTGCTGATTTTCAGAATACCAGCACGACCTCGAGTAGGATGGTGCTTACGTGTAGAAAACAAAATCCCTGCGAGGCGTCACATCTGCATTCTTGTTGTTTAAAGTGATGATGACCCAACTGAAAACACACACACACACACACACACACACACACACACACACACACGCCTACTGTGTGTATCAAAATGACCTCTCTGCATTATCAAAGCTGTGGATGATGCCTCTCAGCAGCCTGTCAGTGTGTGCGTGCAGAAGCTGCCTCTGGGTCTGTGTTTATCTGTGTGTGTGTGTGTGTGTGTGTGTGTGTGTGTGTGTGTGTGTGTGTGTGTGTGTGTGTCCTCTTTAAGGTCACGCTGTCTTGTGGTCTTGTTCTCTGTGTGATAAGCTCTGTTAAAACCTGAGTTGGTCGTCAAAATGTCTCTGGAATAAAAGTCAAAGGCTTAGACTGAATTCCTCGACGTCTTCAGAGTTTGATGGATGAAGTCGTTGTGAAATAAAAACAACAGAGGCTCCAAGTCAAGTCGAGGGTCTTGTTTTTTCCAACTGACGGGCTCAGATTGTTATTCTGACAGAAAGGATCCCGACGGACGTCGACCTTTTTTTTTTTTTTTTTTAATATCTTTGGAGAGCAGAAACAGCTGGTACATCACTCTCCTGAAAACCACCAGACTCCATCGCAGCACTTTGTCCTCACAGAACAGGAGCTGGAGGTCTACTTGGTGTTTCTGAATGATTTGCTACACACACACACACACACACACACACACACACACGCACACACACACCAAAAAAAAGAAAAGAAAAAAAAAAAGTTTATTTGAAAAAAACTTCTTATGGGGACAACATACCAGGAAACTCCTCTGAGGTCAAATCTCTGCTGTCTGAATAAAGAATCAGAGCATGTCAGTGAGAAACAAAAGACCGTTTAGTGGATCTTCTTCGATCTGACTCGTCTGCTCTCAGGGATCACACTGCAGCGCACAGATGCATCCTTACATTTCATTTACTCCCATCTCCTGCGATAACTCATCAATGTCAGTTGTTTTTCTATCATCCTCCATAATTTGTGTTTCACCGAAGTGTTTGTGAGTCTGTGGTGTCGCGCGGTCTGGCTGACTGATTTAGTGCATTCAGAAAACAATATCATAAAAAATAATCTGCGTTCTTCAAAGTTTTTAAAAAATCATTAAGATTTATGAAATCGCCCGCCGTGTAGACATCGTTTGGTTTTACCTAATTTACGTAACGCTGGGGTTCACTACGAGTTCAGCAAACAGTCAGCAGAGCGAGCCTTCATTTGACGGCTGTTTTCACATGCTCTCTTGTGATTGACAAAGCACTGTTCTGAAACAATAAACTCCACCCATCTGGGACTCCATGAATGTTAAAACAACTGCCAAGAATTTCACGCAGGGTGTGTCTGACCCTCTTCTGAATTACAACATGTGTTACGTTTGAACAAAAGCACATTGTGTTTTTGGCCCACACACTGCAGCACCCCCAAAAATACTCACGGGTCGTCCCCTAAAAAAAACAAAAAAAAACTGCAGAGGAAATGTATTATATTTAAACTAATGTGGCTTTTGTGTCAGGCCCGACAAAGGACGGCTTATCAACAACGCAACACAAACGTGAGATAAGTCTGATGATCGGTGCTGATAGGAGGAAGGAAACCAAACATCCTCTCAGAGCTGTGATAGAAAAACAAAGTGCTGAATGTAAACTCCTGCTGAGTTCTGCAGAAGCGTGCACTGTTTTCCTTATTCAAGAATAAATATACCCAAATAAGGTTTCACTCGGTAAGTCTGTAAGTGTGTGTGTGTGTGTGTGTGTGTGTCACTGACTTTGGTATTCCAGCTGAAATGTATTACCCTGCAGTCAGAGATATCCAAACAGAGGGGCTCGGCCTGTTCGTGCTGCGACTGAAACAACACGCCTCCTCTAATCAATGAAGAATGTGAAGAGCAGGAAAATCTCCTGAGACTGAAGAACCTGAAGGACGAGCTCGTTTTTATTCAATCACATTCATGTTCATCAACGACTCTGACTTCAGTGTGGTGCGTTATGAAAACCTCATTCTGTATGAAACGCGGTCGCAGCCTCAGTGATGTCACACGCTGGCCTCTGAAGAAGGCGTATAAAGCCCAGAGGTGGCTGTCGGTATTCTGAGAGTGAAGTACGGGACAGTGGACCGAGTGTGAAGTCCCTGTGACACGGGAGGACAGAAGTCACAGGTTGGTTTCGAACCCCTGCTTCAAGGATCGCAGCCTCTGTACATGAACGTGATCCATCAACCCGCCAGGGAGTCATTCAGACACACGAGCTGAAAAACTAGACGTCATCACAGCCGCACATGGACACAAACTAACCACGAGGCCAGCGGCGCCCAGTCTGTGTTCACACAGGGACATCAACCAACGCAACCAAAACGCGTGATGAGCGAGGACAATGCTCGCTGATTGGTCGGAAATTTCTTGCAGGAAAAATCCCAGAAGTAAACAAAGACGAGTCGACTCCTGATTGGCTGTGGCTGCTCCAAATGGATCGACGACTACACGGAGGTTATTCACACGTATCAGGAGGCGCGATCACAGCAATCATTAATCAATCAAATAGACGTTAAAGTGGAAGTGGACTGAGGAGGGCGACACACCTTTATTCTGAAGGTGAAGCTGTGGCAGCGTCGGTGCACATTTTCAGTTGGATGCCAATCATGAGACTTTCAGATTAATCTCATTAAGATTGGGTAACCTGAGCTGAGCTGCATGCCTGGATTACTCTCATTGTGACCTTTGACCCCCAGAAATGTACAAAACGGATGATAAACAAGCTGACCGAGACAAATCTGTTTATTCTGCTCTGGTAAAAAAATCAGAAACACAACTCATAATAATCTGAGTCTCAGGATTTCATTCATCATTCCTGACTTGATCAAATCCCTGTTCAATATTCATGAGTGAATTTTGTAGAGTTTAAACTCTTCACATGTATTCATGGTGGTGGACAGAGGACTCCAGTATTTGACTTAAACTTCCCATGAGATCATGTTTTAAACACGTGTCTTCATCACAGACTGTGAATGTGAAGATATGAAGCCTGAGTGATGTCAGCTGTCTGTTCCTGCAGGTCGCTGCGGAGGATCAGCAGCAGCCGCCGCCATGATGGAAGTCCTGATTTAAGCTAACGTTCAGTTCCACAAACTGCAGGATTTTGCACTCGGCTTCATTTTTCAAGAGCGGAAGGTGCCGTTTGGTCTTAACATGATTCTTGATTATGTCTGTCTTAACAACAGAACAACAGTGTAGATGTTCTTGAATGTTTTTAGGATTTCTTTTAAACATTTCCTCGAAAACGTATCACTTATCAAAGATTGCATATTTTTCACTCCTTCCACACATGAACTCCTGAAATGTGGTCGACAGACTCCCCCTGAAATCTTCATGTGTCGCCTTGTTCACATATCCAGCTCACAGTGGGAGGCTATGTCTGGGGGTTGTTTCTCGGGAAGCCGAACATGTAAAAGAAACAATGCAGATATGGCGGACAAAGGAACAGCGTCGGACGCTATAATGCGAGTCAGTAATTGGACGTATGCGCAGTATAAAGGGTCGGCTGGTGAGCAGAGAAGAATATGGAGCAGCTTCATTACATGCATGACCATCGAAACCAAGCGCTCAGCCCCATTTCCCGCTCCTTTGCGTTACATTTTCCGGAACATTCCCTCCTGTTTTCACATGTGGCTCACTCGATTTCACCGGGAAATGTATCTACAAGATGTCAGGAATAAAGTGGGTAAAGTTAGAGTGAAAAAATTCTCCTTTTGCGTTCACACATGCAGCTTTCCAAAACTGTTTGACGTATGTGAAAACACTGCAGGTGAATCTTGAAATCTTCCGGAGCGCTGGAACATCGAGTAAACGTGCCGGTTCCCGTGCTATTCCACCACGTACAGTACGGAGGCTGTGGTCCTTGATGTGGACGGTCCAGGTTCGAATCTGACCCACTGTTCCATCACTACATCCATCCATAATCTAAACCAGCTGTTGTATTTGGAAAGAGGCGGGGTACAACCTGGACTGTTCACCTGTCAATCACAGCTCTGACAAATAGAGACAGTCAACCAGCCACACCCACATTCTCACCTACGAGCACAGTCACCAGGTAACCTCACGAGCATTCACGAGTACCCAGAGAGAACCCTCACATGCACGGGGAGAACATGCAAACTCCATACAGAGAGGCTCCGGTCAGACAGGGATTCAAACCAGGAACCTCCTCCCTGTGATGCAGTCCTGTCTCTATGATGAAGGCATGAAAAGCCCAAAAATCTACTTTAAATCACTGATGTTGAAGAGAACACTCTGTGGCACATTGAAGGTGTAAGCATGTGTTAATCAGTTCATATGTGACGAGTCATTTTGACCATGAGCTAGCGAGGATGCACATCGTTAGCGCTGGGATTAAGGTGTCTTAGTGTGGTTGGAGAGAAAGGAAGCTTTCTGAAGGAAAACAGCGAGGGTGAAAAAAGAGCCGAGAGACGTTCAAACACGGAGAACGGAAAGAAAATAAAAAAAAACATGACTGAGTTCAAGAGCACCCAGGAAAACGCATAATTCACATTCTTGTCCTATTTTACAGCCGCTTGGATTCAATCCCAGAATAACCTCCACACACACACACCCACACACACACCCACACACACACACACACACACACAGACATTACACACACTCGTACCAGCCTGCTGATTTGCATGTTAATAAAATGAGGCCATGATGGCTGTGCAGACGGAGGGGGAATGATCAGTGGTCAGAAAGACAATAATTTACCAAACCAAAGTTTTCTGTGCAGCGAGCGTCGAGGCCTCAACCAGCTGCTAGTAAAGTCTTGCTTTTTTAGCTGAAGAGAGCATTTTTCTTAGGTAACGTTGTATTTATAGTGAGCTGGATTGTTTTTGGATCACATTGAGGTAATCAATGGTGCAATTCCTTTCAGGTGTTGTTTGGTGATATAAAAACTGGGATAAACAGTCAAATCTGTGAGCAGGTTTGTGTTTAATGAGAGAAACAACAACAATCAGATGTCCTGCATTTCTACCCGACTCAAACTGTGTGTTAAGAAAACGCCTCAATGTTATTTAACTGTGTCATTTCCTCTGATGTCACGCTTTGTGACTGAGCCACGCATGATGCTATACGGTACCATGTTGTTCTGCAGCGTTAAGTCATATTAATCATCGGACGGGTTGTTTTCTATCAGAGAGTGAGAAGACAATGTCAATGAATCTGGCCTTATTGTAAATACACACACACACACACACACACACACGTAGCAGCACCATAATGTCTATTTGACCTCTGTTGATTATTTATGCTTCACTCCTTTTATGGGCTTAATATCGTTCCAGCGACCTGGCACTTGGGCGTTTGACCTTATTTGACCTGTTCAGTTGGGTGGCGGGAGGCAGACAAAGAAGGTGGGCAGGTTTGAATATTTTCTGTTTGACCCTCATCGTCATCCTGTTAATCATCGTTTTTTTGGACTTTTGTATCAAAGTGTTTCGACGCTTTTTTGTTAAAATGATCAGTCAGTACCACGTGTGGAGAGTGAAGTGATGTCGCTCTCTTCCTCTGTGATCAGACATGAAGGAAGGTAGGCGGGGCTTTGAAGGCCGTTTTGGACGCCCCTGGGTTTCCCAGATATGAGAGCAGTTATCAGGTGAACAGGTGTTGCAGCGATGGAAGCGGGCAGTGGAACTGCTTCAGATAGAAGTGATTGTACCCGAGCTAAAAAGCCTCTGCATGTTTCTAATAAGCTCCAGCAGCAGAAAGCTGCCAAGTACCAAAGCCATCTTCACACATACAGGATACATGCCCATTATAACAGGACACTACCCTGTTGGATGGGGAGGGGCACGTAGATTCAGACGACACATATGGTATTAACAAAAGCATGTAGAAGGACATACAGGACATTCGTTGACAGGACAGAAACGTCATTACCACCTCCTTTTTACAGTGAATCTTCACGAGTTCTCACATCCGCTCAAATCAACTCCATTTGAAAAATTCTCTCGGGGGCTGGCAGGAGAAACTTTTGTCGTTAAAATAAAAAAGACACCCAGCAGTTTGCGTTAACACATGCAGATAATCCTGAAAACTTCAGGATTTTTTCAAGAGTTTTGAGCAAGTTTAAAAGCGCTGAACAGGACAACAGCAGCGAAGAGATAAGACATATGGCTCTGTCCACAGGGGGCGCTAAAATCAACACAAAGCAAAGTTTCTCACAAGGAGCTTTAACAACACTACTACTGTTAAATATTTATAACAGGACTACAGTGGACAATTACTAACATGCTGTTACAATAAGGTCCAATTTACAACCTCATAAATTACATCTTCAGCTATTATAATCAGGCCGATATGAAGCTATAGGATATCCAAATGAGTACAGATATATATATATATATATATATATATATATATATATATATATATATATTTTCAGGTATAAATAATTAAAGTTATTTACAGGATATTGTCAATACTAGAACATATTTATTTATAATAACTCAACAGGTCCCAGTGGTGTTGTGGTGATTTAATGACATGTCATGTGAGAGTATTTCCGGTATCGTACCTTGGAGATGATGAGCGGCTCTCCGTGCTCCAGGCCGCCCTGCAGGGTGAAGCCCCATGGTGCTCCACCCTGCAGCCGGGCCTCCACCAGCACCCAGCCTCCTCCTCCTCCACCCGCCGCCTGCTGCTGGAGCTGGAGCCCCGCCCGGCCGCCGCTGCTGCCCTCCATGCCCGGGACCAGGGAGCGCTGTCTCCGGGCTGCTCTGCTCTCTCAGCCCGGCTGCGGCCCCGGCGGACTGAGGAGCGGGTTACCGGACAGACGTTAAGGATGTCCTCTTCACGAGCGCATATCCTCCATTCATTGATTAATCCTCGTTAAGAAAACAAAGTGGAGAGAAAAAAAAGTAAAGTGTCCGAGCACCGAGCTGCGTTTCCTGCAAAGTGCATTCCTGAAGCGCAGAGAGCGGCTGATCCTCCAAAAAAACCGAAACTTCACTTCAAAGGAGGTGAACAAGTTATACAGAGAGGAGAAAATGTGAAAAACTTCAAGATCATCGGGGTCAGATGAGATCTGCTCACACAGAAACCCAAACCTCCTCTCTCTCTCTCCCCCCTGTTCTGTCTCTCCGTCTCTATCTCTCTTCCGAAAATCAGTTTAGCATCACAATAGGATTTACTGCGACTCAGTGAGCGAAAAGAAAAGAGAGAGAGAGAGAGAGAGAGAGAGAGAGAGAGGGGGGGGGGGGGGGAGTGAGATAGAAAGAGAGGGGGGGGCAAGAGAGGGGAAGGAGAGGTATCGAAAGAAGTTAGAAAGGAAAGAGGAGAGGGAGAGGGGAAGAGACAAAGAAAAGTGGAAGAAAAATAGGATATGAAGGAAGGAAAATGTGAAGTAATCAAAACAGAGGAGAGCTGTGAACAGAGGGAGAGTGTCTCCTGTGTGTTTCCTGTGTGTGTGTGTGTGTGTGTGTGTGTGTGTGTGCTGATGAGTTGTAATCCAATCCTCCACAGCAGAGCTGAACTCTGCAGCAGCAGCAGGTCTGACTCTGTTTCCCCTTCACACTCGAAGCAGATTACTGCAGCACAGGCACATTAAAAGCACCTGCCGGGTAAACTGGATCTAATGGTTTTACACACATCACAACAAGCAGGATCAGGCATATCAGCTGCAGGATGATGATCAAGTTCTGGTGTCTGCAGAAAATCTAAAGGCCGCAGGTAATTCAAAAGAACTCGATCTGTTTGCAGCTACGCTTTCACTCCCTTCTTTCAACTTGTGGTTGATTACAGTCTTTAAGTCTGATCGGGTTGCATGTTCACTGCATGCAGGAAAATCAGAGCAAAAGGGACAGAATGCAAACAAGTGGCAGCCTCTGCAAGACGCTGACAAATGAAGTCGTGTAAAAGAACCTGCAGTACCTCAAGTGTCCACTAGAGGCTGGCTGCAAAAGCCAACAAACCATCATACAGCCCACATTAAAATGTACATTTTGGAAGCAGAAATATTAAACATGTTTACAGTAGAGTTCAAAACAAATATTTAGGGGGAATAATTCAGTTCTTTATCCATCAAGTCATCCACTCTGGGGCGCTGTGGAGCCTAGCGGTTACTCTGTACGCCCCGTGTACGGAGGCTATAGTCCTTTAAAAGTTATGCATTTGCATAATTAGAGGCGGGCTGAGTTGACTGTGTCAGGATGCTTAAGCCCCGCCTCAGCTCTGCTTCTGTACCAGTTACTGAATGTGACCTACATCACTGGGCTTCATAAAGCGATGGCTAACATGACTGAGGCTACGTCCATGTTTTAAACAGTCTATGAATGCAAACGACCAAAATGTGATCCAAGATCCACTTTTACACATCGTCTCTGTTCTTCTCTCCCTTGACTTCAGGTGTGTCTGTGAGGTGGTTTGACCATATTTACAGTCTATGGGTTTGATGAAGGTTTCATTAGGTGTATCCGCATACAGGGGTCGTTGGACAGAGTTTTCTACCTGGGGACAAGTAAGACATTTTAATCAGATATGAGGTTTTCTGCGTAAGGCACCTCTGAAGGATTTCAATGACACAGACGGGATGAGAGAGATTTGTTCCGTCTTGTGAAAGCTGCACAGCTTCTTCATTTAGCCGGGACATTTCTAAAACCAGATTGTGTTTGAAGCAGATTAAAAAGCTTTGAGAAGCAGCCTCTGAGCAGAGACAAGATGAGAGACTGCCATCTAGAGGAACATATAAGAACTACATGCAACAATGCAACTTTATATCCTCTTTCACTGTCGTCCTCGTCTTGTCTCAGGACCCTCCCTTCAACTCATCCCTGAAAACTGTTACCCACGTTTCTGATCATTTTCAACCAATCAGATTGAATTCAAAGTGCAGTTTTGCAGCGTGCAGCTTCCATGAAATGTTTTGGGCCTCAGACGATGCAAAACATCTGACGGAAGCAATAAACTTAATAAAACACTTTAAAAAGAAAAGAAAAAAAAAGGTATTTACCAGACGTGTGTTTGCATACCTTTGGGTCCCGACCCGTCAGTCCACACCTTCACGTCAACACACTGATGGTAGAGGCTGCTGTGGAGAGAGACCATCACAAGTAACTTCATACACGGGAGCAGCTTGGTGTTAAGTGTCTTGCCCAAGAACACATTGGACATGTTGCTGCAGGAGATGGGGATCGAACCCCCGACTCTACCAACTGATCCACAGCCGGCGGAGGTTTTTTCTGTTTTGTCCTGACTCGCATCGTGCATCGTTATTACCGGATTTGGGATTTTCTTCTTCTTCTTCTATTTTTGTTCATTGTTGAAAAGACAAAATAAAAACGCCCCCCCACACGTTCTGCGTGTTCTTATCTTTTATGCAGAAACATAAACTTAGAGCATGTATAAAGTAAAAAGATGAAAAAAAAACCAACATCCTGCATCATTACAGCGAAACAAAAAACAGTAGATGTGATTCAGACAAGGCACTTTGAAGGTCGATCAAACCGTGTGAACACTGATTACAGGTGCAGATTAAACATTCAGATTTAAATGTGCAAAATAAAAACATGTTATAGTGCTCACAAATATAAGACGGTTATTGCTTGGAAGGTTTTGATTCTTTGAAACTCGAACACTGAATAAGAGCAGAAATATTAAAACATCCTTAAAGTCATATCATGCATAGATTTATCGGCTTTAAAAGTTTGTACAGCTGAGCAGCAGAAAAGCTTAATGCAAAGATGTTTTGTAAAATAAATGTAAAAAGAGGTAACAAAGCTTTAAAATAGAGGAACCCATGAACTTCACGTTAAATATTAAAAGACGGCCTTAAAATGTTTCATTACACTGTGACAGACCGGTCTCCCACACTTACAGATCTGTTTAGGAGACGCTGCAGAGACACGGGTCAGAAGCGTCTTCACCAACCGATTTCAAATTTAAGATAAAAAAAACAAAAAAACATTTGAACAATGTGATCTCGACAAAACCACATCAGAGGATGGATCACAATAAATAAAAACTAGAAAGAAAGCAGTGTCCATACATAACAGATCTGATCTCCTGATCCCTCTTCTTTTGACATCGTCCAAAAGATAATAAAGACTCTTAAAACTCTTAATGGCAGGATGTGTTGGATTTTTGTAAATCTGTATTTTTATCCTTTATATTTTTGCATATATTTTTTAAATCTTTCTAATGTTAGTTTATGCCATACAGATTCTTCTGTATGTCCAGCACATGTTGAAAAATGTACAATAAAGTGAATTGTAAACGTGTAGCATGCTAACGTTACGTATGCAAACGTGTTTCTGTTCGACTTAAGGTGCTCAACATTCAGCAAGGGATTATTTTGTTTATGAAACACACAATGCTAAGTGGCTAATATTATTAGCCTTCCTTCCTTTTAGTGTTCTTCACTTAAAGCTCCTGCGAGTTAACTTTTGGTTTGTGTTGTTTTTGGCGCCCCCCTTTGGACAAAAGGGGTAGTTATCTCTTTACTGTTTCTTTAGCATTTTTGTATCTGCATGTTGTAAACCACGTCACCTGATACAGCTGCTGTTTACGTCATACAGATGAATCTCCTTCGTTTTTCAGGTCTTAAAGAAACATCAGAATCAGCCTCAGACCAGCTAAGCGATCCTCAGAGGGGATTCCAACTAGTGACACAATGCCAAGAATAAATATGGAACCTTTCCAAACAATAAACCAGGACTTCCTGTCCAATCAGGAACTGAGGTCTCGTGTACTCATGTCGGGAAAAACTCCACAATCACAAGAAAAGCATTTTGTAGTGCTGTCCGAAATAATGAATGGACACAATTATACCCAAGATAGTGGACTCAATGTTTCCCACAATGCATTGTGAAAAGTAGTGTACAGCCTACAGTCACTGACCGGTCACAGCTTTTAGAGGGTCAAGATGATAAAGCTGTGATCCGTCACTCTGTCATTCCCGCTTTTTACCTTTTATAATTCAACTCTATAGTCACTGCTTTTATTGTCTTTGGACTTGTCTCTTCTGGATTTTGTGTCCTGTATTGTTATTTTCAATCAAATATTTCCCAGAGTGCTGCACGTGTGAAGGCAAACAGCAGACAGCTGAATTCTTGACACAGAATATACCAGTAATTATTCCAGATCTCTCCGTGAAGGAGGGTGAGCCGATGTGTGACCTCTTCTCTGCTCACCTGTGTTTTCTCTTCCACTCTTCTGTTTGTAAAGATACAAAACCAAAGCTGCTCATCACAGCATCAGTCATGTCGAATCGACCCAGTCGAGTCCCAGCCTATCAGGAAAGTCTCCCGCTTTGAGGTGGGAATGTGAAGAGGGAAGTCAGGAAGACTTCTGGGACTGTCCTGGAATATTCCAGACATTTTCATGAGTATGTTTGAAAACTGCTTCAGAAGCACGTTAAGTGACCTCTGTGATCCGAGTGAGCTACATAAATGAAGCTTCGATGTTCAGACAGGTTTCTAAAAAGGTTCAGTTTGGAATGACTTTACACCAAGTAGTATTTGTTGGAAAGCAACGGGAATAAGTGTTAAGAGTGAAGGATAAAGACGCTAACTCTCGTCTGACACGCTGTGGATCGTCTCGATTATTTTCTTCTTCAGTTTCTTCACTTTGTCCGGCGGCGTCTCGTTCAGACACTCCTCCACGTACTTCAGGAAGCCGGCGTGCGGAGACGCCGCCTGCCTCTGACACAACGTCCTCATGAAGTCCAGAACGTCGTTGGACATGGCAGGGGGGCGTCGGCTCGCTCGCTTGCGTCCCGACGCTCTGCTGTCAGTCCGAGAGGACGGGGAGGTGCAGGGGGAGGAGGAGGGGGAGGAGCGCTGAGAGTCTGGGGGAGTCGGTGAGGGCGGGGCTTCCAGGTTTTGCGATGCGACATGCGGTTTGTTTCCACATTGAGTAGCGGCGTGGTAATGCAACGGTGGGGGCGGAGCTTGGCTGTCCAAGCGGAGGAGGCGGGACTCCTGCGGTTCGATGTAGTGCAGCTCCTCAGGTCGTTCGTCCTCGTCGCAGGAGTCGCAGAGGAACATCAGGTTGTGATAGTGTTTCCACTTGGGGAGGTAAAAGTCCTCGGAGCCGCACGTTTTGTTCGAGCTCACCGCCTTGTGTTCCCGCTGGAAGGTTGTCCGCAAGTTCCTGAACTTTGTCTTGATGTCTTCCACTGCAAAAGGAACGGAGCACACAAAACGTCAGCGTGGACACTCATCGAACGTTAAAGAAATGATTCAGACGTCACAAAGCGAGCAGCTCCTGTGGAAGGGACTCGAGCGCTACCTGAGAACGGGACCGGCTCATTCTCAGACAGGATCCGGCTCAGCGTCTTCAGCAGGCCCTGCCTCTGCAGCCTGTTCCTGTAGCTCTCGGACCTGTGGTTCCACAGACAGCTGTGCTCTACATGAAGCAGAACACACAATCTCATTTAGACTCATCATTTCAGTCGGGTCTCTTTTTAATCCTGCTCGAGTACGCCACGGTGCGGCGTGACCGCACTCCGAGTCATCCGCCGCTAACCGAGGGGCCGAGAACATCTTCAGGGGGACGAACTTCCCACACTGGTAATGTCAATCGGTCACATGCCTCGAACTTTAGCTCCATCTCTAAGATGTCTACGCGGCGGTCAGTGTTATTAATCTCGTCTCATCTCGCAACTCATAAATCAGCAACTTCAACTTCAGCTGACTCTCTCTCTCTCTCTCTCTCTCTGTCTCTGTCTCTCTCTCTCTGTCTCTGTCTCTCTCTGTCTCTCTCTGTCTCTCTCTCTCTCTCCCTCTCTCTCTCTCTCTCTGTCTCCCTCTCTCTCTCTCTCTCTCTCTCTCTCTCTCTCACTTCTCTGGGAAGTCGACTATCTACAAATTCAACGAGTGACTGAACTCGAACAGGAGAACGAGCGAGACGTCAAACACTCACACACAAGAAGAGACGAAAACCCACCAGAGTAAAAGGAAATGAGCTGCTGAACTTTAGCTTCGGTCCACTGACAGCGGGAGTCTGCGCTCAGCCTGCCGTCGGGATGAGCTGAGCCGGATTTGGAGGAGTTTAAAGCAAAGGTGTCCGAGGACGGTTTGAAGTCCGGGAATGACGGCGGCGGAGATGCGGGAGTGCACGTTTGGTCGGCTAGTTTGGGAATATCTGGACATTCGGGGAGGAAGATTTGGTAGACGTCAGCGCTGAGGTTGGTTTTGGCGTCGTTGGAGGGAGCGTTGAACTTGATGATGTTGTTGTTGGTGTGGGCGGAGCTGGAGGAGAAGCTGCTCAGAGTGGACGACGGGGTTCGGTTTCCGTGTTCCAGGTCGTCCTGCGGCGTTAGCATCTGCAGCTCGTCCGGATTGTTGTCTTCGTCGCAGGACTCGCAGAGGAAGAGCAGCTGCTGGTAGTGTTTCCATTTGGACACGTAGAGATTGTCGGACGCCTTGCTCGCCTGCACCGCCTTGTATTCGCGGTGAAAGACGGTCCGGAGGTTCTTGAACTTGCTCTTTATGTCTTCAACTGCAAAACAAAAGAAATGTAGATACTCACATGTCTGTTTTCTGAATGTATTGACTGCTGGTTCCTTCTGTGTTGCTCTATAAATTAAGAATAAACTGGGTTTGATGTTTTACATTTAAAGGAGCCTGAAAGATTGAAAGCTATGAAAAGTTCTGGCTTGCTCCAACACGCAGCTACAGAACTGCAACGTCACCCTTCAGGGGAAATCGAACCTGTTCCCAAAGTACTTGAATTTGTCACTTACAGGATCGAGTTTTTAAAGTTGTTATAAAACCATCACAACAAGACTCCATACAGATAAAGACATTTTTAATGAAAGCGTTAAGATGCTCTGAAAACCTCTTCAGGCTGTCGCATCAGCTCAGAGTCCAAGGTCATCCCTGGATGTTCAAATATTACAGGTGCTGTTCTTTCCTCTCCAGTGGGGATCAAACCTCTCACAGTGATGCTGCGCTGAGCTGGACCAATCCAAACAACGGATCTTTACCTGAGAAAGGCACCGTGTGGTCCGACAGCTGCCCCCTCAGAGACTCCAGCAGCCGGGATCTGAGCTGCCGGTTGTTGTGGTTTTCAGACTTCTTGTTCCAGAGACAACCATGGTCTGTGAACGACAACACAAAACAAACCAATCTGTCATCGTACGGATTCAAACTAGTTTCACTTCTCTTCTCCTTCTCTGAATCTGACCTGAGCTCGTAATAAGGCTTCTGTTTACCACAGTAAAAGGCGATGAGTTCACGCTCCCTCTCTTCAGTCCAGAAACATTTCACCATCATGTTGGAGGGGATGCAGGAGGACAAGGAGGACGGGGGCGTCTCCTGGTTTGGCAGGAAGGAGACGATCAGTCCCGGTGGGTTAGGGACAGAGGGGATCTCCTCCTGTGGCGGCGAGAGCGGCGGCAGCTCGTCGTGGCCGTCGTCCTGGTCCCAGGAGGCCTGCAGGAACATGAGCTGCTGGTAGTGTTTCCACTGCGGCACGAACACGTCGTCCGACCTGCACACCTCACTCGCTTTCACCATCTTGTACTGCCGCTGGAAGGTGGTGCGCAGGTTACGGAACTTGTTCTTGATGTCTTCAACTGCGAAGGAAAACAAAAGGAGGGAGGGATTTTTGTTTGCTGACCTGACGCGACACCAGGAAAGATTCAAGGATTCAAGCCTGACGTGTGACGAGACATTTTGCTTATCGCTCGGCAGAGAGTCGTCTAATAAACCCAAAGATATGATTTCATTAAAGTTCGGATTTCAACCCCTTTTTTTTTAAGGTGCTCTGATGAGTTTAGAGAAATGTGAAAGTTGGAGAAGTGTACAGATTCTGTGGTAAATGTTCATAACTCTATAAAGAAACCCTGGAAAAATGTTTGAAGATAAAATGCTACGTGAGAAGTTACCGTAACTCTCCTGGTCCCTTCAAGATCCAAACAAAGTTCAGGGATCCATTATTTCCTTTAAATACAGTTTATGACATAAAATTGTTTCACTTCGCCAATTTTTAAATTTCACGACCAAATAGGGATTACCCCAGAAATGTTTATTTTATTGTTTTATTTCGAACATGTGAAGACAACAACAAAATAATAAGAAAATAATCATCAAAATATTTTTAAAAAAAAGTAACATGTCCGAAAAGGAGTAGTAAGAAATATAAACTTATTTATTACTACCCCTTCTCCATTCTAAATCTTCATCACATATTGCTGTCATTTCCATTTGATAACAAAGACGTTCAAATGTCAATAAATCAATAAATATAGAAGAATGCCGTTTTGCCTTCTCAATGCAGAAACTTGAAGCTTGAATTTCCCTCGGGATCAATAAAGTATCTATCTATCTATCTATCTATCTATCTATCTATCTATCTATCTATCTATCTAACTGTCTGCGTCTTACCTGAGAACTGAACAGGAGGAGGGTGAGCTGACAGAAGGATCCTCAGGTGTTCCAGAGTTTTCCACCGCAGCTGTCGGTTCCGGTAGCTCTCGGACTTGTGGTTCCACAAACAGCTGTGCTCTGAGAACAGACAGAAACATGTCAGCCACGATGACTCGTCAATATTTAAACAGAGTCCAGAGAGAGAGACAGAGAGACTGTTACGTCTCCACTCTGACCAGGAGCGTGTCAGGGGACGGTACATGAGACGAGTCTCTAAAGTTAGAGCCTGTAGGAGCGAGGAGGCGTATGTTACATAATCCTATAAATCAATGAAAGATATGATCATCGATACAGCACGGTATCGATCACATCTCAAATAAAGATCCTTTCATTTTTATTAATTGATTTTAAAAATACAAAAAGGGGTAAAAATCATGCAATTTAAGCAAGCAAAATGTAAGACTGAAGAAGGAAACACTAAAGTACGATACTATAGTAAACAACATTATTATAACTGGCTGAATTGTTTAAAATGCTGTTAAAACGTTTATGTGTTGATCTAAAATACACGATTTAAAGATGTATTATTCTGCAGACTTTGATGGATTAGGACTAAAATTATCTGTTTGGAAAAAATGTCCCTGTGTTTTTGATTTTTCTTGTTATTGCCTCACCTTTTATTCAGATAAGACATTAAATAAAAAGATGTGAGTTTATTTGATAATAATTATATATGTATATATGTTTTGTTCTAATTATTGCAGGATTTTTTTTGCTACTGCTTTGCAATGTATTTGGACAATATTGCTCATTTCTGTTGAGTTTTTAGGACTCATTCTATGAAGTTATTTTCGAGAGTGTGTTTGATTTCTATTGTAATACAAAGAATCATGAGTGGTTCATTAAATTAGAGGTGACATTTAAGATCCCACCTGCGCCAAAGTTTTTGAATAATAGTTGAACCTGAGACTCAAAATATTGCTCCAAACACAACAAATAAAGTCAACAAACTTCTTTAATTTTATTAATGTATAGAGAAATACGCAATAAATCATCATTTTAAGTCCTTTAAATGTATTTGACAGCTCGTTTTACTCGAGTTGCTTTGCTGGTCGCCATTGCTCTTAACCGTCGATATTGCTCATTGCTAGAGGCAACGGTTGCCGGAAAATGTTGCCCCCTTTCCGACAACACATCGACCAAAAACAGAGCAACTTTGGTCGGTAAGAAAAGTTGCTGTATTGGAGGGTCAGACTTACTGGAGAAAAACGCAATGAGCGCCCTCTCTTTCTCCTCCGTCCAGTAGCGCTCCGCTGCGAAGCCAAACGGAGACGCCTCCATGTTTGTTGTTGCTGTTCGTCCCTTCCTGAATGACGCAGCGGGGTCACATGACCCACAACGCGGGCTCTGATTGGACGATTAACGGAGATATTCGCGCAGTTGCCCTGGAGAGGTCGCTGTTCATCTGCTCGCGGAGGGAGATATTGCCCACATATAAACAACATAAAAACATGCATATAGATAGTGCCTGACTATTACAGCTCTGAAGCTCTGCATTAATCTAACTGATTATATATATATATATATATATATATATATATATATATATATATATATAATATGTATACCTATAATCAATATATTATATTTATACCTGGAAGAAACTCCCAGAAAGCTACAGGTCAGCTGAAACACTGAGGTTAGCACTTTTGGTGCTTTAACACTGAACCTGCCTTTTATTAAACTATTTTAACTTAAACGCTTATTAAATAACTTTTTTTACATTTTCATTTGTGTTATTTAATTGTGTTAAAGACAAATTAAGGACAGGACAGAGTTTCTAAAATCAATGCAGCAACAGATTGTAAATGTCTTCTGTGTCTCACACTGTCTATGTTTCATCCTTCCCTTTACACCTCTCAGTGTACGACCAAATGTCCTTCCAAAGATGAGCCGTCTGGTTTGGCAAACTGTCAGTGCACTCAAAAAGAAATCTGATCTGATTGATTGAGACTGCAGGAAAAATGAATGGAGCTAAAACATCACATATCTCTGCAGACTGTTTTTGAACTGGCTACTCTAACGCACACCAATCAGCCTGTCAGTGACTTTTCACTTTATACATTCAGAGTACGAGCAGCTTCCCTCTGCTCAGAGCTTCACAGTTCCCCGGTGTTGACTGAAGAGGTTTAAAAAGTAAAGTGTCCTTGTTTCTATGAAATCTTTAAATATTGAGAAATAAGACAGACAGCACTGGGATATAATGCGTCTTTGTGTGTTTTCTGAAGTATTTGAAGAACCTGACGTTATTTATATACTGTACTTTTTTCAGGACAGTACTACATAATATTTGTTTAATGTGAATGATGTTAATTGATGGCTGCTGTACGGACAAAGAGCCCAAAACAAAGCTCGCACTTTGTAATCCTTATCTTGACTTCTTCGTTGAGGAGGAGGAGGAGGGGAATGACCACGTCAAACAGGAGTTCTTTTTTTCTTTTTTTTTAAAAACACACACCATTCAGATTTCAAGTGCTGTTTTGTTTTTAATTTCCAATAACCAACATCTGGCTCGTACAACTTCCAGACAAGACGACAGACAGCGTGTATTTACAGTGAATCCCATGTACATTTAATATCTTCACATGTACAGACATCCAACGCATGTACAATATTTACACCGCTGAGTCAGCCTCACAGGTGAGAGTAAAATCAAATGCAGTGCTCATATGTACACTAATCTCCTACTCGTTAGATGGGTTTTTGGAATAGTTACTTATACAAACATCATATTGGGACTATAGAAACCTGGATTAACACTCATCCTGGTTTATGCACACCTACATAAGAGGGTCTGGGTTATCAAAAAAAAAAAAAAAAAGCAGAGAAATATATCTGAATGCAACGTTAACAGAGGGGAAAACAGGTGTTGTAATTATGTCAATAAAAATAAACTGAAGCATCTAACTGATATAAAAAAAAATTAAAACAGTTGAGAAAAATGCAAATATCTTGATCTGATCTAGCACCTTTAAATCCGTATAAAAAGAGTAGATAATCATCATGTTTGAAAAAAAAGACAAAAATACAGAACAGAATGATTTCCTGGATACTAATGTGCATGTAAACAGTCAGAAAGAAAAAAACAGGAAGTAATTGTTTGTATGAACGAAGAAGAAGAAATGTAGAACAGAAAGATCGACGCTCTGATTCGTTGAGTTGTAAAAACCGAGCGCAGACGTCCGAGTCTGGACCGCGTGAGCGCCGTTGAGCTTCACCGCACTGACATGTGAAGGGCCGACCGCCATCACTCTGAACGACCCACGCTGCACTTACATTATATACAAACCAATAGATCATTCTCATGTACATTTTAAGGTCATAAAGCAAATCACTCTGTGTCTGTTATATATTCTCTTAAAGTCTTCAGCTTTTCTACTCTAAAGCTCTCATTAAATCTCTTTTCAATACTTCAAGTATAAGTTCATAAAATACCGCTGGCAGCGAGAAAACCACACGACTGCAACGTGTGCTTGAAAATCAAACATCGGATTTTCCTTATATCATTTAAAAAAAGAAAAAAAAAAAGGACTACGAGACGCTGAAGCACACACATGAAATCAAATATAGAGGAACAGGGTCTAAGTGGAAAGTGCATCATTTATAACCTTCACATCTACGCTTCAGGCCACAAAAACAAGATCAAGTCAACACATCTTCAGGGTGTCATAGTGATGACACAAATCAAAGCAAGCAGAAGGTGCAGGATACATTTGGCGTCACTCTGAGAATCCATCATTTATCTCAATCTTATACACATACATTATTTTTTTTAAATATAGGAAAGTGCAACTTATAATTTAATCAGCACCACAACTGGTGATGTTAAAAGAGGAATATCTTGAGATAACAGGAAAGCTTCATCCGAGCATCGCGTTGACAAAGAGTTGCAGCTCCGAGGTTTTCCCTGCTGCCAGCAGCCAGCAGCACTTTCATAAAGTGACTTTGATATCAAACATCAAACAGTGGTGAAGGAGCGATGGGGAGGGATGATAAAACACACTGATCTGAGGTAGAGTGACAAACAGGTGAAAGAAGGAGCGTTACACTGAAACTGGAGCGTTTAGTTTTTTGTTTTTTTTAACTTAAACCTCTTTATCATTCTCGGGGTTTCTCATCTTAAGATCTGTAGAATATGTACAATAAATATATATACCTTTATTTAAGGGCCTTTTTTGGCTAAAATATCTCCCTGGGTGAAATTTGAGAAAAGAGAAGAAAAAAAACTTGGCAATTAAAAGTTAAGCTCTTCAAACTGATATTATGACATGAAAGAGTTCATGTAGCCGCCGCGTCTCTTAGCTTTTAACATTCATACCTGGTCAGCGGTCAGCTCGAATAGCAGGTGAGATACTGTACACTTAAAAAAAATAAAAATCCCTTGAAACAAACAAAATAAAACCTGTAACAAAAAATGTTCAACACACAAAAAAAATATATAAACACTGATGTTTTGGCTGCTGTAAATATTTTTGCAGACGTATTTCTTTTTGTACAACGAACAATAAGAAATCATTAAATACAGCTTCAAATGATACAGCTGAAGGTAACAATACCTTGTTAGTTTATCACAAAAACAATCAAAGACTTCAAGCTTAAAGATGATGAGCAGTAATCCTTCCACGAAAGCCTCAAAAATACTTCTCTCTCCCTTCACGGGGGATTTGATGCGGGTGAGTCCCAAAAGTGGGCGTATCCCCCCAAAATGGGCGTGTCCATTCCTTAAAAACGCAGATGATCCCTCTGCTTGTTAATCAATCGATGGTCTCCGGTTGGCTCCGCCTTCTCAATCAAAAAACTGTCAAATCAACCAAAGACATCGTATGGGCAGCTCAGACGCCCTTGCAAAAGAAACATCCTCATTGGTCGCTCAAGGATGTTGATACCTCCGTTAATAGGAAGTAATATTTCCTTCTCGCAAAGAGAATGCAATAGGAGCTTCTTGCGGTCAATCTTCAGACAATAAAAGAACACTGAGTCCCGCCTTGGAAATGTATAACCGCTTCTTTTGCCCTTTAAACCAAGGGTGTCAGTGCATCAAGCTCCGCCCTGTGTGTCAATTCTAGCTGTCCATCAAACAATACTGTCCTGCAGGAGTGGCTCGAAGTCCTCGTCGCTGGCAGTGGGAGGAGTCTCCTCGTCGCTGCCCGGTAGAGGCGTGTTGATGTGGACACCCGCCAGCGAGGACATGGACTCTTTGCTGTCTGGGCGGGGCTTATCGCTGAGGGACAGATGAGAGGACGAGGAGGAGCAGGTGGGTTTCTCAGGGATGAAGAGAGCGACGATGAAGGCGATGACCACGGTGCACGCCCCGAACAAGAAGGGCGGACCTGGGATGAGGGCTCGCTGAGAGAGAGACAAAGAAGGACAAAGGTTGCATTTTGTTGTCTTTTATCAGGTTTCTAAATAACAAAGAGACAATCTTGGATTTTTGTTTTTAAGTTATTCTGAACACCTGTTACAGATTTAAGTCTGCCAGCTAACTTTACAGCTAATGAGGCAGGAGGAGATTTTGTTCTCTTTCCAAAATCTACTCGTGCATGTACAGGGGTCTTAAATACCAACACAAAAAACAAGTGAAGAAGCCGGGTTTAAACATAATTCTGAAAACAAACAGAGATAAGCTCGCCCTGTTCTGTCACACTATGTGTTAAGATGTGGGCACAGGTTTCCCAGATCTGCAAAATAATGAGTGTGAGTTGGAGGCTGGAGGACAATCTGTGTGTGCAGGTGGATTTGGATGACCTCAGATCCACTCATCACTCTTTAAACTGCGGACTCTGCTTCCCCACACAGGCGGCTGTCTGCATGTTTGTCGATACGTCCGCCTGAGACGGAGCGCTCGTCTGTGAACATCAGGTTGCTTCTCCATCAGAGTGAAAGATAGAAACGGAGAAGTTCCTGGGCAACGAACTTTTGAAATTGTCTGCGAGCTAATGATGTCATTTAGGCTACATGAGCAGAGCTATGACTGCCTGCATGTTAACGTTCACACATCTGTGGTAAATGTGGTTCTGCATTGCTCCTGACACAGCTCACATGAACCCTTTTTCACACATGCTGAAAACCTCCTAAAAACTGCCTGGAGGGCCTGTATATGTGAACACGCTGACTTCAGCCGGAGTTTCTCCTGCCGGACCTTTGGTGCTTTTTTTCTGCAGCATGCCTGAGTGAGCTGATGTGAGAACGCTGCAGGATATTCTCTGGAGGATTCAGCTCAAACCAACAGACTGCTGCACGGTGCATAGAGTGTCTGCACGCGGCCGCTACGACCTCCGTGCACGTAAATAAACAGCTGCATCACGTTTTCTTTTCGGACGTTTTCTTTGTGATTCTATTGGACTACACGCAGCACCGATATGAAGGCAAATATTCTCATTATAGCGTCCAGAAGCAGACTCTGTTGCTTCGCCTGCTCCTCTTTAAAAT
>NC_136706.1:22028069-22130569 GCF_947650265.1 Symphodus melops
GGGTCGGCCTGCTCCCAGGAGATGGGCGCCCCCCAGGTGTTGAGCCTCATCTTGTCGGGCAGAGACTCGGGCACGGCGAGCAGGATGAAGCAGATGTCGGCGAGGGCGATGAGCGTGGCCAGCAGAACCACCAGGTTGTCTCCGTACCAGGCGGACAGGTACGCCCCGATCGCCGGGCTCGTCACCAGGCTGGCTGCGAAGGTCGCCGACACCTAGAGGCGAGAAGGTGGAGACGCACTTTACAAAAAGTGTTCACAGACCGTTCAGCTTCAGTAACCTTTAAAAAGTACGACGGGGCGGGTGATTACACACTGGAGTGATGATGTCATGATGACATCATTAAGCCTTCTCTGTTAACTGCTCGCAGGTCACGATCAGGAAACTCAAGGCATGACCTCTTAAGGTCTGTTGATTGAACACGCCATGACCCGAGCCGAGTGCTGAAGTCAGCGTGCATCGACAACAATACGTTCTTCTTCTTTGGTTTTTGTAACGGCGGTTAGCAAACAGCCTCCAGGTGCCTTACAGCTGGGGACAGTCTTGTGTTAGCAGCAGAAGCTACACTAAAAAAAAGTCACTTTATCCTTATTATGTAAAACGGTTAGAAACCCAACTCAAAGCTCGTTGTGTTTGTTTTTCTCTTGAAGCTGATTGGTCGATCTCTCCTGTCATTCAACACCTTCGTCTGTCTGAGCTCGCTGTGATGTAACCGTCTCACTGACTCTGTCCGACAGCTGAGCCGTCCTTTAGTTACACACGCCTTAGAAAGATGTGCACGACTGGCTTCCTTCTGAAGAGGAAAAGAGCGACGCCTGTGATAAAGCCGCCACGCACATCAATTCACACCGTGCTCTTAAAGGGACAGTACACGATCGGGTGACGGATTGGAGAACTCACCAGGCCGTACGCTGTGCTCCTCTCCCTCTCGTCCGTCACGTCAGCGACGTAGGCGAAGATGACCGAGAAGGTGACGGAGAAAGCTCCAGACATGGAGATCATGGCGAAGTACCACCTGCAGGGCGAGCAGCGGAGAGCGGCGGTCAGCGACACAACAATAACTGACCTGTGAAGGGTTCATCTCTGTGCGATGACTTTCAGAGGATCATCACTCTTTATTTTATTCATCTCTTGTTTTATTTATTTCTTTGCAGAAATGAAAAACATTGAAAGATTTTAAACCACTGGAAGATATTTACAGCTCGAGCAGATTCACGTCTTTAAAAGAGGAAGACGCCGCTCACAGATAATCTTGTTAGTCGCATGTAGAAGATCTTAACTTCCTGCACGGAGCAGTCAGCCCGAGCTTAAAGCTCTCGGAGCAGAATCGACATGAAGTCAAAGAAAGCGTGCTTCCTACCAGGGGCTGAGCCTCATCAGGGGGATCGGAGCGCAGGTGAAGAAGACGGTGACCAATAAGAAGGTCCTCCTGCCCCACACGTCCGACAACGCACCAATCAGAGGAGCCGACATGAACGACAGCAGACCCTGTGCAGGAAGAGGAGGCGTGGTCAGTGACACGTTCAACAGCTTTCTCTGAGACGAGTGTGAGACGTGCAGCAGTCACCTTGACGCCCTGAATGAGTCCGTTGATCAGGAACGTGTGCTGAGGGAAGGTTTCGTGTAAAACCTGCGAAGAGAGGCACAAGCATGTCAACGCTTCAGCAGCCTGTGTTTCTGAGGCTGAACATGTGGATCTGACCTTCTTTAAAGCAAAGCAAACTCAAACTGTGTGTGAATCAAAAAGAGAAATGAAAATACTGATTCTACACATCCATCATGTTGCAGGTCATGAACACGCTTCCTAACATCTGGTGCCGGGAAGATTTCATCCTCCTCCAATCAAGGAAACTAAATCATCAACATTTAGCGATTCTCCCTCAAACGTCCATATCAGCGTCGCTGCGAAAACGCCACATCGGGTATCAGATCTGATTGTGATCCATTTAGATACCCACGTATTTATCATCTGTTGTTGTTGTGTAAGGTTGCATCAGAGCGAAAAATAAACAAACAAGTCACAAGTTTGGCTGGCTTCACTTTCAAACAGGAAGCAGCGACGACCGTGAGGTTTTTCAAATTAAATCTTTAAGGAGTAGTAAGAGCTTCAGCTCGTCTGGTCGTCGTCATGGAGACGATCTGTGGACGCTTCCTGCAGTTCAGTCTGAACGTCTTCTTCTTTCCCCTCTTCTCTTTCTGTTTCTGTCTTTTAAATGTTTTTTTTTACTGTTTTTACTGTTTTTAACTGTATACTGTGATTTTTACATGTAAAGTGCCTTTGAGCCCTTGTAAAAGCGCTTACAAATAAAATGTATTATTATTATTATTATTAAAGCGAGAAGGTTAACGTGCCAGACGCATCGGTGAAGTGGTCAGTCCTGTGTCTGATTTGTGAATTATTTAAAGACATCAGGGCGGATCTGACTCAACGTCAATCAACATTATCAGGATGAAAGAACTTCCTGTAAGAAACGCCAAAGATGTTCATGTTTCCCTCAACACGGACGGATCTGTCTCTGATACTCAGCAACACAAAAACCTGTCAGATTTCATTCTGCACCAAGAAGCTTCCAGAAGTCTAAAGTTTGTGTTCATCAGTAACGTCACGCGCTCAGTGACTCGATCCCGTCGACGCACACGGCGTTACTCACAGTGAGCATGGGCGTGGTGAGTAATCCCCAGGAGAAGAACTCGAGGAAGATGACCACCACGGCGTGATACACGCTGGGCCTGCCGATCCCCTGCTGCAGCTGAAACACACAAAACAACACATACACACTTTACAATCACAGCCAGGTACATTTAAAAGATGGCGGAGGAATTCAAATCTCCGCTCTACGTCCACATCTTGAATTTCCCCCGGGGACAAATAAAGTTTTTTGAATTGAATTGAGATCTGGACTAAATTCCCTCGGCGCTCCTGAAACCCGTTTGGTTTGATCTACACAAATAAGTAACACGTCACTCCATCTTTTTATCTGATAAAAGCTAGTCTGTGTTTAAATCAGCACTGAGCTCTTGAGGTTTTTCAAAATGGCCGTTTGTCATTTGAAGATATTTCCTTCACTTGCTCTTAAAATATTTCCAAAACGAGACGGATGTTGTGGAACTGTTCCAGCCACGTCGCTGTTAAAGAGCTGAATCCATCCATCCATTATTGATTCCACTTTTCCCCATTCGGGGTCACGGGGGGGCTGGAGCTGATCCCTGCTGTCATTGGGCGAGAGGCGGGGTCATACCCTGGACTGTTCGCCAGCCAATCACAGGACAGACGAGCAGCCACACTCACACCTACGGCCAATAAAGAGTCAGCAGGTAATACAACCAGCGTGTGTGGAGGAAGCCGGAGTACCCGGAGAGAAGGCACGCCATACACAGGGAGAACATGGAGACCCCACACAGACGGGGATTCAAACCAGCAACCTCTGACTAGTCCATTTTTTGTGCCATGGTTTCATCACCACCTTCTGAGACAGGTTTCTGTTTAACAGTGAACGAGCTCGCCGTACACTGAGGATTATTATGAACGCACCGCCGTCTCCACTTTGTAAAACAAGCTAACGAGCTGTGTGGAGGGACAGAGCCTCGTCGAGCCCGCTCCTTCCCCCGCTGGCGAGTCGAAGACGATGGAGGAGACACAGAAACGTATCTGGAGTGTGAGAGTATCTTTAAACGGGGTGGTCGAATCAAAATGAGCTTTTAACTGGAGCACGGGTGAAGTGGTGTTAAGTGATTGTTAGCCTGCTGACACAGATACAAAGGATTCGGTCTGTTAGATGGACCATTTTCTATCTTTAGCTTGAACTCTATCAGGTGAGTATTTATACTGGAGCAGATTTAGACTGCTGAGATAATGACCCACTCGCTCCTGTGTTATTAAGCCTCAGGTCAGCAGGTGAGAGTCTGAGTGAACGTCGAGGACGATCATCACAGGGAGGAAGTGTTTCATTATCATCAGGCTTCTTTGGTGTCGTTTTCATTCATTTACTTCTTCTTGTGACCGACGGCTGCAGTTATTAGTTAGAGAAGATTTTAAGACTGGAACGATGACTTCATTATTTGACTCAATTCTTCATCCAAAGAAGCACAAACAGTACTCTCAGTTCCTCCATTATCTCTATAAACCCCTCTATTTCAGCCCTGCTCAGAACAGGCTGTTTCTGTGTCTGTAGCTTTAAATATGTAAATGAGCTGTGTCCATAGATTTAGGTAGCCTGCCGCGAAACCGCTTTTTGCACGGCCTATTTTAAAAAAACATGGCCTTGAAATTATTGCACGGCTTGACCTAGGCCGTGCAAATATCTACATTTAATAGACGTGCTAACTACACGGGTTTCTATACGGTGCGATAAATATCTGATTAGGCTACATTCTAATTCTGGCAAAGAATATGTTTGCCGAATACCGGCACTGAAAAGCTTAAACCCGATCCCGTTTACGTTTCTACAGCCACCCGTGCCCTATTTGGTAGACGGCGTGTCAGCCAGATGATGATAGCCGCTATGTAAATAGCGTCATATGATAGCAGCTAACCGCTAACTAATAAATTCAACAAAGGAGAAAAACGCTACACAAACAAAACCAACGAAGAAGACATCCAGTAGTTCATCCACTTTGTCATTGGCATGTGACTGTTTATTACAAGAACTCAATCAAGCTTTGTTTCAGAGAAGGCTGTGAGCGGCGAGGACAAATACAGACGTAAACAATCAGCTGTGTTACAGTCAATGCTTTAAACACGGCGGAGTTTTGTTTACCGACGTAACACGGGAAGTGACGATTTTTTCAACCAATCAGCGGACTGCAGGGTTTAGCTCCACCTTTTCGGGTCAGCGCCACATTCGAATATGCTGACAGATGATTGATTTATCAAGGTCTAGAGATCTATTATTACTGGATGACACATGTAATATTATGAATTTATTTGTTTGTTGTTTGTTTTTTAAAGAAAGTGCAGAGAGAAGCAGTGGGCCAACAAAGGGGTTAGACAAAATGAACCAAGTGAGTCAAATGATGAAGGGGTGTGTCAGGGCAGGGGCTGTACAGTAAATCAACATTATCAAGCTTAGGAAAACTAAAATGTGAAAACTAAAATGTGTAACAATGCATCTTATTGAACAGAATGCACAATTTAGAGACTTATTCAGTTTTCTTCAAAACCAGTGTGTTAGGGAGCACATAACCTCCGCTCCGCCGCGCCGCCGTGAGTGACACTGAAAAAAATTTGCACCCCCTGTATTTTTTTTTGCACCCCCTGTTTTCCCATTTCTGCCTAAATCACTGGCTGTGTCTGACCACGCCCCCTCTCTGGAAGGGCTCGGGTGTACTCGCTGCTTTCTCGCTCCATGTCCTATTGTTTACGGTGAGAAGGCAGACTCAGAGGGCAGAACAAACACCTAGCTGTGGGAGTGTCACCCACCTGGGGGAGGGGCTACTGCCCTTTGTGATGTCACAAAGGGAAAATCTCCAAACAGACTGTTTAAGCACACATTTTCTGAAAAGAGGAGCAGGCAGAAGACAGAGAGGATGGACTTTTATGTAGTTGTAAATTGCGATGGCTAATTTGCGGTCTCGTTTGGCTTTTAGGAAACAAACGGTGTACGATGAGCCCAGGGGGAGGGGCCAGTTTGACGAATACAACCGTCTCTCCAGGGGTCACATGTGGATCAGTTTTTCATTTAGTGTTGAATCTAATGAGGCTCAACCATTTTTAATTATGTTTAAAGGCGAGTATACAAACAAAGATGGGAGGCACTACTACTACGACTACTTCTTGTTTGAAGTGCAGAAAGAAGCTCTTTAATCATCAAACAACGAAAACTGTCCTTTAGGGGGCGCTGCTAGCTGAGGAGTAAGTGTACGGAGGCTAGTCCATCCTACTTGTGTCTCCTTTACTGCACGTCATTGTCCACTCTCTTTCTGATTCCGGTCTCAATCCACAATAAAGGCCCAAAAAGAGACCTCTAAAACTGTCCATCACATTTGCTGCATTTAACCAGTACAATACTTTGTTGACCAAATGATTCATATAAAAGGACTGAATGTTTTGGCTCTACTTGCTGCACATTTAAGAGACAAAGTGTCTGACTTAGTGAAAGACTTATTCATGTGGTTAGTGTGTTACTTTTCATCCACCTTGGTCACCTTAGCGCTGCTTGAAGAGATGCTGCAGCAAACAATCTATCTGTCGACCATTTTTTTTTATCAGCTCGTCAGTAAGAAATGTAAGGATGCAACGATTCATCGGGATAAATCGATTCAACGGTGTCACGGTTCACATCGAGACTCTGAAAAATTAATTTAGAAATTAAGGACGCACCACCGTTTATTAAATCAGTTGATGCATTTTGATAACGGACAAGACAAAAACTGTGTGCAAGAATTTCAAGATGACGTGGACCTACACAAACCAACATGATGCAGCATTTAATGAGGAGCTCCAATGAGCTCCCCTTGATGAGAGAAATAAACATTAAAAGGCCAAACCACACTGACAAGCAGGGTAGCAGCTCCTAAAGGAATCTGATTCACTCATTTATCTATAGTCTCAAATAAATCGTGGGAGAATTGTATTGTTAGTGGATTGAATCGTTGGCTTGAATCTGAATAAAGCACAAGGAAGAGTCAGGTCATTTTCATTCATTCAGCCGAGAAATAAAAAAAAAAACAGGCTTCATGCTGTAAAAACAGTGGGCCTTCTTTGGAGATGAAGGGGATTTATTTTAAACAGCACATTTGTGTTGCCCTCGTCTTGCAGTGTTTGGTTTGACAACACTGTAGATGTGTTTATGTGTCAGCAGGGATGTTAAAATGGACGCTGTGGATGAGGCTGTGCACTGTTGAATCTGCAGTCCTCGCCTGGCCTCGGTTTACTGAGAGCTGTGATTATGTAACAGATAATGGATCCATCCATCCATCCAGACCGAAGAGCGACCAGATCATCATTATACTCATCCGCATCATCCTCACACTAAGCCGAGCTGACTGAGGGCCACATCCAACCTGCTCTGTGCTGTCTCCATTACAACATACATTCACATCCACATCCAACTTAAAACAGCCATTTTAAGACCGCAGCTCCCCTCCTCTGCCTTTTTTAAAAAATTCATTTTAACACCATCAATACGATTTTATTTCCTTTTAATTTGATATAAAGTTGATAGAACCTGTAAATACTGAACAATGCACCATTTCCCCCCCTCATCATCATCATATTTTATCATATTTTTATTTTATAAAATCCTTATAAATGTGTTGTTTTCAGCATATCTGAGAGTCATGATGTGGAATACGTCATGTGTTTTAAAATGCAATTACGTCACACGCTTACTGACATAAATTAATTTAATTTAATATTTAATGCTCTAAAACGTTAAAGACAACATATAGTTTGCTGAATTAATAGTAATACAGGTAAAGAAATTAAAAATGAATTAATTTAATTAAATAAAGATGGCGGCTCTTCCACCCACCGCAGCTCCGTCCTTCATGACGATCTTCTTCACCAGCACCACCCGGCCGGTTCCCGCCGGCGGCTCCCCCGGCATCTCCTCACACCTGCCGCGGGTCACGAAGCATCCATGCCGCGTAGATATCCGCGGTTCTCCGGGTGCTTCCAGGATGAATCCGTGCGTAGCCCCGAGAAGGCTTATAAGATAATAAAAAAACAAGCTGACGGATAATAACGACACTTCTGTAAACCGTGATGAGATAACAATGTCTGCCGTTAGATCCGTCCAGACAGTCCGCAGCAGCTCGCGTGAACATCCACGGTCAGCGTCAAGCTACGTAAAACTGGCATACGTTTCCGGTTTGACCCCTTTTCAAAATAAAAGTCTAGCAACTCTCACCTAATCTCGCCGAAATACTTTTTTTCCACCCAACCAGTAACCATTTTAGCAGAGGCTAAAAGGACAAAGCAGCTTTAGTGTAGCCTACTTCTTTTTCTGTGACCGTCATTCTGCTATAAGCAGGGTATTGGGAGTAATTGCTGTCAGATGGGGCCCCCTGAGGAACATTTAGTGCGCCATTGCAACATTTGCCAGCCCCCTGGGGCCATTTATGATCTGGAGCCCCAAGCAGTTGCTTGCCTTGCCTGGTGACAAGCATTGCCTTTGATTGTTGTTATTGTTTTTTTGTGAATTTAGGGATTTATTTCTTTATTTTATCAGTTTATTTTTCAGGGGCAAAATATTGTTAGAGATTGTTGCATCTAATTGAAGTGCGACCGATGTAATGACTTCTAGCCATAGCTAATTAGCAGTCCTTGTACCTGGTTATGTTTTTAAATGTATTAAGCCCACAATGCAGGTTATCCTTAAACAATTAAAACAAAGTTTAGCAATAGGCTACTTCAATATACCTTAGCCCACAACAAAACCTGTCTATTTAAAAAAAAAAACAATATCAATCAGTCAGTTGTAGGTCTTTATTTTACTCTGCTTTATTAGCATATTAATGGTCCACGTTAAATGAATGACTACCTGACATTACAGGTTCTCTTTCTTTTTTCTCCACTGGCGCTATCCACACATTTATTTTGAAGCTTGGTTTCTCTACTTCCGGTTCCCCCTGCATACATTGGCGTTTACATTTAGGATCGGTTCCGCTGACAGCTGAATATAAATAACTGAATCGGGTCTTGGACTGACTGACCAGGTCAGACCGCTACAGAGAACTGTCAAGAACCGGGAGTGTAAACACGAGGAAGGTGGGAACCCGAGAGATCGGCTCGTTACCGTAAATGTGCATGAAAACACCAGCAGCAAACCGAAAGTAAAATGCGTCCTTCAAAATAATTCAAGAGAAAAAATAAATTAAAATGAAATAAATATGTGTTATACTGTATTTCATTTACATTCCATTCAAAATCATCAACCCCTTTTAAAAAATATTTGTTTTCTGTACCAGGTAAAATTAATTTGCCCTCAAATTAGTTAAACATCTTTCATCGTGTGTAATTTATTTCTAAAAGGAACTTCCGGTTGCTCTGTCAGTGGCAAATGGAGGTTAAAGCACGGGTGTATCACGTGTAGGTAGCTGTGGTTTGGTTGTGTGTGTGTGTGTGTGTGTGTGTGTGTGTGTGTGTGTGTGTGTGTGTGTGTGCGTGCGTGCGTGTGTGTGTGAATAAAACATGATTAGAAGGAGAAGAGTGGTGACTGTGGGAAACGTGACCGAGGCTTACGTCATAAATCAAACGAGAGCGTTAAAGATGAGCGGCACGTTTTCACCGATTGATGCCATGGGGGAAAAAACCCAGCTTCCATGTTTGTATTTCACAGGACAGTGATTGTAATGAGAATGATGATGATGAAGAGGATTTTCATTTTTCTTCTAGGTCACAGAGGAGAAAGGAGTCTGCATAATGAAAACAAGAAGCCTTGTCTGACTAAATCAATAAAAACACAGTTTATCAGTATACACGAGGGACTAATGGAAATTTACTCATCATGGAGTCATTTAATTGCAAAATCATTATTTTAATATATCATTTAATTGTAAATCTGGGCTGATTTGCTGTCCTATTTAATGCTTTAAAAATGAACATTTTGCAGGTTTTTTTTTAAATACTTAAGAAAGATGTGAGACCAATTCAGCAAGCGGACAAATCTGCTGTTCATACTCACAGCTCCTGACCGTCTCACACACTGTCAAGAGCTGTGATTATTAAGCACAGAGAGCCGAGTTAAGATGAGTCAGCAGGACAGCAAATTCTATTTTCCAAATCTTAACTGTATATAAAAAACATTACAGACCAAAGAAACAAGGACAGCTCAAATTAATTTTATTGTATTTACGGTGAAGCAACAGATCGGAAAGGCTCCAGCTCATTCAAGAGCAGGTAAATAATGGCATTGACGTAACACATTTGAGGGTCATTTTGAAACAAAATATAGCTAGCATTAGTGTTATTACAAAAGTAAAGTCAATGAAGCTGTGCATTTAGGTACACTTTCACAAATGTCCAGCAGGGGGCGACCATATTGTTTTTAAAAAGCAGCATGACTGAATTATTGTAAGGTTAGCAGCACGTACTGTTTTGGCCAAAATGCAGTATGCAAACAAATAAAGAGGTCTGCAGAATGCCAAAAATACCTGGATTATACCTGAATGTAAGCAGCAACTTCTGGTGTTGCAAAATCAAGCTGATGTGGAAGTGAAAAATCCTTCAGTTCATCGAGTGTCCACTAGAGGCTTTCTGCATAATCAAAGGAAGTCTCATATACAGCCATTTTTTTTTTTTTTAATTTTTTTTTTTTTACAGCAGACATTAACATGTTTCCATCCTGGTACAAAACATGGAAAAGGTCGGATTAGCTTGACTTGATGGGGGAATTTTTTGATGGCTCATCCGTTTGATTTTATCAGGGATAAGGTTTACTCCCAATAAAGCGTGTAGCTGACATGGTTGACAAGCAGGCAAGATGTAACGGTTTGTCAGGAGGCTTAAAACCCACCTCAGCTCCAGCTCTCAACCTGTCATTCGGTTGACTGACAGTTTGACTGTGACAGGATTTTCAGCATGGAGACCGCCATTGATGGGACTCCAGCGCCCCCTGCAGGTACAGATGAGTGATGTCACCCAGGCTTCAAATATTTATATTTACAGTCTATGACAAAACGCCTGCTTCTCAGTTGATCCAGTCCCTTAGTAAATGTTTGTTTCCAGACTTAGTGTATGCTCTCTTAGAAGTCTTCTTCACAACAACATGATGTCCATTCTGTAAACTAGGGTCTCATTAAGCGTTAAATGGACATTAAAGCAGGATTATGATTAATGGATGTGACTGAGCGGTATCTAACATGATGCATAATAATTTCCATCTATTCATCCAAATATGTCAACTTGCAGTTTCTATCCAACCAAAACTGACGCAAATAGCTCAAACTACATTTTAAAATCTGAAGCAACAAAACGTAAACACAGTTTTTTCTCTGACAATAATAAGGTCATTGTCAAAAAACAAAACAAAAAAACACCTTCATTCAGGACCTTTTTTTTTGTAAAACAAAACAAAAAAAAAACATCGGATTTTGATTTAGCTTTTTTTGTTTCTGTCCTGTTAAAATTCTGGCCTGCTCTGGTGGTCCAAATGTTGAGAGGCGTTGCCTAGCAACAGTGTACCTGCAGCCAGAGGAAAGTGTATCTCACCTGTAAGCTGAGACACAGAGGACAGCTGTCACACTGTGAGCTGGGAGGACTCGCCTGTGGCTTCAGAGCAGAACAGCCTGAAAACCAAGAAATCAACTTCCAGACGGATAAACACTCCACAGGTAGGTTTGAGCCTGAGGTTTTCTTATACATAACTATGCTCTTCGTTTATTTAACTGTAGGTGGTTACCTGAATGCATCATGTTAGCGCCACCTAGAACAGGAAAACATGCTCTCTGAAAAGGCAAGATCAAATGAGAATCTGTCACACCTCTAACTGTTCCTTGGATTCAGATTCCTGAGCCCATCAGATGCTGAAAATGACGTCTTTGCTTTCCAGTGTGTGTTTGTGAGACTGCAGAGGTGAAGATGGCATTAGCCAGCGGACACTGGATAGAAAGAGAGATGAGCGGACAAGCCCCAAGTCCAAGGTGTGTCTTAATGTTTGACAACGTTTCATCAACTTCCTGTGAGCGCAACATTTTCTCAGCTTTACGTCGTAAAAAAAAAATAAAGATGTTCGATGTGGTAGGTGCTCATCAATAGAGGGACAGTCCCTTTCTTACTGCCTCACGTCTTCTCTGTTGCTCTCACAGATACGGTCACGCTGTCGCTGTTGCAGGAAACGTCGTCTTTCTGTTCGGAGGAGCCTCCAGAATCAAGGCAGAGGTGACGTCTTTGTCAAACAGGGAGAAATAGTCTCAACATGAAGTCTGGATGGTTAAAACAATCTCATTTTTATCTTTCCCTTCCACTCAGGAGGAGAAGCCAGTTTACTTCAACGACTTCTACATGCTGACAGGTACAAACCAAAGAAGCAGATTTGACCTTATTATGTATAGAAGATATGAATGTTCTCTTTGGAGTTTTGACCTGATGTATCGCTGTAAGCTGATCATCCTTCATTTGCTTGTCTGCATCATTTGTTGACTGAAGCTTAAGCTGCTATTTGTGTCTCACACGTTTTCCCTCTGCTTCAAGTTTTGGATCAGTGACACACGACTGAATATAAGACGTCAGCAAAGAAGAGAGACAAAGAATAATGATTTCGATAAAATCCTAAGACTGCCTTTTATGTTGTTGGGACGATCAGGAGCGGGTCCAGACTTTGTTTTTATGCACTCAGAGCCTTTCTTATGAAATAGATGTGCAAAGTATTTACAAACTAAAAGAAAATGTGCTCTGCTGGCACATAAATATAACTCCTAGCAGCTTGTTGCTGCGCAGCCTGATTGGTGGATTTTAGGTTCATATAAAATGTTAAATTAACCAGATACTTTGTCGTTCGTAGTTACGCCTGAGGATTTGATTTGGGAGGAGATTCCTCAGAGCGGAGACGTTCCCTCAGCCAGAGAAGGACACACTCTGTGGTAAACAACAACTTTAAATAAACCTCATGAGGCTCGTATACGTTTAAAAAACGAGCGCTCATATCTACAACTCATACACCTTCGATTTCCTGATAGGTTTTTATTTTTTTAACTTCGGCTTCTCCACAAATGGAGGTCGGTGCTCTCAGAGATGGACGATGTTACATGTTCACAATAATTCACTGGACTCTTTCTCTCCGGCAGGATCCAGAGAAAGAGGAGCACACCTATCCCTTAAGACCAATTTTATTTGATTCAAAGGACTAATGTTTCCACACACTGAGCCTTCCTCAGGTTTATGAAATACGGAGTCTAATGAATGATTAAATACGTAATCTGCCTGTTCAAAATAGCAACAAAGCTTTGAGTTTACGATGATTTGTAAGTGATAGTTATTTTAATGTTCTGTCTAAGGAGCTTGTGCATTATTGATGGCGAAGTGGTGCCTCGCTTCCTCATTGAAATATTCAACTCTCAACCTTCGTAGGATCTGTGTCAAAGAGGCCTCAGTGCATTTACACTGACATGTCTTGTTCTCATTTGTAAAGCGTTGTGAAAGGAAAGCTGTATCTGTTTGGAGGAGTGTCCAGCTCCAACGCCGCCGAGTGCCTCGCAGGAGTCTACAGCTTCGACATAGGTGAGAGAGGACGAAACCTTTCTGAGTGTCATTTCTGACTTTGACTTTGTTTTAACTTCCTGTCAGTGTCTCTGGCCTGGGATTGCTTAGCCGCCGGGGGAGTCGTCCTCAGGACCCTCAGGCACAGCTCCGTTGCCGTGGGAGACAGCATCTACGTGTACGGCGGTGCTGTGGGAGGGAATCTAACCGACGACCTGATGGTTTTCAACACAGGTCCTTAAACGTTTCTGTCGTAAAAGCCTGATTAACCTTCCCTTTTCTTTTGACTGAAATATACACTCAACAAAAATATAAACGCAACACTTTTGTTTTTGCTCCCATTTGTCATGAGATGGACTCAAAGATCTAAAATTCATTCCAGATACACAATATTACCATTTCTCTCAAACATTGTTCATAAATCTGTCTAAATGTGTGATAGTGAGCACTTTTGCTTTGCTGAGACAATCCATCCCACCTCACAGGTGTGCCACATCAAGATGCTCATCAGACACCATGATTAGTGCATAGGTGTACCTTAGACTGTCCACAATAAAAGGCCACCCTGAAATGTGCAGTTTTTGCTTTATTGAGGGTCTGGGGACTCAGAACCAGTCAGTATCTGGTGTGACCACCATTTGCCTCATGCAGTGCAACACATCTTCTTCGCATAGAGTTTATCAGATTGTCAATTGTGGCCTGTGGAATGTTGGTCCACTCCTCTTCAATGGCTGTGCGAAGTTGCTGGATATTAGTGGGAACTGGTACGCGCTGTCGTATACGCCGGTCAAGCACATCCCAAACATGCTCAATGGGTGACATGTCCGGTGAGTATGCTGGCCATGCAAGAACTGGGACATTTTCAGCTTCCAAGAATTGTGTACAGATCCTTGCAACATGGGGCCGTGCATTATCTTGCTGAAACATGAGGTGATGTTCATGGATGTATGGCACAACAATGGGCCTCAGGATCTCATCACGGTATCTCTGTGCATTCAAAATGCCATCAATAAAATGCACCTGTGTTCTTCGTCCATAACAGATGCCTGCCCATACCATAACCCCACCACCACCATGGGCCACTCGATCCACAACATTGACATCAGCAAAGCGCTCACCCACACGACGCCACACACGCTGTCTGCCATCTGCCCTGAACAATGTAAACCGAGATTCATCCGTGAAGAGAACACCTCTCCAACGTGCCAGACGCCATCGAATGTGAGCATTTGCCCACTCAAGTCTGTTACGGCGACGATCTGGAGTCAGGTTAAGACCCCGATGAGGACGACGAGCATGCAGTTGAGCTTCCCTGAGACGGTTTCTGACAGTTTGTGCAGAAATTCTTTGGTTATGCAAACCAATTGTTTCAGCAGCTGTCTGAGTAGCTGGTCTCAGACGATCTTGGAGGTGAACCTGCTGGATGTGGAGGTCCTGGGCTGGTGTGGTTACACGTGGTCTGCGGTTGTGAGGCCGGTTGGATGTACTGCCATATTCTCTGAAACGCCTTTGGAGACGGCTTATGGTGGAGAAATGAACATTCAATGCCCGAGCAACAGATCTGGTTGACATTCCTGCTGTCAGCATGCCAATTGCACGCTCCCTCAATGCTTGCGCCATCTGTGGCATTTTGCTGTGAGACAAAACTGCACATTTCAGAGTGGCCTTTTATTGTGGGCAGTATAAGGTACACCTGTGCACTAATCATGGTGTCTGATGAGCATCTTGATGTGGCACACCTGTGAGGTGGGATGGATTATCTCAGCAAAGCAAAAGTGCTCACTATCACACATTTAGACAGATTTGTGAACAATGTTTGAGAGAAATGGTAATATTGTGTATCTGGAATGAATTTTAGATCTTTGAGTCCATCTCATGACAAATGGGAGCAAAAACAAAAGTGTTGCGTTTATATTTTTGTTGAGTGTATAAGAACTCCACAATCATCATTTCTCTGACATTTTCCTCTGAATCTGTTTCAGTGTCTCTCACCTGGACACCCGTTAAAACGAACGGCTCGCTGCCTCCTGCTTTGTAAGACACTTCACAGAAGGATGACTATGAACATGACTTTTTCACCTGCTTAACATAAAAGGCTCTTCCTGTTTGTGATTATGGTTCGGAGTAACTGCTCACATGTAACTTAACGACACACTCCTCTAACATGTGTTCCTGTGTGTTCACGTGTGTGTGTAGGTGTGACCAGAGTTTCGCTCTGGTCGGAGATCAGCTGTTCATGTTCGGAGGTTATGATGCAGGTGGAGACTTCTGTAAAGACCTCCATGTTCTCAGCACAGGTAAACAACATGAAGAGATCCCATTAAAGCCTCCGGAGGCAGAGACCATGGACCTGGAGTGAAGCAAGCTGGGTGTCACAGTCAGACATTTAAAGGGAGCAGTGATGCCGTTTAGTGATGACGGTATCGCAGTGTGAAGGGTCTTAAGTTGAGAAGCAGAGGGTTGACATTTTTGTGCCTTTTGGGTATAGCATATTATTCTGTATTAAGTCACACTAAAGTTTACACCTGATAAACCTTCAGAGTCCACATTGTTCTTTACATTTGGTGGAAGAAGCATTTTCATGAGTCTGTTTAAAAATGAGCTGCAGACGAACTTTAAGGGTGTGGGTGCAAAAAACAGCAGCAGAGTATTTATGTCCGCCATGTTTAGCATCCCTCCTGCGAGGTGCCATCGCAGCTTCTTGTTCTGTTTGTCTTGTTTGTAGAGAACTTGGAGTGGCAGAAATGGGAGGTGAAAGGAGAGTCACCTGCAGCCTGTAGAGGACAAACACTGACTGCACACCATGACAAAGTGAACACACACACACACACACACACACACACACACACACACAAGGACGTAGGTTTGGGCCCTTTCACCCAAAGTGTTACGTTATGTGATATTACATTCTGTTGAATTTAATTAGAGTAGCTTCTGGAGTGTGTGTGTTTCTCTATGTGTGTGTGTGTGTGTGTGTGTGTGTGTGTGTGTGTGCCTCTTTGAGATGGTTGTATCAACATTTATGGACACACACACACACACACACACACGTAACTTATGCCACAACTACATGATGTTTAGTGTGTAATATAACCTGAATGTTTAAACTGCTTTAGCTTGCAGTCAGACATCCATTTTCCTACAGCTCCCCCTGCAGGCTTCTACAAACATTGCACCCAAAAACTCATCCTGTAGGTTAAACATGGACAATGCATGGTTTTGCTCATGTGACTCCACTTCATTTAAAACAAGTTGACCTTTTTGACGTTCTAAACTTGACATCTGAGCAACACAATCTATCTATTCATGCTGAATTTTCACCGATATCTCCTGCAGGATATTTATCTGTTTGGTGGTCAAAGCACAAACGAAGACGCAACAGAGACGTCTTTAAATGAAATCCACAAACTCAGTATAGGTGAGTATAAGACGAATAAAACCTAAAGCCTAAATCATGCTGGATAAAGACAAAGACTCATATAATCTTTGAATATTTGACCCCGTGTCTCTCCAGCTAAAATGAAGTGGAAGGTTCCTCTGTATGTCGGGATTCCTCCCGCCCGTCGATATGGACACATCGCCTGCATCCTTCACAGCCACGTCTGTGTCTAAACAAAGACTTTCAAATATGTCACTCATATTAACTGTGTTAGTGTCTTCTGATGCAAACATTTCTGTGTGCTTGTTTGGGTGACAGCTGTTTGTTTTTGGAGGGAAGAATGAAGAGCAGGAGTTTAGTGACCTAAAGGTGATGAAACTCATCAACCCCTCAGAGAGACAACCAGGTACTTCATTTATATTTCATATCAAATTATACGTGCACTCTGGTTTCTGCTTTTATTTCAGCTAAAGTTATTGATGCTTCTTTTAAGTTGATTTATTCCCTCAGTAAAGCTTTTCCTTATGAGTTTATGGTCTCAGTCTGTAATGTCGAGTCTTCAATGCAGCACGATTGTCATTTAGTAAATGATGGTCCTATTTAGAAAAAATAAAAACAACTCAGGGCTTGAGGGCAGGGTAGATGTGCAGGAGGTTAAGACAATCAAAAATCTTTCTTAAAAAATGAAAGGTAAGTAGTAGCAAATGCAACCGTTGGTTCAAAAGGAGTATTTGATTACTGTGTGCACAGTGCCAAGTGTAATAATGAATGAAAGGTTTAAATCAAACTAAATTATTATTGATTGAAATCAGCTAAGTTGACCGATTTGCTGATCTTCATTTAAAACTCTCATATAGTGTTACAATGCTAAAGGTGGGCAAAACTTTAGATCATGAGGTTTGATGGTGTAATCCCAGGATTAGTCTGCAGAGGGCGCTAAACGGTTTGTTCTGCATGCAAAAGACCCTCGATATGAAACTGAGAATTTCCCAAGATGGCTTCAAGCCTCTGTTAGCTGGTGAAACCTGTTGTATAGACTCTGTTCTCCCATCACTGAGGAGCAAAAAAACAAAGAAAAGGACCCACGTGCAAAATCCAACCCCAAAAACATTTAAACAAAAGTAAAATGTATAAACAAAGTCAATCAAAATCCAACATATTAGGCACAAGAGGAAACAGAACACAAGAGACAAGAACTCAAATTACAAATGCATCAAGCTAATTGCTAATGCTAGTGTCTGCCCTGTCCTTCACTCCAGCTCCTACTTCTCATTTAAAAATGGTCACTTCTGGCTACAGTAAATTTCAAGATGGAGTCAGCTAAGATGCAAAACTTTAGTCTTCAAAAGTTAGCCACCAATGAACTGAAGATTTCATGGTATACATTAGTTTATGGTGTCCTTGGTGACCAAGCTAGCATTAGCGTATAGTTTATTATTTGCTAACCCCTCTGCAGCTCCACCCTCTCGTCCAAATGTGTTCACATCTGGCTCTAAAAAAACAAGATGGGGATGGTAGAATTAGAAGCTCGAGGCTATACAAAATATCATTGTGTGTTTCACTTCTCTTACATACGGTCTATGTGAAGAATGTAAGTGTCATTTTGTTATAAATGTGGTGCTATAGAGGAAAGACGAAACACTCAATAAAAAGTCAAATTATAGCCTTTAGATTTTGTGTTCAGTAACAGCACAACATGAAACCATGGTACAGAATTTGACTTTGAAGCTTGTCTGACCTTGAAGCTTTAAAAAGTGGCAGAAGTTGATTAAAAGAAACACACATTTCTCCACAGTGATGAAGGAGATTCTGTCAGAGTTTGGTCTGCAGGGAGTCAGTCACAGGTCAGGTGCTGCTGTTACATTCACATTTGTGCTGTGTGTGTGTGTGTGTGTGTGTGTGTGTGTGTGTAGTTTCAGCTTCTCGTCAAGCTCTGTTTGAGTCTCATATCTCAGTTTGAACACTTGGGTTTCATTCTTGTTTTCACAGCTTCACTCCCACAAAGGTCCCCAACGTTCGCTACGAGCTGAGTGAATCTGCTCTACCCAACCAGTCCAGAAACACACTGACTAACACACAGGTGATCATATAACACACACACACACACACTCTGTCAAAGGAGCCGTTGACATAAAGCATGTGATAGATGTTACCATGGTTCGCTCCCTGTGAGTCGGGAGGGAGTCCTGAGTATATCTCGTGGTCTCGTCCATGAGTGAGGGTAAGATGGGCCCTGAGACTGGTTCAGTCTTGGCAGCATCATGGCCGTTGTACCAGACCTCGTGGTGAACCTGAAGACAAAGCTCTCAGTTTACCGGCCGATCTTCGCTCTGACCCTCACCTTGAGTTTTTGGGAATTGACCGAAAGAATAAGATCATGGAAATGAGTATCCTGTGGAGGGCTCAGCCTTCAGGATAGTGTGAGGAGCTCAGTAACTCAGGGGGAGCTCGGAGAAGAGCCGCGACTACTTTGCATCGAACGGAGCCAAGTTAAGGTGGTTTGGGCATCTGATTAGGAGGCCTCCTTTTGGAGGTTTTCTTGGCATGCACACACCAGGGTAGAGCCAGAGCTCGCTGTAGGGATGATACATCCCATCTGGCCTGGGCCTCGGATTCCCCCAGGAGGAGCTGGAAAACGTTGCTCAGGAGAGGGAAATCTGGGTTGACTTACTTCCTGCTGCCAACACAAACCCGGAGGACGGATTGATGTTGCAGTAGCCATAGCATGTCTCATAGCTCATCATACTGTCTTCTTACTGTAATAATATCTCAGGTGATGTAAAATGTCCTCCTGCAGGTGTTTGTTCACAGAGACTTCAGTGCGGTTCGGGATCAGGCGATGAAAATGATCCAGACGGCGTTCTCTCTGCTGGACGAGGAGTTGCAGAAACTCGACAGGTACATCGACGTCTATGTTCACCTGTGTTTGGTGTTGTTTCATAAATCTTAATGGGACAATAATGGTATCATACTAATCATTGTGGTCTACTCATTGAACGTGGCGAGGTAATTAAATGTCTGATTACTGACGAAGCAATTTTCTTGTGTCAGGGAAAAATGTGAGTTGTCTAAAAGTGCTGGCGCTCTGCAGAGAGAGAGAGAAGCTCATGAAGCTCACAGACAACAACAGCAACAGGTTCAGTACCGCACTCATCCCATCAACTGTGATCACTATAGTTACACCTGACTGATCACAATTCACAAACAATTCATAAACATCTGGTAATGGATACATATCCATTAAAAAATGTTCAGCATGTTAGCGATGATAAATAAGTGTCAAAATCATCCATTTCTAAAAAAAGAGCATTTAAAGAGTCACTAAAAACTCAAAATCAACAAAAAAAATACAAGTGTGACATTAATGGTGGCGCCAACCGTTAGTCCCAGCACCTTTCACCTGTTGTTTCATACTTCCCAAACACACAGCTTACTTTTTAAAGGAGAAATAACACCTAGTGTTTAAAAAGAGTACTGCTGCAGTGCAAATTCAAAACACTGAAGAACACCGTCTCCCTTCGCCCCCTCCTCCCATTCAGCCCATGTGCACGAATGTTGTCATGTGACGCTCCACTTTATCTCCGACATTGATCCTGGTCTGAGCTTATTAGAAACATGCAGAGGCTTTTTAGCTCGGGTACAATCACTTCTATCTGAAGCAGTTCCACTGCCCGCTTCCATCGCTGCAACACCTGTTCACCTGATAACTGCTCTCATATCTGGCAAACCCAGGGGCGTCCAAAACGGCCTTCAAAGCCCCGCCTACCTTCTCTGGTCCAATCAAATCCAGAGCATTCAGGAGCAGAATCTAAAGTTAGAAGGAGGACATACTGGCTGCTGCGTTGTTGTCAGAGAAGCTTCAACACAGCAGGTTTCCTTCACGTCTGTTTTAAACAAAACATGGGAAATAAAATAAAAACTTGCTGGGGAGTAAAGATGCTATGAAAAACGGTATGCCTGAAAAGGAAACGTTAAGTGTGTATCTTACCCAACATTCACACCCTCAGTGGGAGGCTGTTATAATGTTCTGTGTCGCTAGTTGGATTTATGTAAGAAATCCCCTCTGAAATATCAGAGCCACATTTGTCTCAGCCTGGAAGGAAAACACACTGCTCGTTCCGGTTGAGACAGTAGTGACATTAAGTTACATAACACCCAATGGATCATATATTTGATTACATCAAAAATAAAAGTGTTCCAAGCCCCGGAGCAGCGAGTGGTTTCTGTTCTACTGAGGCTGTCTGCCAGACGTTTGCACGACAACATCAATCCCCAGCATGTCGAACTTTAAAATGCATTTCAGCCTTTTTCTTTCATATTGTGGACAATCAGACATGTTAGCTTTGAGGTTTCACATATGAGGTTATCAAATATGTGTTTTGGCCCTTGTGAGATTTTGTACCAGGCTGTTAACATGTTAACGTCTGCTGTCATTTATTTGATGTATGTGTTGTTTATGTCAGGAGCTTCAGGAGATGCTGGACAGACATCGGTCCCAAAACGAGGCGTGGCTTCGAGCGAGAGCCGAGGAGAATGACCGAGAGAGGAGGGAGCTCTGCAGACTCAGAGTCAGTCAAACACACATATAAACAAAAAATATGTCACACAAGCTTTTCTCCTTTTGTTCACACGCTACTTTCGGTCACTGCTCAGGGAAACAGAAAGATCCCCAGTGAAGACGTGAACTTTACATTTAAAAAAAAAAAAGTTCCCTTCTTTTATGCTCAGGAGGAGGTGCAGCAGGAGCAGGAGAGGCTGAAGGAGGAGCAGAGCAACATCCAGAAACGCAGCGAGCATCTCCTGTCCATCATGCAGCAGTTTAAAGGAATGTGAGATAGATTGATAGATACACCACGTATGTTCTCTTCTTCACGTTTGTTATATGTGCAGATGGTTCGACCTGGATGGTAATCTTATGGGTCTTATGGTGTATTTTATTTTGCAGCTGTATAACAGGAGATTACATATCAGCAGAGGAAATAAAAAAAAAGCAAGAAAACCTTTTGCAGGCCTTCTTTGGAGGTATTAAACCTTCCTACAATAAACACATTATGTCTCTACAGTAAAGTATGAATCACGACATTATTTTTGTTGAAGCTTCTTTAAAATGTTTAAATATTTCAGGGTGACTTGGAAAACATAAGAAATGAAGAACGAAACGGGACAAAAGGAAAAAAATCTACTGGAGTGTTTGAGCCTTATATCAGACGCAAATGCTAACATTAGCATGCATGCTAACTTTTTTTTTTTTTTAAATTGATGTCAAACTCTTGTTTAAATTCATAAACTAATGTCTCTAAATTGGGCCAACATGAGTTAATCTTACACTATTGAGATGTGGCCACAATGTTGTGTTACTTTAACCAATAAAAAATTCCACATGAAAAACCTTTGACCCTGCAAGTTGGCGCCCGGAGCGACCCGGTTCAAGACAGTCTGCCCTGTTGGCTTTCTTCAAACCTTCAGGCTACATGTTTCTTTAGCAATAATTTTACTAAAAATTAAACTCTTTGTAATGTTTTTGTTGGAAGAATTACAGAAAGTGAAGGAAATTTGGTATTTTGAAAAAAATTAACTTGGGAAAGAAAAGTCTGTTAAGTACAACTCTGAAAAAGATTTGTGGTACATTTTTTTTATTTCCATGACACACTCTCTCTCTCTCTCTCTCTCTCTCTCTCTTCTCAGTCACATCATCAGTCTGTCTGTGTATTTTTCTCTCTTCATGTCTCCTCTGTCGCATTCAACAGCAGGACGGATCACTTTTACGCAGGGAAAAACAGCGTAATGCAGCAGTGGCCGTCCATGTATCTCTTTGCGGTTGCACTATTTGGCAAATCGAGCGAGGGGCGGAGAGACAGAGTGAAAAAAAACCCCATCAAGTTCACAGCATTACACCCGGAAGTGGCGCTACTGTGAAAAATAAGAGCCTCGATCAAGTCACACTGCGAAAACTTACAATGCATAAAAAAAACGTTTCAGACAGATATGACATTAATAAAGGCCTTCAGATTTCACATAAAACAGCAACATCAACATTAGTGGGCCTCAGTTAGCTAGTTACAAATTAATTTCTAGTATTTTCGCAAATCAACATTATTCATGGAGATATCTTGGGATAATCCATCATGTTGGTTTCTGCGTTTGAATTCACAGAAATGCACTTGTTATCGCAGGACAACTGTGGTGGTTTTTGTGATATCTTTAGTTCAATTATCATGTGACATCAAGTAAATTACGGCTGTTTTAAAAAAAATCACTTAACATTGATCTAAGGGAGAAACCTCATCAAGGTTAATAATCTTATTTACATGTCCTGGTCAAGAGGGGCACAACACAAAGTTAGAGTTTATCAGGGTTAATTGTTGAAGGAGCATCCCGAGATCTCAAGAAATTACCTTTTTTTATTTGTTTAATTTAAAATTAATCAAGATGACAGAAAAGTTTGAGTATTTTGTTCAGCAAATGTAGCATCTAATTGTTTAACTTCTTAAACATTTACATTTTAATACCATATCTACACAGTGAACCTTTAAGTTTAACTTGATCGTTTTAAAAATCTTGCTCACTTACCTTTTTTTTGTCTCAGTCACCCACGCTTTTATTTTGAAAGGCTTCACCGGTTGTTTATCAGCTGGGCGTTTCTAGCTTCACGCGCGTCAGTGAGATGGCCGTGGAGTCTCTGCTGGTTCCTGTGAAGTCGAAACGGGTTCTGTGGACAGACAGCAGGAGGCGAGACCCCCCGCCGCAGCCCCCCTCCGACCTCCGTGTGTAAAATATTATCACGGTAAGACAGAAAAAACAAACGTGCACCTGTCTGTTCGCTCGCGAGGCAGCCCGCAGGTAAACAGCCAAAAAAAAACCCATACACACACACACACACACACACACACACTGAGCGCTCGTTTTGACGTTGACGGTCTCCCGCCGTAGCTTGCTCTGGTTGGGGAGGGGCGGGACAGCCAGAGACCTAATCCAGTCTGTTGCTGTCTTTCTGTCTTCTCTGCAGAAATGCTGTCAGACAGCCCCACCGTTTACCGCTTGATAGAGGTCCCTGAACGCACCATAACATGGGGCTGTAAATAATATAAAAAAAGGCGTGCAACATGGCTGAAGTTGGCCCTGCAGAACCTGCATGCTCATGTGTCAGTGCAGAGGTTGTTGTTTTTTTTAACGACTTATAGATGTGTAAATAAGAGCGCGAGCTGTACAAATACTTGTTTTTTTTGGTTGGGCTCAGCCTTTGAAAAGTTCCTTTGCAGTGGTTTCTTATCCTGGCTCAGTGTGTGTTTTTGTGTGCATGTTTATACTGATTTGACTCCTCCTGAGAGACACGCCCCCTTTTATCAAGCAAATCGGAGGAAGGGTCACCTGGAGTCTGATCCTGCAGGTGAAATGAAAGCCCACCTGCTGCTGATGCTCATCTCCCCTTCAGTGAGCTGAAGATTACACATTAAAGCAGAGGCTTTTTTTTAAAAGTCTATTTGTGTATAAATAATCTGCAGCAAATCTGTTGAAGCAGATTTTAAAGGCGGTAATCTGCAACATTAAGATTTTTCTGAGAAACCGCTTCGATCCGATGGTTCAGTCTTTCCAGGCAGAGAGTCATGGATGCAGCTGAGGCAGCGACCTGACGCTCTTTTAAAAGCTTTCTTTATTTAAGGGCTGTTTTTGGTGATAAATCAGATTTTTTTTCAGCCTTTGTGTCCGTCTTGCAGGTTCAGCTCTGCGCTGAGCGGTGGCGTGCTGCATCCTTCAGCAGAGCCTTTAATGCCAAACAAAAATGCATTTCCATTTCTTGCAAAGGAAATTCAAGACGACTGAAGTCAAACTGCTTTTCTTTCAGGAGTGTTGGGAAATAAAATATTTCCACTGGAGGCCTCGAACTTACCACAGTTTTGTTTTTCATCACGAAACACTGAAGAAAAGGGAACTGAGTGAACTTTAGATGGTGTTTAAAAAAACACGTCATGGAGCTGGAGTCTGTTTTCACCGTTTGGGCAGCGCTGAGACTTTATGTAATCCAGATGTTTTCAGCAGAGAGTGAATCACGCCGTGTTGGACAGATTTCTTAATGGTTAAGTGTGTGTGTGTGTGTGTGGGGGTGGGGGTGGGGGGGGTGAAGTCTGTTGTGTCAAAATGAAAATGTTACAGCGCTCGTGTCTGGCAGCATTGGGACTCCCCCCCCTCCCTTTCATGACAACAGATGACTAATCAGTGCGTTGCCCGGGGTAACGGAGGGGAAATCACCACCAGCTGCATCTCTGACTTCCTGAACCACGTGAAAATGAAATGAGAAAAACCACTCTGTCCTCAAATAAACGTTATTTTTAAGTCTTTTTTTCATTGTGAAGTAACGTCAACGGTTTTAAAAATGAAAAAATAATCAAAGCGATCAAACCAAACCCTGACTCCAGCTTGTTGGGTTCGATGAAGTTTTCTCATATCATGCTGTAGCGGGATAGTCCCGCCTCCCCGTCCCCCTGCTGGACTGTGCTCTCACTGCTCCAGGACTAACATGACGCCGTAATAGATAGATAGATAGATAGATAGATACTTTATTGATCCCGAGGGAAATTCAAGTACAAGTAATACAACACGTGCACGGCTTTACCTGATCATGACGCGTTCTTAGTTTACATCAAAGTGCGTGTGTGCACAATCACAGATCGCCTGCTGTGAGTGCGCTCTCGTTCATTTAGTTTGGTGCTGCTGACATTTGTACTTTCTCGGCGCTCCCTTACACAATCCGGGTGGTAATCTTTTATTTTGGTACAGTGAGCATTCAGAGGGTGACGTGTGTTACACAACACCCAGTCTGCAGATAAATAATACACCACAGGCTTTACTCACAGGATCTGCTGCTCAATAATTGAAGTCTCATGTTCCCGACATGAAACCTGCTCAGTCCTGTTTTATTTAAGATATCTGAGAATGATGAGTCTGCTCAGTAAAACACTCACGTTTCAGTCTTGTAAGGGATCAAAAGCTCGGCGTCGGTTTTAGATAAACATGTTTAGATACATGAGAGTGAGTTGGATTGATTGTTGATTATTCCATCGACATTATTAAGAGTGTTAAAGAGTGTTCTAGTGATGTTTGTTGGGTTTCAGGAGTTTACATACTGTATTGAAAGCAACATTAGGCAGGGATTGAGTTTGGTGCGCTTTGGCGGCCTCTGAAGGTTTCAGAGTGTAACTGCACTTCCCTCTCTCGGAGCAGAAACGCTGTTTTTAAAAAGTAGAGAAGAAGATCCATGACGATGACAAAGTGCAGCCGCTCAGCAGCCTGTTGTAGAGGCAGGACTTGGTGCAACATGAATTTATTCATCTGCAAACATTCCTGCAGTCGGTATCCCTGTACACCTCTGACTTCCAGTATAACTCTGAGCTCTGCCACATGCAGAAATACTCGGACGACACTGCGATAGTTGCTTGTGTCAGGGATGGACAGGAGGAGGAGTACAGGAGCCTGATCGAGGACTTTGTGACGTGGTGCAGTGACAACCATCTGCAGCTAAACACCTCCAAGACCAAGGAGATGGTGGTGGACTTCCGAAGGAACAAACCACATCTAGAACCTGTTTCCATCGGCGGGGTCGACGTGGAGGTGGTCAGGACCTACGGGTATCTGGGGCTGCAGCTGGATGACAAGCTGAACTGGTCGCCTAACATGGACACTACCTGCAGGAAGGGACAGAGCCGTCTGTACTTCCTGAGAAGGCTGGGGTCCTTCAACATCTGCAAAAAGCTGCTGCAGATGTTCTACCAGTCTGTGGTGTCCAGCGTCCTCTTCTACGCAGTGGTGTGCTGGGGAGTAAGCTGCAAGAAGAGGGACGCAGCACGCCTGGACAGACTGGTGAGGAGGGCCGGCTCTGTGGTGGGCACAGAGCTGGACTCACTGGTGACAGTGGTAGAGAGGACTCTGGACAAAATGCTCTCCATCATGGACAACACACACCACCCTCTGCACAGCACCTTCACCGGCCAGAGGAGCATGTTCAGTGACAGACTGCTGTCACAGTCGTGCTCCACGGACAGACTCAAGAACTCTTTTGTCCCCCTGGCCATCAGACTGTACAACACTTCACTGTCACGGCAGGGAGGAAGCACACGGTGATCCCTGGACTCTTTTTTCACTTTTTTCTCACTCCTCACCTGCACTGCTGACCTCAGAGTCAGCCCCCAGTTGGACACTTTAATGCATATTGATGGTCACTTTACTGAGCACTGGTCACTCTAAAGATAATCACCCTAATCATGTCTGGTTTCATCCTACTGTTGTGTTTAGCTACATCTGTAATGGCTGACATGATCACCCTAATTAGGTCAAGTTTCACTCTATTGTCTCCAACACTTAATGCTAATCTGCCCCTCAATAGTTGGGTACTTAACGATAATCACCCAAATCACTCCTGGTTTCAGGTTATTGTCTAGGACACTTAATGCAAATCACTGCTCCTTTAAGTTGGTGAGCCAATTTGCACTCCTGCATTGACTGCTTAACGACTGTACTCACACCTCTGGCACTGCCTCAAACACCTCTGTACATGCACATGGAACTAGTTTCTAGAAGGTCAGCACTTTGTTTCTAAGGTTCCTTAACTGTCTACAGGTCTCTTTTAACCAGCACATGTTTTTCTCTCCTCACAGGTTATGTACATTATGCTTTATAAGTCTTAAGTCTAATTGCTAATGCTAACTGCACAGGTTTAACATATAATTATGTTTACTCTTAGTCACATAGGGGCTGCTAAATCTTGTTTGGGGGATTATTGTATACAGAGGGGAGGGGGGACAGCGGGTGTGTATTGTAACTAATGTCTTGTGTCCTGCCTGTCTGTATACTGCTACTGGATGCCTTGAATTTCCCTCGGGATCAATAAAGTATCTATCTATCTATCTATCTATCTATCTATCTATCTAAAGCAGCTAAACACGAGCTAACGACACAAGCTAACGTTACGTCTGAATGAAACCTTCCTCGTGCTATAAACAGGCGATCAGGGAGAACGTTTTTGTGCTTCTAGATTGACTATTTGGAGATTTAAAATGTGCGATTTAAATTTCTTTTAAGGTTTCCTGCAATGGAAATCAATTCACACACCACTGACAGGTCAGTGCCTTGCCCAAGGGCACATGGGACATGTGGCTGTCCGATGAGAGACGACCAACTCGACCGCTGAGCCACAGCTGCTGTCCTGGTTGTCAGTCAGAGCGGTCTAAACTTTACACGTGGTCAATAAGCTTGTCTGAAGTGCCCATGGGCAGCAGGCTTTGAACCCTCACCTGCTTCAGTGGAGTGACTGATACTTTCTGGTGATGTCATAAACTGAGGAGTGGCTTTCAGCTCTGATGAATAAAACATGAAGGCTGAGGATGAATAATGCAGCCTGCAGTCAGAGTTCAGGGACAGTTCACTGTCGCCACCTGCTGGCCACAAGCAGAAACACTGACAGGGTCGTTTACTGATGAGGTAAATCTGGATGGTTAAAAGGCAGAAAGAAAGACACATTCATAACAGTGTTCATGCATGCAGCGTATCTTTCAGGAAGAGACTCAGAAGTTGTTGTTTTAGGTTTGGATGGAGCTTTCAGATGAACCATCATCCAGGTGATTCTTGATGTTTTCTTACCACAGGGTTGGTCGAGTGGATTCTGCAGATGATCGACCTGAGAGACCTCTGACCATCTCGCCGACACTCGTCCAGTCTGGAGACTAGGTAGAGACATCTGAACCTGCATGAACATCTTTCTTGAAGTGAGATCAAAGAGAGCCATGCCATTGATTCATTGATTTATTATTTGGGGGGGGGGGGGGTTGGATGCTGGATAGATTTGGTATTCAGGAAGTGAGAGTGTGTAATGACTCACTGCCCGCTCTGAGGACTACGGCCTCGGTACGGGGGTGCATGCATTAATCACCACATTACCAAATCGCATTGATCACATGCTATTTTGTCCCATTAGGCGCACCGTAGTTGAGCCACCGCACTGACCGCAGCCTCTCCCTGTAGTCTCACTGAAGTAGAAGAACGACGCCTCTTTTTGATCTGTTAAAAGTTTCTTTACTCTTTTGTTAAGTTGAAGTCGTAAACTTGGGTCTACCACACGTTTCTACATTTTATCAAAAAATAAAAATCAGGTTTGTATCCAAACAGGAAGTAAGATGAAAAAGAGGAACGAGAGCTTCAGGCTCCCCCGCGACATTTGAATATTTCGATGAAAGTTGGTGATCCATTAGCTCTCTGAGGCCTGACGATGTTGTTGTAATTCCGCCCTTCTCCCACTAGATGTCAGTAAAGGTCGCACGTCCAGAGCAGCAGGATGTGAACGGATGAGGTCAGTTTGTGTTCACTCACAGAGATCGTGTCTTCTCTGTCGTTAAGGCTCTGAACAGGTGAGAGTGGCCGGGCAGCCGGGCTGCCTCTCCGCCTCCAGATGAATGAAGAACACTCCGGGACCCAGAGACACAGCTGATGCAGGTCAGTCAACTAACACACACTCTCACACACACACACACACACACACACACACACACACACACACACACACACACACACACATATACACACACACACACACACACACACCAACCACATTCTTTTCAAGATTGGTGCAAAGTCCAGAGAAAAAGTGAATTTTTCTTCCAGCTCAACAATGATATGAATCATCTCTCTCTATCATATCTTCTAGCTACATTTTTAGGATGGGATGTCCTCGGTCAGTGTGGTTGATGAATACTGCCTAAAAACAATTAAACAGGCTTTTGCTCATATTCTCTGCGACAAAAGACAAACGTGTGCACGTTTAAAGGTTGTTGAGGGTTAGCGTTAGCGTTAGCTTGTAGCTGTTAGTGGTCTGACGTGGGAGTGAAGCGTGCTGTCGTGTCTTTTTGTCCTCAGGGCATGAAGGTGTTTCTGCAAATATGATGAAGAAGAAGAACCCGCACAAGTGAGTTAAGATGCTCTCAGCTCATTCACTGAAGTCATCAGACGAGAGAGTAACACCAGTCTGAGATGTAGAGCTCCTGCACCACTGAAACAATAAAGAACATCTTAAAGGAGATGTTGTGGCCGTGTTGTCTTTTGTATTTCCTTGAAGGAAACATAAGAGCAGTCTGGGTCCGACCACGAAGGTTCTGTCGCAGCCTCGACGCAACATCGTGGGCTGCAGGATCCAACACGTGTGGAAGGAGGGCGCAGGACACGTGATCTGGAAAGGAGCCGTGCTGGACCAGGTGAGTCAGGGGGTCCGCTGTTTCCTGGCTTTACAGGATGTTTGGAGCATGCAGAGATGATGATGTTGTTTATTTATCCACCAGGTACCGGTGAACCCGTCTCTCTATCTCATAAAGTACGATGGTTTTGACTGTGTTTATGGTCTGGAGCTCCATAAAGACGAGAGGGTTCAGGGACTGGAGGTGCTCCCCGACAGACTCGGTATGCAGTCAGACGCCGTGGAGCTGCAGGAACAGACTGCACCCTGGTTTTATTAGTGCTGACTTTCAGGTGAAAGAATCTGACCTATTTTTTTTTTCTTCTTCTTTCTCCTGCAGCTAAATCTCGTCTCACAGACGTGAACCTGGCGGACACGATGATCGGGAAAGCGGTGGAGCACATGTTTGAGACGGAGGAGGGTCCCAAGGAGGAGTGGAGGGGGATGGTGCTAGCTCGAGCTCCCATAATGACCACCTGGTTCTACATCACCTACGAGAAAGACCCGGTGCTCTACATGTACCAGCTGCTGGACGACTACAAAGAGGGAGACCTCCGCATCATGCCCGACTCCAGTGAGTCAAGTCATCTCGCCATTTATTTTTAACCCTATGACGAGCTGCGAGACGTGATGTTTAGTTGGGTTTGTCCTAAATGAGGATCCAGGTGAGATGGAGGAAACATTTGTGATCGTCTTTCTTTGTCCCTCTGTAGACGACGGCGTCCCGGCAGAGAGGGAACCCGGCGAGGTGGTGGACAGCCTGGTGGGCAAACAGGTCGAGTACGCCAAAGAGGACGGCGGGAAGCGAACGGGGATGGTCATCCACCAAGTGGAGGCCAAACCCTCCGTCTACTTCATCAAGTTCGACGACGACTTCCTCATCTACGTCTACGACCTGGTCAAGACATCGTAAGACCGACCTCCCGTGACGCGACGCATTTCTAAAACATCGGAAGTATTTTAAAACAAACGCTTGTTCCTCACATCATCAAAGACGAGAAGAAAAAAAAACACTCAAAAAAAAAAAAGCTCAACAGAAGAAGAAAGGATTCATCCTTCTTAAACATCATCGTCTTTTGTCCGGAAACATTTGAGACTTTGTGACCTTCTTCGACCTTGAAACTGAAACAAATGGTCGAAGTTTTAAGTAAAATATCCAAAATCTCGGAGAGAACCTTGAGTGAAACGAGCAGGATCGTAAAAGGTGTCCAAACATTTTGAGAAACTCAAATCTTCAACCTTTTTGAAGTCTGGAGCTTTTTTTTGAATTTGTGCCGAACATGAGAAGAAGAAATGAAAGAATTAAAAAAAAAAACGGATATGGATGGATGGATGGATGGATGCAGATTGTGTTTGCTTTGCGGCCTCCTCAATCAGGACCCTCAACAACACATTGGAGTGTTTTGATAGTTTTGTAATCTGTCGTCAGGTCGGATCGACGTCACGCCCTCAGCTGCCATGAAAAGAGTTTCTAAAGCAAACGATGCCTCTCTGAATCAGGACTTCCAAAACGCTTTGCCTAATTTTTAATTTACTTTCAAATTATTAAAATACAATCCTTAACTTTGAGTATTTCAAACAATTCAAAGAATTCGTTTTTCAGAATACTTAAATTTACAAAAGTATAATTAATTAATTAAAATAATGTTGTTTATTCAAGATATCAAGATCTTGACTTATTTCTCATTTATTGAAGTGTGTCCGCTTAGGGCTTCCGTAATAAGTGTAAAAAAAAATAATCTTCATTATAGTTTTCTTTTGCATTTATGAGAATTAACATATCTCTCATGTAGGTATTAAGCTTGGCACTTATACTTCAAAGTTAGTATTAAAGTTTGTTCTCAACGTGTCCAACGAGAAGATTTATACACAATGAAGCGTCATTCGCTCTTTTTTTAAACGTTTTTTTTTATGCCTGCCCTAAAAGTCGGACCAGAGACTTTCTGAAGCCTCGGAAATGATGGCGGGTGAAATAACACAAATACTTTAACAAGAGTGAAGTTAATTTGAAACACTAGAAGGAACGTCAGACACTGCGTGCTTCATGCGTCGTACAGGTGTACGCTACACTGAATACTCAAACAACCCTCACCTGGAGACATCCGCAGCTACAAACTGTGCTCTAAGAAAAAAGAAGAAGAAGCCTTTTTTTTCATGATTGCCAAAAACCCTCTGTGTCGTGTAGCTGTTTGTTGTTCAAGACGATCGACCGCTTTCTCTCTCGTGATTTCACTGAAGCCTTTGGATTCGTCTCTTCTGCGTCCTCGACGGAGAGGACGGAGAGGTGAAACGGAAACTCAGACACACAGCTCTACTTTTGTTCCTCGGCGTTTGTTTTGGTGTTAAAAACACTTCTCACAGACGGACTCTTCTTGTGTTTCCTCTTTAAAAACACCGTGATGGATTCTTACTGGCGCGTGATGTTGATTTTAATGTGTGGAAAACATCGGTAAATGCACTTTAAATCCCCGAAGTTTCATCGGACAGTTTATGTTAAAGTCACCAGAATGAACAAGAAGACGAATGACGTGTCGGGATGCAGCGTAGTTTTACACCAGTGACTTTCTGTCTTAGTTGATGAAATTCAAACTTTAAGGTGGAGTCAGCGGCTTTCATCACTGCAGCTTGTAAAACCCGTCATTGAAGCTGGACCTCTCCTCCTGGACTCATCGCCCCGACAAGCTCAGCCTCACTGCAGGACGCCGTGTTGTTGACGTTTACTGCTCGTACCTACGCTGCTAGCTACAGCACGCTAGCACAAGCTAACCGCCGGAGTCTGCAGGTGAAACCAACAGAAGGTTCACCCTGGTTTTAAAACGAGCTTTATGACAGTGTGTTTCCTCCTCCTTACCGCCTGTCCATCACATTCCCAGTTTGAGTAGTGTCCAGTCGGTGAATCGTACTGGGGCTGTGATTGGCTGGAGGAGACAAACCAGCTCCCCGCACAGAAACCAGAACATCAGACTGGAGCTGCTGACTCCACCTTTAAAGGTCTCCCAGTTTAAATTTGAAAAAGGTGAATCAGGTCTGTTAGTTTGAAAGAAACTGATGTGTTGTACTATGAAGAGATGAACATCCAGAGAAGGTCACTTTTTAACAAATGTACTTTTTTATTCTGATTTACTCCAGACTGAAGGTTTTGCACAAACGTGTTCTGCACTTATGTCCGCTCGTTTCATATCAACCTCTAAAAGGACGCACAATCACAGATTTTTATTTACATCCCCAAAGAACAGTCAGGTGTAAACATGGCATGTTACTTGTAAGAAACATTTCTCCTGATCGTCTCATCTGCTCTCTTCTCATCTGCATCTTTCTCACCACATACGTTCCTCACATTTTATTTTTGAAGTCTAAACCAGCAAACCAGTTTCTTCATGTTATTTAGGTGCTGAATTAGAGTTACTTCACATCTACTTTTACTACTATTTCTGATCCACAAATCCTCAACACGGATATCGCTGAGGTGCTGTCGCCTCACGACGAGGAGGCGACAGCACAGACACGCTCAATGGGTGTCAAGGACGAGCAGTGTGCAGAGTTAAAAATGTCTGCAATTCAAATATCTGCATAAATAATTCTAAAATGATTCTAATGATTTTATTTGTATGAACAAAAGTATAAACAATCAAGTTTGTGCAACTAATAAAGGTTGAGATAGTTTATAAATCCCACGTCAGCTGTATAAATTGTTAAAATGGATTTGTCCTGTATTTGAGCGCTTCATGTTACCATGGTTACCAGGGATTTTTTTGATGTGTATCATTTTATTTTTAATCCAAACACTTATAAAACAAGACTGAAGAGCCGCCCGTCACACCTTTAAGGAAAGAGTGTAAAACCTTCAGTCTGAGTACTTCCTGTGATGTAATAAGTCGCCGGGCGGATTACAGCTCTTATTATAACCAACCGCACTAAAAAAGAAAAAAAAGACAGATTGCCCGGACGTCTGTTGTTTCTGCACTTGTGTATCTGTTTTGTTTCTTCATGAAGCGAGGTGTGATTGTGTTCGTCCCAGCAGCACGAGTTCAAGCCGTGAACTCGTATTTACAACCGACTTGAATCAGAAACGGTTTTTATGTCCGATTCAGCCAGAACGTTTCACTGTTATATCAGATTATTGATGTTAAAGTGAGAATGACATTGGCCTTCTATCATCCTTCTGCCTTGTATTGTTCGTTTTTGTATGTTTTGAAATGTATGTTAATACTTTTTATTGTTAAAGGAAAACCTCAAATCACGTGTTTGTTTTTTTTGACTTTTTTGACTTTAAGTTTTGTGAAGATTCACTGTTTTCTTAATCTTAATGGATTGAAATCAGCTGCAGCTGTTGAGAATCTATTTGCCCGCTCCACTTTTCAGAAAATCTGTGCTTAAACAGGCCATTTGGAGATTTTCCCTTCATGACATCACAAAGGGCAGTAGCCCCCCCCCCATGTGGGTGACACTCCCACAGCTAGGTGTTTGTTCTGCCCTCTGAGTCTGCCTTCTCACCGTAAACAATAGGACATGGAGCGAGAAAGCAGAGTGCACCCGAGCCCTTCCAGAGAGGGGGCGTGGCCAGACCGCTCATTTACATATTTAAAGCTACAGACACAGAAACAGCCTGTTCTGAGCAGGGCTGAAATAGAGGGGTTTATAGAGATAACTTTAAAAGACACGTTGCAGCCCTACAGACGGACCACTGTCGGCTGGTGCAGCATCACACTACAGTTTTCTCTGCATGATGAGGCTCATTCAGAGCCTTAAATATGTAAAACCAGAGCCAAGGTTTATAAATAACAGGATTAGCCTTTAATCAGTCAGCACGGTTCTGAAGAAAAACAAACAAAATGTGTCTGGCCCTGATTTATTCACCAAAGAAGCCACAAATGCTCACAGCCTTTGGGCTGACGGTCTGAAGCAGCATACAGAGCGAGCAGCTGGCGGTCTGACGCCTTTCCAAAGGACAGTGCTGTTGGTCACTGCCAGACAAACTGGGAGCATTCGGCCTGCATGGCGCCTTGCACAAAAATGTCATTCATCCATCTGATGTTATGAGAAGAGAACCAAAAAAAAAAAAAAGCATTGTTCAGGAGACTTCATTTCAAATAAAACTGGTTTGAAAAAAAGCAGCATGATGTAAAAAAAACAGCTCAAAAATAAGCAGCCCATGCTCACAGTTTTATTCCACTTGGACTCCTTTGTTACGAGTCCTGATTGCTATGAAAATATCTCTCGCTGTGTAAACAGGCGTGATTAACTGTCTGTAATGGCGTTCCTCCACACAGCGCGACGCGTGTCCGTGTTTTGTCGGCACTGAGGCAGCCGTGTTTGTCGCACGCAGGTGTCGCGGCCGTCAGTCGTCGGCGAACGTCAGGCGCCCCGGCCCCTCGTTCCTCATCCAGCGACGGTACCTCTTCATCCTCGGGTCAGTCGCCATCTTGACCTTCATCTCCTCCTCCTGCTGCTTCTTGTAAACCTGGAAGACAAATCGTCACGGTTACAGATGGCTGTTTCTTTCAGCAGGACTCCTCCTCCTCCACGCTCCTCTCCTGACAGAGGATTTCAGACTGACCTCGTAGTTTTCTTTGATCCAGAGTTTTTTCTCCATGAAGGTTTGTTTGTTGTGTTCATCCAGACTGTCAAACTGAGACTGAGACATCTTCATGTGCCTCCTGAGGGGTCAAACAGAGACAGCTGTGAGAGCAGAACTCCTCAGACTTTAACTGCACAAATTCATAAACTATAGTTTACGTAAAGGCTCCGTGTGTGGCGATCATAAAACTCTATTTTGGTCAATTCTTCTGCATCATTTACTTTTTTTTTTTGCATGATTTTTTTTTTTTAATTTATTCTCAATTTATTTCCAATATTTGTGCAGACTCAAACACAGTCAGCAGTGTAAGTGTTGTTGAAACGTTCAGCTTTTATTTCTACAATCAGAAACAACTGGTACCAGCTCCCACCAGATCCTAAAATCAGTGTGTGATATCCGTGCAATGGAGAGTTATAGTTAGTTTTGTGAAACTTACAACGGGAATTTATGGGAATTAGAAATCGTATTGAACTGCATCATATCCAAGCATAAATATCAAACACGTTTTGTCCTGAGCAGACATTCATGCAAAATAATACTATTAAAAAAAACAATTCAACGCCATTTTTCAAATACATCATCCTGTTATATCTAAATACCTAAATTTCCTGAGGGAGTCATCCCAAAGGATCAATAAAGTTTAGTCTAAGTCTAAGTCTCTATCAAGACTTAAATGAAATCTGGTTGTTTTAAATCAAGATTATTACATTTTATCCAACTGTATTTAAGTTCCCTTTTAAGGGCCAACTTTCACATTTCTAAATTTACAGTTTATTCCCATTAATTCCAATGGATAGTTTCCAACTTTGAAAAGTCTGCCAGGCTCACTCCAGGTGACCCGGTGAGTACGGTCCATCCGGTGAACACGCCCACGACCAGCAAGACGTTAAACGCTGAATAAAGCAGCAAACAGAAGAACTGACCCACGTTCACGGCTCCGACAAATGACACGCATCAAAACATCAAACGGTCTCGTCATTTCTCACACAGCAGGCGGATAGCGTTAAATCAGGAGGGCGTACGCAGCACGATCACGGAACACAGACGGCCAAGATAGTTCACCGCCGACTGTTTCAAATCGGCACGACGGACCAACGACGAACTTCACGGATCGTTTTAAATAATCAGAAACTCGTCTGAGCAGTGCGTCTGAGTTCTGTAAGATCTGACCTGATGATGTAAAGCTTCTCCTCGTCTCCGTACTCCTCCCTGCAGATGGTGAAGCGGTAAATCCACGCCGCGTACCACGCCACGTAGGTGGTGAGGTAGTACGGCGAGAGGACGATCTGACAGAGCAGGATGTCGGACAGGTTGGGCTTCTGGTAGCCTCCTTTAATGTCAATCTTTGTTTTGATGATTTCTCGGATCACCTCCTCCTCCTGCTCTCGGATCTCCTCCTTGGAGCGCCGGTTCTTGCCCTTCTCCTTCGTGCGGTTCAGGAGGCCCTGCTGCTTGGCGATCTCGGTGGCCTGGATTCTGTACTTGGGGACGGTCACCAGGTAGTTGATGGCCTCGTTGTAGCTGCTGTGCCAGCTGTAGAACTGCAGGAGAGACGCGTGCGCTTCAGTACGATGCGGAGACGTGGAGCGACGGGAAGCTGCAGACCTACCTGAAAGATGGAGATGGCACAGATGGTGACGAGGATGACGACCCTGACGTCCACTTTGGGCGTGAGCCGTCGGCTGTAGTAGGTGTAGTAGTGCTGGTAGTACTCCTCAGGATGGTCCAGCATGTAGTCGTAGTCCCGCCGAGTGTCCTCATCCTGCAGACACGGAGACATTACAACGTCAGACGATCCTTCTAAATCGCTATCAGCTCATCTAATCACTGAAGCCTGATGGGGAAATAGAAACTGTGACTGACAGCCGATTGCACAATGATGCTGCATGTTTCATATCCTTATCACAATAATGAACATTTATTATTTCACCCCGACGAGGGCTGCTCAAATCCACATCACGATTAATCTAATTAGTTTTATTGAACTTGTGGAAGTGGAATCTAAAGCATCGCTTTAAAATGAAAACGACACGTTTTAGTTTTAAAGTAGAAATTAAATTCTCCAAAACAGCAGAAAATAAAACAACTTGGATTTCTCGAAAAACACGTTTTGTTTTATTCGCTGTCAAAGATCAACATGCTTCCAAATGATGGACTCTGCCCTGGACATAAACTAATCAACATGGGAAACTTTTTTTTTTTTTTTTTTTTTTTTTTAACAGTTCTGAATGTCGGTTTCGATTAATTTTCGATTGATTGTCCAGCTTTAGCCTGGACTCAAAGAAAACTCATCCAGTGTCAACTTCTCCAATATGATTCAGCACTAGAGAACATTTAGAGTGCAAACACAAAAAAACACAAAAAGGACATTTTAAACATGCCAAAGATCGTAAATAAAGACAACCATGGACGATGCATTTACACTGGATAACAATGAGACACATGTATCTATAGATGTGAGGAGCAGTGTGGGAGCGTTTGAAGATGGAGAGGTGGACACGTGTATTAGACATATTTACACGTCATGGGGGGAAAAGTTGACAAAGTATCTGAACACTTCACAGACTCTCTGACCGACCTTCAGAGTCTCGTACGCGGTCACTATGAGCAGGAACCTCTTTTCAGCGGACTCCTGGGTCTCTCCCTCCATGCCCGGTTCTCCCACCCTGAACCGGTCCGGGTGGTACCGGCGGGCCAGCTGCCGGTACGCCCGGGCGATGTCCGTCTTGGCGGCCTCCCGGTTGACGCCGAGCACGTCGTAACAGATCTCGGTGCCGCAGTACAGGCCCTCGACCAGCGCGGAGACCGTTCGCAGGGAGCAGGCCGAGAACAGGAGCACTGCGAGCGGCAGCCAGGACTTCACCGGCCGCGGACACCGAGCACAGCCTCCGCCGCTGCCGCTGCACTCCTCCGTGAGCGGCGCCATCTCTGTCCGCCTGCCTCCGCTGCTTCTGCCAACAGAGACCAGGCTGCCGCGTCGCGCGCTGCTGACATCATAACTTCGCGCCGGGACCGAATGATGACGATACATCAAAGCTCGTCTATTTATTTTTATTTTTTCTCTAAAACTTTATTATTATTATTATTTTCCATTTATTTATTTTATTTTATTTTATTTTTTTATTTTTTTGGGGGGGGGGGGGCATAACGCTCATTCAAAACATTCAAACTCATAATAATTTATATTTTTCAACAAAATCTAAAATTATATATATATATATATATATATATATATATATATATATATATATATATAAACACAATAATGAACTAGATAGATAGATAGATAGATAGATAGATAGATAGATAGATAGATAGATAGATAGATAGATAGATGATAGATAGATAGATAGATAGATAGAAATTCAAGGATCCTGAGTCAAGTTGAATAAAAACATTATTTAAAATATTAAATAAATTATTAATTTACTTGTATCATGAGATTAATCACCTTTCATTTCATATCCACTCTTATTTGGTGATACTTTCCCAAAACAAAACAAAAAGAAAGATAACGTAAGTATTTTAAACATTTAATGATGAAAGGTTTTGCCAGAAATTCTTCACAACTGGCAAATTCACAGACAAATGCATGACAGTATACTTCCATTAAAAATATATAAGACTTTCTCAAGAAACAGCAGCACATATTCCAGCTGGATGTCATGTATGAATAATTCAAAATAAATCCTGTCTTCGATGAATGATTAAGTAAGAATTAGAAGCCATCCCGTCTCCAGTAAAATATAATTTTCAAATATTCTTATATTAAATCCCAGAGTATGTTAATGTCGACAAATCAGTCTGAGCTATGATTGAGTATGATCTCAGGAATGAGTCTTCAAACCCAAGTAAGTAAATACTCTCTACAGGTAAGTTATGAAGAAAGTTCATTGTGTGAATTGTTTTTTTAAACATTTGTAAAAAGGTTCCCGAGCTCAATCAGGTTGCTCAAGAGTCGGTTGGGTTAATCATTATATTAATTTACAGGGTCTGGTAAAAAAAACAAAAAACGGGAAATTGATGATTTAGATCGAGATCGATACACATTTATTCGGGTACATACAAAATAGAAAGAGCCCTGTAGTATTTAGCAAACATGTAGGCCATAGAAGATGTTTCTTTTTATAACATTGTCGTATACAAAAGAAGACTTCATACTTACACAGTTGAAGGTGAACATTACCAGTCTAGAGGTTTAAAAATATACTTTCCCCCAAAACATACAGTATTTGAAGGGAAATTAAATGTACACAATCAAAAATAAACAGACAACGTGCACGTGAATCTCTTACAGGTGGATATATTTCCTTTGGAAATCTCAGGCTACAGTTATATCCAGGTTGAACAGTAAAAAGAGGATCTGTTCTGTTCTTCTGCATTGATTTGAATGTGTTGTTAGATGTTGTGCATCAGTAGAGTAGCTTTTATGCATATACAATTGTCATGTGTACATTTGCAGTTTAGCCATTAGCACATATAACTATTGTGTTTGACAAGCAAACTCTGATGATCTGTTTGATAACTGTGGGAATGTTTTCTGCCAATTTTGACATAGTTTCATCAGCTTTTTGACCTGCTTGGTGTCTTTCTTTGAGTTTTTGAATGTATGAACACGATATCCACACATTGCGACAAGATTTTGAAGAGGTTTGTTTTTTTTAATAAACTGTGACAGATCTACTTTCAGGTCTTCTCCATGGGTCATCAGGACAAATGTATTCTCCCTGATCCTCCAGCCGAGCTTCTGCTCCAGCCGTTCTAATATTCCTTCCTCTTTTTCGGTGAACCTGCCGAGCTGTAACACAAGTAACACCAAGCAGCTCCTTGGCTGACAGTACTTCTTACACTGCTCTATGTGGGCCTCACAGTTTTGGAGTTGGTCGTGAAGGAAGTCTGGAGTGTCGACCACTCTCACCTGCGCTCCAAATAGCTCGATTTCTCTGAACTCACAATTGGTGGTGACCGGCATGGAGCTGGCCTCAGATTTAAACATCTGACTTGGGGGGTTCCCAGCAGCCAGGATGGTGTTTGCAGATGCACTCTTTCCCGTCCCAGTTAGTCCAAGCAGAACAATGTTTAGTATGTCAGGTACTTCATGTTCTCTGTGACCTGGAGGAAAGCAATTTTAATGTTTCTCACTAAATAAATACATAACAACAAAGTTTTAGAGGCAAGGAATACTGCAGAACATGATTGGTGTTGTATTCCCAGAAGCATACCGATGTGACGTCCAGGTGTTGCTCTATCGAGGGCAGGTGGATCAATGCTTGACTGACTCATGGCGTCATTGCCTGTGAAGATATAACATTCATAATGCCATGTACACATTGACATTGAAAACCATTGATGTGTCAGGGTTCAGGGCCTCATTGTTCTTGGACTACACGACTGGCAGAATCATTTGTCTTAGTTGTCCGATTAAAGTCTCAATCAGTTTATACATCTTTGTTACTCTCTATATACTTTCTGTTTAAAAACATCTTTGAAATGTAATGCATGATGGTATATATAGCTTGGATCGTGACCATCTACAATACTTTTTACAATGCATTGTGGGCCAATGAGGGGACATCATGCACATCATACAATCAAGCCAGTCTGTTAGCCTATGCTGCTCTCTCACTGCCAGATTGTTCTGTGCCATCTTATACAAGACTCTCCATCCTACCAGTCCTTCATGGTGAGATCCCCCGCACATAAAATGAAACATGAGCATCTTACTTATAACTACTACAATCACCGCTAAGTAATTAAAACCAGCCTACCTGTACTCCAATGGCTCAGACGTTCAGCATTTCTAAAAAAGTCCCATCATAATTAGTGTTAATCATGAAGTCACAGATTATATAATTGGTTCCATCATGCTTTGGGGCTAGCTCATGCTCCTCCGTGTCTCATGGAGCGGGCATCAGAAATTGGCAATTGAAAGACTCACTTTAAAACCTTCAATAAAGAATTACCAGAGAAACACAAGCCAGCCCTGAAGTAAGACAAGACATGCTTTTTATTGTGTATGTGTAGCAAGAAAATGTGTCAAAGTATAGTTTTTACCTTCTTCCCTCCAAGGCTGCTTTTCTTCTACGAACAACTCCTTCACTGTAGCTGTTGTAGGCATAATGGAATTCAGGAAAGCCATTGCACAACTTCCTGCAGTCACCGGCAAGATCTTCAGTTAGAATCACCAGCTTGATGTTTGATTCTTTCAGATTATTTAGTGAGTTGAAGGTTTTGGCATTTGGTAACATGACGACTAGCTGTGACATGATATCTTCTCCAAAGGTATCAGTGAGTTTACTGATTTGAGCCAGAACATTTTTCTCTTGTGTGTCTTCTGGGTCTATTGCCAGTATGAACAGATGCGGGCCAGGATGAGACAATGCCATGAAGTCAATAACCTGTTGGTCTGGGTTCAGATAGTCATTGTCGAAGAAATGCTGGGTGTAAATAACTCTAAATGAGTTGTTCTCTTGCATGACAATGTTGTTCGACATGATACATTTATCTATATCACCATTGAGAAGACTGTCTTCGATGACTTTCTGATACCCCCTTCCGAACAGGGCGATGGTAAACCTTCCCCCGCATGCTGTGAACACAAAAATCAGTAATATGTTATAAATCACAGTCTATATTTACAAAACAACCTGCGACTGAAAAGATTTCAGATTGTATTCTGCAAATATTTCAAACAAGTTAATTTCTTAACAGAACTAGCCGTTTATTTACATGTCATACACAAATTTCCTTGGAGAGGAAAAAAACGAGGCCACATTTTAAATATCTTGAAACACTAATGCTTCACACAGTGTCACCTTAGGCCAAATGTACACAACAACAATCTACTCAAAATGACAACAACCATCATTTTGAGGAGTTCTGAGACTTATTTAACCTGGAAGAGAATATGTGACCTTTAAATCCGAAATGTCCATTTTTGGATCAAAGGCAAGAGAGGCAGATTATTTAATCTACAGCTACAGTACTGAATTTAACTATTTACTGCCTTCAGCACATTCTTCTGTGTTAGCCATATTGGATACTCTACAATGTGATGATGGATAAAGTGACCATCTGTATTAAACACACCTGTGTTTGACCAAAGAAGCTACAGCTGACAAACTACAGTGTTTGTTCATATTCAGTAGCTCCGTCCCTGTATCTATAAAAAAAAACAAAAAAACAAACCTGAATTTCCCTTGGGATCAAAAAAGTATCTATCTATCTATCTATCTATCTATCTATCTATCTATCTATCTATCTATCTATCTATCTATCTATCTATCTATCTATCTATCTATCTATCTATCTGTTTATGAGGCAAACTGTGATTAAATGCATTAAAAAGAATTTAACATGCTATTTTCTATTGCTATTTATTAATCGTAACATGTTAAAATCCCACCCCTAGTTTCTAAGCAACTGTCATGGTTTGGTTTTGTTCTGCATTTAATCCTGTTTTAGTTTTCATTATTTCCCTCGTGTTCTGTGTATGTGTGATTCCTAGTGTGGTTTACTTTAGTCCTGAGTGTGTTTCCCTGTATCCTTGTGTTCTTCTATGTTGTCTGTAGGCTTGTTCTCCTGTTACTTGTGTTTTCAGGTTCTTAGTTTGGTGTATAATGTTTCCTAGTCTTGTTTTAAGTGTTTCCTGTTTTATTTTGTAATATCTTGTTTTAGTTCATGTCTTTTCATTGTCAGGTTTGACTTTGTAATTGTCCTCAGTTGTTCTGGTCTTGTGTTCTTTGTTCCTTGTGTTTCCCGCCTTTGTGATTACCCTGATGTTTCTCACCTGTCTCGTTAGTATCACCTGCGTCTGATTACCCCATGTCTATTTAGTCTCTGTGTTTGCCTCAGTTTCTTGTTGGTTCATTGTCTTGTCTTTCGTCGTGAGTAGTTGTAGTCTGTCGTTGATCATTTGTTCCCTGCCTTTCGGATTTCGTGTGGAGTAAGTTTTTGTTTTGTGTTTTTGCCTTTTGATTTTGAGGCTGCTTTTTTGTTAAATAAATCTTTATTTTCTGCAATTGGGTCCTCCTCCCTGTATTCTGCCTGCTACGACGTGACAGAATGAACCGACCAGTAATGGACCCAGCGGAAGATTTAGATTCCATGGACTGTTTTTCGAAGATTCGTTATTTTCAAAACATGTTGCTTTCGATACGGAGCACTTTTGAGTCCGACCGTTCTCCCTGCTCCCTGTGTTTTCTCCTCCTGGTTTTGGATTTTTGGGTTTTCTAAATAAGTTTTTGTTTTGCCTTTTTGTTAAAATAAATTATTGGTTATTCTGCACTTGGGTCCTCCTCCCTGTTTCCTACCCGGAACTTGACAGCAACAAGATTATTAAAATACCTGAATATTTGTTTAACCACGTCTCCTTTTTTTTTGTCATTACTGTAAGCGAAAGGGGTGTGTTAGTTTCCCAGAATGAAGGCGACCTCATTGTGAAAGAATGCAGTCCATCCACTTTATAATCAATCTAAATATTGACTGTATCAAAAAGAACATTTACAACTTTACAGTGAAATTAATCCAAATTTAAAATAAAAACTGTATGAATTTGTTAGATTTTTCTCAAATTCTGCTGGAATTTAAACTCCCTAACCCTAAACAGATTTTTTTACGCTGAAGGACTCTTTGGGTTTTTGAAAGGAACACATTGCATTGTGTATCGATCAACCTTTATATGTAGCGCTGAGCAAGAACAAATGATTTCTCAACACACTTTACAAAAAGCAAAACATTACTAAAAGTTATAAATAAATGAAAGTTACCAGTCAACTTCAGGAAACTCAGTGACATTGTGCTTTTAAGATGTGACCATACAAGCAATTGTAAATATGCAAAACAGTCACTCTTAAAGGGATACTTGGTCCATTTGCATGAAGCTGAGAATATGCAATATGACGCTTTTTGCATCACATGAAGAAAACTTTCAAGCAAAGAAAAAAACATTTTTCTCGTCTCAGGGCAAAATGAGGGCTGGATTCATGACCATTCAACACTACGACCATGTTTCTAATGATACACAGCTTCATGTAAATGGGTGAAGTATCCCTTTAAGGAAGATTTTTTTATGCTGATTTAGTTGTTTTAATCAGAGCATCTTGAAATTTAAAGACAGGGAGCATGAAACTCGAATGAAGTTTCAGCCGCAGTAGAAATGCCTGAGATTTAAAAAAAAAAAAAAAACAAAGAGAGAGAACATGTTTCACTTACCAAGTGGAGCTTTTCCAGAATTCATGATCACTGGTTCATAGAGGACAGAAAGGCAGGCTGCTTCCAGTGGGTTTCCCAGAAACGCTTTGGAGGTTATGACCATGAAACACAGTGATATAAGAAAGCAGACCCACCCTTTGGGAGGAGTCAAGAAATCAAAAACAAAGGTATTCTGTAATCTTTTTTCAGTTCCAGGTAGAGAGAAAGATGGGCAACAACGCCTCAAGGATTAACTTTGGCGCTGCAATCCCTAATGGTATGAACTTTTTCTCTGCTTCATCCCCGTCATGGACTCTGAGTCAATACTTGAATCAGCTGGTAGATGTCTGTTTTACTGTACTAACAGAATCAGTTTTTGTCTGCAGGTGACCCACTGAGGATTGTGATGATCGGGAAGACTGGAGTTGGGAAGAGCGCTGTTGGTAACACCATTGTTGCCAAAAAAGTGTTCCAGTCTTCATCAAGCGCCCGTTCAGTGACAGAGCACTGCAGGACAGAGCGAGCCAAGGGTCGCAGACAGATCCATGTGACTGACACACCTGGGATTCTGGACACGACTAAAAGTGCTGAGAAAATCAAGAATGAAATTGCCAAGTGCATTCAGATGACCTCCCCCGGTCCTCACGTCTTCCTATTGGTCATCCAGGTCGGCAGGTTCACCACAGAAGAAGAAAACTGCATCGAAGCGCTGGAGAAACTCTTTGGCTCTGAAGCTTCGAGATACATGATCGTTCTGTTCACACGTGGTGACGAGCTGAAGGAAAGATCCATTCAGGACTACATCCAGACGGGCCACCCTAAACTAAGAGAGGTGATAAGCAGGTGTGGAAACAGATTCCATGTCTTCAACAACAAGAAAAAGATGAACAGGACACAAGTGGCAGAACTGATAAAGAAGATCGATGACCTCGTGGCAGCAAATGGAGGGCAACACTTCAGTGAGGAGATGTACAAAGAGGCGGAGCAGACCATTCGCCGGGAAGGCCGACTCAACTCGGGCGAAAGAGTCAAAGAACAGCAGCCCCCCTACGACTTCGCCTTCATGTCTGATCTGCTTCAGAGGGTGATTCTGTTTCAGGCTATACTGTCTGCAAGCAGACCGGCGGACATGAACATCCTGAACCAGCCCCTCGCCAGCTCCTCCTCTAACGCATGGCTTGTTGAGTGACAGCTCTAAGTGTGCTTAAGTATTGGTGTGAAACAGTCATTTAAAAGTTCGATCACACGTTATTGATACAAACAAACTGTAGTTGTATTGCTAATCAAACAGAATATTGTGTAATGAAAATGACAAATCAATAATAGTCTTTATGGATAACCTGCTATATATTCATTAAAAGATGGTGATGATTATGTCTTTTCCTGGATTTATTTTTTGTGCCTTTACTGGAGAGACATGACCCTGAGATTTCGAAAGCTTGTTAATTACTGTATGGTCCTATAACTGGTTGAGCAGCTTGTAAGGCAGTTTACCGAAAATGAGTCGGAAATAGCTGCTTCCAAAACTGTAGGCAACACCCGAATCAACAGCCAGAAGTAAACAACATGTTATCAAAACAGATCCTGCTTGTCTAACAAAAACTTAAAACATTTCCCATGAGTCATCGCCAACAAAGAAGAAACAGCAGACAGAGATGCAACAAAAACAAACAATAACCTCCAGTTTTTGCAGAAGTGTAAAATCCTGCAGTTCATTGAATGAGGCTAGCTACAGAAGACCCTGAAGTTACATACACACCCATTCAAAAAAAGACAGCTTTTACAGCAGAGATGATTGTGTCTGTAAGATTTTATTTTAGGCTTTGACTGGCTCAAAGACCATGGCGAATAATGGGAGAGACACTGAAATAACCCCGTCATTAAACTGATTTATTTCCAAAACACATTAATTAAATTGTAAAAGAAATGAAGTATGGATGTCAGTAGTATGAATAGTGTAAGTGAATGGTTGTCGGAAAGTGTATTGTGTGTGTGTTGGATGGAGAAAAAAGACAAAGTAACAAAACAAGTCGCATGTAGAAAGAATGAAGTGAAAGTTTTTATCATGACTGTGAGCAGTGGGCCCAGGTGCTCCCAGTCAGACTGATGGACAGCCACACCTACCAATTACACCAACCTGCAACACAAGAAAAGAGGGGGCACAACCTAACAGACCACTAGGCCGTCACACTTTGTTGTAAAGACTGGATAGTGGATGAAGTGGGAAAACGGAGGGAGGGTGTGGGGAATGAAATGCTGAAAGTAGCTTGAAGGACCACATCCTCCTTCCTGTACACTGGGCGTGTGCACTAACCACTAGGCTGCCAGCGCCCCATAGCTTGTATCTTTGCCAGCCCACTGTATTTCATTTTTTAATAACTTATCTTACCTGTTTTCATTGCATGAATTCAGGGTTGTTCATGCTAAAGGTTTGTGATGTAACTGTTTGTCCAGAGGCTTAAGGCCCGCGCCAAACCAAACTAATTACTGCAGAAGGCGAAATATGTTGAGTATGTTCTTATGATTGAAAACCTAGTTTTCAATATTTGCCTTCAGATGAACTTTGCTCACACGATTCACATTGTTTGAATTTCTTTTCTACCAGCTGGCTTCATGACAAGATGCACACCTTCATTATATAACAAAGATTTTCTTATTTCACCTTCACCTCAACTGAACTGTAGTGACTTTGAATTAATGAATAAATCAATTTGTTGTTGAATTCATGCTTAAAGAGTATTATTGTTTTGTGTGGTAGTGTCAGACTGATGGACAGCCACACCTACTAATTACTCCAATCATCAACAGAAGAAAAGAGGAAGCACAACCTAACAGAACATAACGGTTTACAAGTGAGGCTTAATTAGGTCAGGGCAGTTAGCTTCAGAGAGTGTGTTTAAAAACTGAGTTATTGATGTTATTTAAATACCTCGTCTTGGGTTTTTCAAAGGTAAAACCCCTCTAATATTGTTGATTTATATCAATAATTAAATAAAGAAAAATATTTATCTCCATTTGATAACCACATTTTACTGTATAAAACCCAACATAAATGTTGACTGCGTGTTAGCTCTGCAAAACCCAACATAATTGGTGCCCCGTGTGAGGCACACAAATCTTTTTTGGTTGGCATGGTCAATCGGGCTACTCAAGAGCCTGTTAGGTTAATCATTAGATTAATTTACAGGGTCTGGTAAAAAAACAAAACAAAAATAAAACGGGAAATTGATGATTTAGATCAAGATGGATACACATTTATTTAAGTACATACACCATAGAAAGAGCCATGTAGTATTTAACAAACATGTAGGCTATAGTAGATTTTTCTTTTTATAACATTGTCTCGTCAGCCACTCTTTGTCTGGTTTCTCTGCCTTCACAGTGTTTTTAGAATTCAATTTTTAAAATAAATACATATAAATCCACCATGAAGTATTTTAATACAGAACTGTGACAAAGAGCATCAACTTTATTCTTCAACTTTCCAAAGTGTCTGCTAGCAATAAAGCATTTACAGCAAAGACAGAAGGATACATTAAATTCAATAAAGGGTTTCATTCATATACAAAAGGAGACGTCATACTTATACAGTTAAACAGAGGTGAACATTACCAGTCTAGAGGTTTAAAAATAAACTTTCCCCCAAAATATGCATACAGTATTTGAAGGGAAATTAAATGTACACAATCCAAAAATAAACAGACAACAGGCACCTGAATCTCTTACAGGTGGATATATTTCCTTTGGAAATCTCAGGCTACAGTTATATCCAGGTTGAACAGTAAAAAGAGGATCTGTTCTGTTCTTCTGCATTGATTTGAATGTGTTGTTAGATGTTCTGCATCAGTAGAGTAGATTTTTATGCATATACAATTGTCTTGTGTACATTTGCAGTTTAGCCATTAGCACATATAACTATTGTGTTTGACAACCAAACTCTGATGTGTTTGATAACTGTGGGAATGTTTTCTGCCAATTGTGACATAGTTTCATCAGCTTTTTGACCTGCTTGGTGTCTTTCTTTGAGTTTTGGAATTTATGAACACGATTTCCACACATTTCAACAATATTGTTAAGAGGAACACGTTGTTTAATAAACTGTGACAGATCTCCTTTCAGGTCCTCTCCATGGGTCAGCAGGACGAATGCACTCTCCCTGATCATCCAGCCGAGCTTCTGCTCCAGCCGTTCTACTATTCCTTCCTCTTTTTCGGTGAACCTGCCGAGCTGTAACACAAGTAACACCAAGCAGCTCCTTGGCTGACAGTACCTCTTACACTGCTCTATGTGGGCCTCACAGTTTTCGAGTTGGTCGTGAAGGAAGTCTGGAGTGTCGACCACTCTCACCTGCGCTCCAAATAGCTCGATTTCTCTGAACTCACAATTGGTGGTGACCGGCATGGAGCTGGCCTCAGATTTAAACATCTGACTTGGGGGGTTCCCAGCAGCCAGGATGGTGTTTGCAGATGCACTCTTTCCTGTCCCAGTTAGTCCAAGCAGAACAATGTTTAGTATGTCAGGTACTTCATGTTCTCCGTGACCTGGAAGACAGCAATTTTAATGTTTCTCACTAAATAAATACATAACAACAAAGTTTTAGAGGCAAGGAATACTGCAGAACATGATTGGTGTTGTATTCCCAAGAAGCATACCGATGTGACGTCCAGGTGTTGTTCTATCGGGGGCAGGTGGATCAATGCTTGACTGACTCATGGCGTCATTGCCTGTGAAGATATAACATTCATAATGCCATGTACACATTGACATTGAAAACCATTGATGTGTCAGGGTTCAGGGCCTCATTGTTCTTGGACTACACGACTGGCTCACAAACAAGACATCTGAATATCAGACATTTGTGTTAGTTGTCCGATTAAAGTCTCAATCAGTTTATACATCTTTGTTACTCTCTATATACTTTCTGTTTAAAAACATCTTTGAAATGTAATGCATGATGGTATATATTGCTTGGATCGTGACCATCTACAATACTTTTCACAATGCATTGTGGGCCAATGAGGGGACATCATGCACATCATACAATCAAGCCAGTCTGTTAGCCTATGCTGCTCTCTCACTGCCAGATTGTTCTGTGCCATCTTATACAAGACTCTCCATCCTACCAGTCCTTTATGGTCAGATCCCGTACATACAATGAAACATGAGCATCTTACTTATAACTACTACAATCACCGCTAAGTAATTAAAACCAGCCTACCTGTTCTCTATTGGCTCAGACGTTCAGCATTTCTAAAAAAGTTGCATCATAATTAGTGTTAATCATGAAGTCACAGATTATATAATTGGTTCCATCATGCACTGGGGCTAGCTCATGCTCCTCCGTGTCTCATGGAGCGGGCATCAGAAATTGGCAATTGAAAGACTCACTTTAAAACCTTCAATAAAGAATTACCAGAGAAACACAAGCCAGCCCTGAAGTAAGACAAGACATGCTTTTTATTGTGCATGTGTAGCAAGAAAATGTGTCAAAGTATAGTTTTTACCTCCTTCCCTCGAAGACTGCTTTTCTTCTACGAACAACTACTTCACTGTAGCTGTTGTAGGCATAATGGAATTCAGGAAACCCATTGCACAACTTCCTGCAGTCACCGGCAAGATCTTCAGTTAGCATCACCAGCTTGATGTTTGGTTGCTTCAGATCTAGGGAGTTGAAGGTTTTGGCATTTGGAAACATGACGACTAGATGTGACATGATATCTTCTCCAAAGGTATCAGTGAGTTTACTGATTTGAGCCATAACATTTTTCTCTTGTGTGTCTTCTGGGTCTATTGCCAGTATGAACAGATGTGGGCCAGGATGAGACAATGCCATGAAGTCAATAACCTGTTGGTCTGGGTTCAGATAGTCATTGTCGAAGAAATGCTGGGTGTAAATAACTCTAAATGAGTTGTTCTCTTGCATGACAATGTTGTTCGACATGATACATTTATCTATAACACCATTGAGAAGGTTGTCTTCGATGACTTTCTGATACCCCCTTCCAAACAGGGCGATGGTAAACCTTCCCCCGCATGCTGTGAACACAAAAATCAGTAATATGTTATAAATCACAGTCTATATTTACAAAACAACCTGCGACTGAAAAGATTTCAGATTGTATTCTGCAAATATTTCAAACAAGTTAATTTCTTAACAGAACTAGCCGTTTATTTACATGTCATACACAAATTTCCTTGGAGAGGAAAAAAACGAGGCCACATTTTAAATATCTTGAAACACTAATGCTTCACACAGTGTCACCTTAGGCCAAATGTACACAACAACAATCTACTCAAAATGACAACAACCATCATTTTGAGGAGTTCTGAGACTTATTTAACCTGGAAGAGAATATGTGACCTTTAAATCCGAAATGTCCATTTTTGGATCAAAGGCAAGAGAGGCAGATTATTTAATCTACAGCTACAGTACTGAATTTAACTATTTACTGCCTTCAGCACATTCTTCTGTGTTAGCCATATTGGATACTCTACAATGTGATGATGGATAAAGTGACCATCTGTATTAAACACACTTGTGTTTGACCAAAGAAGCTACATCTGACAAACTACAGTGTTTGTTCATATTCAGTAGCTCCGTCCCTGTATCTATAAAAAAAAAAAAACAAACAAACCTGAATTTCCCTTGGGATCAATAAAGTATCTATCTATCTATCTATCTATCTATCTATCTATCTATCTATCTATCTATCTATCTATCTATCTATCTATCTATCTATCTATCTATCTATCTATCTATCTATCTATCTATCTATCTATCTATCTATCTATCTATCTATCTATCTATCTATCTATCTATCTATCTGTTTATGAGGCAAACTGTGATTAAATGCATTAAAAAGAATTTAACATGCTATTTTCTATTGCTATTAATTAATCGTAATTAACATGTTAAAATCCCACCCCTAGTTTCTAAGCAACTGTCATGGTTTGGTTTTGTTCTGCATTTAATCCTGTTTTAGTTTTCATTATTTCCCTCGTGTTCTGTGTATGTATGTTCCTAGTGTGGTTTACTTTAGTCCTTAGTGTGTTTCCCTGTGTCCTTGTGTTCTTCTATGTTGTCTGTCGGCTTGTTTTCCTGTTACTTGTGTTTTCAGGTTCTTAGTTTGGTGTATAATGTTTCCTAGTCTTGTTTTAAGTGTTTCCTGTTTTATTTTGTAATATCTTGTTTTAGTTCATGTCTTTTCATTGTCAGGTTTTACTTTGTACATGTCCTCAGTGTTCTGGTCTTGTGTTCTTCGTTCCTTGTGTTTCCCGCCTTTGTGATTACCCTGATGTTCCTCACCTGTCTCGTTAGTCTCACCTGTGTCTGATTACCCCATGTCTATTTAGTCTCTGTGTTTGCCTCAGTTTCTTGTCGGTTCATTGTCTTGTCTTTCGTCGTGAGTAGTTGTAGTCTGTCATTGATCATTTGTTCCCTGCCTTTCGGATTTCGTGTGGAGAAAGTTTTTGTTTTGTGTTTTTGCCTTTTGATTTTGAGGCTGCTTTTTTGTTAAATAAATCTTTATTTTCTGCAATTGGGTCCTCCTCCCTGTATTCTGCCTGCTACGACGTGACAGAATGAACCGACCAGTAATGGACCCAGCGGAAGATTTAGATTGCAAAAAATGGACTGTTTTTCGAAGATTCGTTATTTTCAAAACATGTTGCTTTCGATACGGAGCACTTTTGAGTCCGACCGTTCTCCCTGCTCCCTGCTCTGTTTTCTCCTCCTGGTTTTGGATTTTTGGTTTTTCTAAATAAGTTTTTGTTTTGCCTTTTTGTTAAAATAAATTATTGGTTATTCTGCACTTGGGTCCTCCTCCCTGTTTCCTACCCGGAACTTGACAGCAACAAGATTATTAAAATACCTGAATATTTGTTTAACCACGTCTCCTTTTTTTTGTCATTACTGTCAGCGAAAGGGGTGTGTTAGTTTCCCAGAATGAAGGCGACCTCATTGTGAAAGAATGCAGTCCATCCACTTTATAATCAATCTAAATATTGACTGTATCAAAAAGAACATTTACAACTTTACAGTGAAATTAATCCAAATTTAAAATAAAAACTGTATGAATTTGTTAGATTTTTCTCAAATTCTGCTGGAATTTAAACTCCCTAACCCCAAACAGATTTGGTGTTTTTTTTACGCTGAAGGATTTGGGTTTTTGAAAGGAACACATTGCATTGTGTATCGATCAACCTTTATATGTAGCGCTGAGTAAGAACAAATGATTTCTCAACACACTTTACAAAAAGCAAAACATTACTAAAAGTTATAAATAAATGAAAGTTACCAGTCAACTTCAGGAAACTCAGTGACATTGTGCCTTTAAGATGTGACTATACAAGCAATTGTAAATTGTAAAAAAACAGTCACTCTTAAGGTGTACTTCACTCATTTGCATGAAGCTGAGAATATGCAATATGATGCTTTTTGCATCACATGAAGAAAACTTTCAAGCAAAGAAAAATACATTTTTCTCGTCTCAGGGCAAAATGAGGGTTGGATTCACGACCATTCAACACTACTACCATGTTTCTAATGATACACAGCTTCATGCAAATGGGTGAAGTATCCCTTTAAGGAAGTTTTTTTATGCTGATTTAGTTGTTTTAATCAGAGCATCTTGAAATTTAAAGAAAGGGAGCATGAAACTCGAGTGAAGTTTCAGCTGCACTAGAAATGCCTGAGATTTAAAAAAAAAAAAAACAAAGAGAGAGAGAGAACATGTTTCACTTACGAGGTGGAGCTTTTCCAGAATTCATGATCACTGGTTCATAGAGGACAGAAGGCAGGCTGCTTCCAGTGGGATTCCCAGAAACGCTTTGGATGTTATGACCATGAAACACAGTGATATAAGAAAGCAGACCCACCCTTTGGGAGGAGTCAAGAAATCAAAAACAAAGCTAATCTGTAATCTGTCTTCAGTTCCAGGCAGAGAGAAAGATGGGCAACGCCGCCTCAAGGATTAACTTTGGCGCTGCAATCCCTTATGGTATGAACTATTTCTCTGCTTCATCCCCGTCATGCACTCTGAGTCAATACTTGAATCAGCTGGTAGATGTCTGTTGTACTATACTAACAGAATCAGTTTTTGTCTGCAGGTGACCCACTGAGGATTGTGATGATCGGGAAGACTGGAGTTGGGAAGAACGCTGTTGGTAACACCATCGTTGGCAAAAAAGTGTTCCAGTCTTCATCAAGCGCCCGTTCAGTGACAGAGAACTGCAGGACAGAGCGAGCCAAGGGTCGCAGACAGATCCATGTGACTGATGCACCTGGGATTCTGGACACGACTAAAAGTGCTGAGAATATCAAGAATGAAATTGCCAAGTGCATTCAGATGACCTCCCCCGGTCCTCACGTCTTCCTATTGGTCATCCAGGTCGGCAGGTTCACCACAGAAGAAGAAAACTGCATCAAAGCCCTGGAGAAACTCTTTGGATCTGAAGCTTCTAGATACATGATCGTTCTGTTCACACGTGGTGACGAGCTGAAGGGAAGATCCATTCGTGACTACATCCAGACGGGCCACCCTAAACTAAGAGAGGTGATAAGCAGGTGTGGAAACAGATTCCATGTCTTCAACAACAAGAAAAAGATGAACAGGACACAAGTGGCAGAACTGATAAAGAAGATCGATGACCTTGTGGCAGCAAATGGAGGGCAACACTTCAGTGAGGAGATGTACAAAGAGGCGGAGCAGACCATTCGGCGGGAAGGGCGACTCAACTCGGGAGAAAGAGTCAAAGAACAGGAGCCCCCCTACAACTTCGCCTTCATGGCTGAGCTGCTTGAGAGGGTGATTCTGTTTCAGGCTATACTGTCTGCAACCAGACCGGGGGACATGAACAACCTGAACCAGTCCCTCGCCAGTTCCTCCTCTAACACGTGGCTTGTTGATTGACAGCTCTAAGTTTGCTTAAGTATTGGTGTGAAACAGTCATTTAAAAGTTCGATCACACGTTATTGATACAAACAAACTGTAGTTGTATTGCTAATCAAACAGAATATTGTGTAATGAAAATGACAAATCAATAATAGTCTTTATGGATAACCTGCTGGATAATTCATTAAAAGATGGTGATGATTATGTCTTTTCTTGGATTTATTTTTTGTGCCTTTACTGGAGAGACATGACCCTGAGATATCGAAAGCTTATTAATTACTGTATGGTCCTATAACTGGTTGAGCAGCTTGTAAGGCAGTTTACCGAAAATGAGTTGGAAACAGCTGCTTCCAAAACTGTGGGCAACACCCGAATCAACAGCCAGAAGTAAACAACATGTTATCAAAACGGATCCTGCTTGTCTAACAAAAACTTAAAACATTTCCCATGAGTCATCGCCAACAAAGAAGAAACAGCAGACAGAGATGCAACAAAAACAAACAATAACCTCCAGTTTTTGCAGAAGTGTAAAATCCTGCAGTTCATTGAGTGAGGCAAGCGGCAGAAGACCCTGAAGTCACATACACCCATTCAAAAAAAGATAGCTTTTACAGCAGAGATGATTGTGTCTGTAAGATTTTGTTTTAGGCTTTGACTGGCTCAAAGACCATGGCGAATAATGGGAGAGACACTGAAATAACCCCGTCATTAAACTGATTTATTTACAAAACCAATTAAGTAAATTGTAAAAGAAATTAAGTATGGATGTCAGTAGTATGAATAGTGTACGTGAGTGGTTGTCGGAAAGTGTATTGTGTGTGTGTTGGATGGAGAAAAAAGACAAAGTAACAAAACAAGTCGCATGTAGAAAGAATGAAGTGAAGGTTTTTATCATGACTGTGAGCAGCGGGCCCAGGTGCTCCCAGTCAGACTGGTGGACAGCCACACCTACCAATTACACCAACCTGCAACACAAGAAAAGAGGGGGCACAACCTAACAGACCACTAGGCCGTCACACTTTGTTGTAAAGACTGGATAGTGGATGAAGTGGGAAAACGGAGGGAGGGTGTGGGGAATGAAATGCTGAAAGTAGCTTGAAGGACCACATCCTCCTTCCTACACTGGGCGTGTGCACTAACCACTAGGCTGCCAGCGCCCCATAGCTTGTATCTTTGCCAGCACACTGTATTTCATTTTTTAATAACTTATCTTACCTGTTTTCATTGCATGAATTCAGGGTTGTTCATGCTTAAGGTTTGTGATGTAACTGTTTGTCCAGAGGCTCAAGGCCCGCGCCAGCCAAACTAATTACTGCAGAAGGCAAAGTATGTTGAGTATGTTCTTATGATTGAAAACCTAATTTTCAATAGAAGCCTTCAGATGAACTGTGCTCACACGAGTCACATTGTTTGAATTTCTTTTCTACCAGCTGGCTTCATGACAAGATGAACATCATTATATAACAAAGAATTTTCTTATTTCACCTTCACCTCAACTGAACTGTAGTGACTTTGAATTAATGAATAAATCAATTTGTTGTTGAATTCATGCTTAAAGAGTATTATTGTTTTGTGTGGTAGTGTCAGACTGATGGACAGCCACACCTACTAATTACTCCAATCATCAACAGAAGAAAAGAGGAGGCACAACCTAACAGACCCCCCCCCCCCCCCCCCCGTGTAATGCGATAAGTAATTTCATAAGTAAATAATAATTTACCACTCTGATTAATCCTTGGTACCAGGATCCTGTGGTGTAGCTACATTGCAAAAGATTGAAACAACAGCAAAGATACAAACATAAATGGATGGGGTAAGTTATTTGGAGAAGCCTGACTTGTTGTCATTTACTAAGGAACAGGACAAATGACTCTTACTCCCAACATGCACTGCAGGGATACTCCCAGAATGCTCTGTAATACCTAACACACAGGTATGACATTCAGGCTGAATAAAAGCAATCATCTCCTATTGTCTCTCTTCAAATGCTTCCAGCTTCCAGAGACACAAGTCTCCTATTTGTTAAACAGTTTTGGAGTGCAGGCAGCCCGAGGCCTTAAGCAAGCACAGTGTTCCGAATCTCAAGCTCGGATAATCATTGAACGCATCGCGAGGGAGTTTCTAGGTGCGTCCTGCAACAAACAGAGATCGCCTTGCTCGACTTTGAACACAGCGATCCTTCTCATTGTCTGGGAATTGCTTCTGCCATCACAACTCCTACTGGAACAGACTGGAGATCTGGTTTCCTCGTCGGACCTTTCCTCTCGTCAGCCATTAACATAACGGTTTACAAGTGAGGCTTAATTAGGTCTGGGCAGTTAGCTTCAGGGAGTGTGCTTAATAACTGAGTAATTTATGTTGTTATTTAAATACCTCGTCTTGGGTTTTTCAAAGGTAAAACCTCTCTAATATTGTTGATTTATATCAATAATTAAATAAAGAAAAATATTTATCTTTATTTGATAACCACATTTTACTGTATAAAACCCAACATAAATGTTGACTGCGTGTTAGCTCTGCAAAACCCAACATAATTGGTGCCCCGTGTGAGGCACACAAATCTTTTTTGGTTGGCATGGTCAATCGGGCTACTCAAGAGCCTGTTAGGTTAATCATTAGATTAATTTAAAGGGTCTGGTAAAAAAAACAAAACCAAAAAAAAACGGGAAATTGATGATTTAGATCAAGATGGATACACATTTATTTAAGTACATACAGCATAGAAAGAGCCATGTAGTATTTAACAAACATGTAGGCTATAGTAGATTTTTCTTTTGATAACATTGTCTCGTCAGCCACTCCTTGTCTGGTTTCTCAGCCTTCACAGTGTTTTTAGAATTCAATTTTTAAAATAAATACATATAAATCCACCATGAAGTATTTTAATACAGAACTGTGACAATGAGCATCAACTTTATTGTTCAACTTTCCAAAGTGTCTGTTAGCAATAAACCATTTACAGCAAAGACAGAAGGATACATTAAATTCAATAAAGGGTTTCATTCATATACAAAAGGAGATGTCATACTTACACAGTTAAACAGAGGTGAACATTACCAGTCTAGAGGTTTAAAATTATACTTTCCCCCAAAATATACATACATTATTTGAAGGGAAATTAAATGTACACAATCCAAAAATAAACAGACAACGTGCACGTGAATCTCTTACAGGTGGATATATTTCCTTTGGAAATCTCAGGCTACAGTTATATCCAGGTTGAACAGTAAAAAGAGGATCTGTTCTGTTCTTCGGCATTGATTTGAATGTGTTGTTAGATGTTCTTCATCAGTAGAGTAGATTTTTATGCATATACAATTGTCATGTGTACATTTGCAGTTTAGCCATTAGCACATATAACTATTGTGTTTGACAACCAAACTCTGATGAAGTGTTTGATAACTGTGGGAATGTTTTCCGCCAATTGTGACATAGTTTCATCAGCTTTTTGACCTGCTTGGTGTCTTTCTTTGAGTTTTGGAATTTATGAACACGATATCCACACATTTCAACAATATTGTTAAGAGGACCACGTTGTTTAATAAACTGTAACAGATCTCCTTTCAGGTCTTCTCCATGGGTCAGCAGGACGACTGCACCCTCCCTGATCCTCCAGCCGAGCTTCTGCTCCAGCCGTTCTACTATTCCTTCCTCTTTTTTGGTGAACCTGCCGAGCTGTAACACAAGTAACACCAAGCAGCTCTTTGGCTGACAGTACTTCTTACACTGCTCTATGTGGGCCTCACAGTTTTCGAGTTGGTCGTGAAGGAAGTCTGGAGTGTCGACCACTCTCACCTGCGCTCCAAATAGCTCGATTTCTCTGAACTCACATTTGGTGGTGACCGGCATGGAGCTGGCCTCAGATTTAAACATCTGACTTGAAGTCACGGGGGGGTTCCCAGCAGCCAGGATGGTGTTTGCAGATGCACTCTTTCCCGTCCCAGTTAGTCCAAGCAGAACAATGTTTAGGATGTCAGGTACTTCATGTTCTCTGTGACCTGGAGGAAAGCAATTTTAATGTTTCTCACTAAATAAATACATAACAACAAAGTTTTATAAGCAAAGAATACTGCAGAACATGATTGGTGTTGTATTCCCAAGAAGCATACCGATGTGACGTCCAGGTGTTATTCTATCAGGGGCAGGTGGATCAATGCTTGACTGACTCACAATGTTATTGTCTGTGAAGATATAACATTCATACTGCCAATTACAACCAGTGAGGAACATAAGTATTTGAACACTCTGCAATTTGGCAAGTTATCCCATTCAGGAGTTATGGAGGGGTCTGAAATTTTCATAGGTGTAATTAGTAGGTGCATTCCACTTCCACATTTCGAAACCATCAGGAAATCACATGGTATGATTTTTAGTTCAAGACATTGCATTTGCAAATACGTATGTGCAGCAATAAAATCCACATCAAATCGTTTTTTAAAAGAATTCTGTCACTTGCATGCGGAAATGCACCGACCATACAATGTAAATTTCAGACGTCTCCATAATTTCTAAGTGGGAGAACTTCCAATGTTGCAGGGTGTTGACCATAAGGATCTGTAAGGGTTCGGGGCCTCATTGTTCGTGAACTACAAGACTGGTTCACAAACAAGACATCTGAATATCAGACATTTGTCTCAGTTTTCTAAATAAAGTCTCAACTGATGGATGTTGTTACTTTCTATATAATTTACGCTTAAAAAAATCTTTGAAAGGTTTGCATGATAGTATATGTAGCTTAGATCGAGACCATCGGTTCTGCAATACTTTTCACATTGCATTGTGGGCCAATGAGGGGACATCATGCACACTCAGTATTCAGACACCACTACATAAGCTCTTATTCATGATTGCCTCAGCCAACTTGGCTCACATTTGCACACGTCTGCTTTCCATCTAATCAGTTTATACATCTTTGTTACTCTCTATATACTTTCTGTTTAAAAACATCTTGAAATGTAATGCATGATGGTATATATAGCTTGGATCGTGACCATCTACAATACTTTTCACAATGCATTGTGGGCCAATGAGGGGACATCATGCACATCATACAATCAAGCCAATCTGTTAGCCTATCCTGCTCTCTCACTGCCAGATTGTTCTGTGCCATCTTATGCAAGACTCTCCATCCTACCAGTCCTTCATGGTGAGATCCCCCGTATATAAAATGAAACATGAGTATCTTACTTATAACTACTACAATCACTGCTAAGTAATTAAAACCTACCTGTTCTCCAATGGCTCAGACGTTCAGCATTTCTAAAAAAGTCGCATCATAATTAGTGTTAATCATGAAGTCACAGATTATATTATTGGTTCCATCATGCACTGGGGCTAGCTCATGCTCCTCCGTGTCTCATGGAGCGGGCTTCAGAAATTGGCAATTGAAAGACTCACTTTGAAACCTTCAATAAAGAATTACCAGAGAAACACAAGCCAGCCCTGAAGTAAGACAAGACATGCTTTTTATTGTGCATGTGTAGCAAGAAAATGTGTCAAAGTATAGTTTTTACCTCCTTCCCTCGAAGGCTGCTTTTCTTCTACGAACAACTCCTTCACTGTAGCTGTTGTAGGCATAATTGAATTCAGGACACCCATTGCACCACTTCCTACAGTCACCGGCAAGATCTTCAGTTAGCATCACCAGCTTGATGTTTGGTTGCTTCAGATCTAGGGAGTTGAAGGTTTTGGCATTTGGTAACATGACGACTAGCTGTGATGTGATATCTTCTCCAAAGGTATCAGTGAGTTTACTGATTTGAGCCATAACATTTTTCTCTTGTGTGTCTTCTGGGTCTATTGCCAGTATGAACAGATGCGGGCCAGGATGAGACAATGCCATGAAGTCAATAACCTGTTGGTCTGGGTTCAGATAGTCATTGTCGAAGAAATGCTGGGTGTAAATAACTCTAAATGAGTTGTTCTCTTGCATGACAATGTTGTTCGACATGATACGTTTATCTATATCACCATTGAGAAGACTGTCTTCAATGGCTTTCTGATAACCCAGTCCGAACAGGGCGATGGTAAACCTTCCCCCGTATGCTGTGAACACAAAAATCAGTAATATGTTATAAATCACAGTCTATATTTACAAAACAACCTGCGACTGAAAATATTTCAGATTGTATTCTGCAAATATTTCAAACAAGTTAATTTCTTATCAGAACTAGCAGTTTATTTGAATTTCCCTCGGGATCAATAAAGTATCTATCTATCTATCTATCTATCTATCTATCTATCTATCTATCTATCTATCTATCTATCTATTTACATGGCATACACAAATTTCCTTGGAGAGGAAAAAAACGAGGCCACATTTTAAATATCTTCAAACACTAATGCTTCACACAGTGTCACCTTAGGCCAAATATACACAACAACAATCTACTCAAAATGACAACAACCATCACACAGATCTGCAAGCTGATTAAAAACCCTGTGGTATTTACACCAAACCAGTAGTGGTGTGACTTTCTAACAAAGCAACACATAACAAAGCACTGAGGCTGGATTAAGGTTAGTTAGGGATTCTAATGTTACGAAGTCTTGGTTTTCAGAGAAATCCACTTTACAATGTTCTTCTAAAACTACTTTTGTCTTTAACCTGAGACAAGTCCAGCCTCTCCGTCTTTTACCTGCTCCCCTTATTGAAAATGTGAGCACAAACACTCAAAAGGGTCATTTAGAGATGTTCCCTTCATGACATCACAAAGGGCAGTAGCCCCTCCCACAAGTGGGTGACACTCCCACAGCTAGATGTTTGTTCTGCCCTCTGAGTCTGCCTTCTCACCGTAAACAATAGGACATGGAGCGAGAAAGACTGATTTCACCCGAGCCCTTCCAGAGAGGGGGCGTGGTCAAACACAGTTCATTTACATATTTAAAGCTACAAACACAGAAACAGCCTGTTCTGAGCAGGGCTGAAATAGAGGGGTTTATAAGCATGATCAAATACAGGATTAGAGTGGATTTACGGCAAGACACTCCACACACATGTTTTGAGGAGTTCTGAGACTTATTCAAAACGGTTGAAGAGGAGGAGGATATGTGACCATTAAGTCAGAAATGTCCATATTTGGATCAAAGGCAAGAGATGTAAATTATTTAATCTACAGCTGCAGTACTGAATTTAACTATTTACTGCATTCAACACATTCCACAGTTATAGCCATATTGGAAAATCTACATTGTGATGATGGGTCAAGTGACCATCTGTATTAAACACACCTGTGTATGACCTGTGTAAAAAACACAGTACTATCACTGCAGCTACAAAGGTCATCAATGATATACTTGTTGCTCTTGATAAAAAGCAGTACTGTGCTTCACTTTTTATTGACCTGTCAAAAGCGTTTGACACTGTGGACCATGCTGTTTTAAAGCATAGGCTTCTTTGTTTGAGTCTGTCAGATCATGTAGTTTCTTGGTTCACAAATTACTTGAGTGACAGGACCCAGTGTATTAAATATGATGGTCTGCTTTCTGAATTTGTGAGTGTCCAAAAGGGGGTGCCACAGGGCTCAATATTAGGCCCCCTCCTGTTCATAATGTACATTAATGATTCGGGAAAAAACTATGTTGGATGCTAATATGCATCTTTACGCTGACGACACCATTATTTACTGTTTTGGATCAACTCCTGCTAAAGCTGTTGAATCTCTGCAAAAATCCTTCAACGTGGTCCAGCACACACTCCTGCAGCTTAAACTAGTCCTCAACACAGATAAGACTAAACTAATGTTGTTCTCAAACAATAAGGAAGCATCTCAAACTGTTCCCACAGTGTCCACTCTTGAGGGAAATGTCATAGAATTGGTTCATAAATACAAATATCTTGGTGTCTTGCTTGATGACACCCTCTCTTTCAAGCTCCATATTGAGAACCTTGTGAAGAAACTGAAACTTAAATTGGGTTTCTTCTTCCGAAATAAATTTAGTTTCTCTTTTGAGGTGAAACAGCGGCTGGTTACTGCAACTTTTTCATCCATTTTAGATTATGGAGACCTGTTATATATGAATGCCTCAGCTAAATGTCTAAGCAAGATTGATGCTGTATACCATGCTTCTCTTAGATTTGTTACTAATTGTGGAGGCCGGACTCATCATTGTGAACTGTATTCCCGAGTGGGATGGCCTTCTTTGTCCACCAGGAGGCTAAGACACTGGTGCACTTTTATTTACAAGGCCATGCTTGGGCTCCTGCTCTCATACATCTGTGACCTTATTGTACGGAGAAGTATTGATTCTTACAGTTTGCGTTCCAATGATCAGTTGTTGCTGTCTGTTCCATTTGCCCGGACAGAACTGGGAAAAAAGGCTTTCGTCCACTCCGCTCCTTCTACATGGAACATGCTACAAAAAGACTGGAAAATAACTGAACTGATTTCTTTAAATGCTTTTAAATCCAAGCTGAGAGAATTTGAGACACACTCCTTTACTTGTAATTGTTTTTAAAAATGTTTTATCACTCATTGTCTTTTATAATTTTAATTTCTGTTAATTGTCTGTATGTTGTGAGTCTGACTGTGTAATGTTTGCTGCCTCTTGGCCAGGACTCCCTTGAAAAAGAGGTTTTTAATCTCAATGGGATTTTCCTGGATAAATAAAGGTTAAATAAATAAAAAAATGACCAAGGAAGCTACATCTGACAAAATGCAGTGTTCACTCACAATAAGGAAACAGTAAAGTCGTTTTCAGCATGGAGGGGATTCTTTATATAAACTACAGGAATATTTAAAATATCTGCATATTTGTTTAAACACTTCTTCTTCTTTGTTCTGTCCTAACCATAAGGGGGGGGGGGGGGGGGTTGCCAGAATGACAGCGATCTCACTGTTAAAGAATGTGGTCCATCCACTTCACAATGAAGCAAAATATTTTCTGTGTAAAAAAGATCTAAAAAAAAAATCACATCTAAAACTGTGCAGTCAAATTAATAAGAGTCTAAACCGCCGAACCCTAAACAAACTTTTTTATGATGAAGGATTTGGGTTTTTGTAAAGAACATATTGCTGTGTGTATCAATCAACCTTTATTTGTATAGCGCCATGTTTTCTCAAGAAACTTTACATAAGGCAGGTAAAAACAGCTTACTCCTTGTTATGTTTCACAGAAAGACCCAATGCTAATCCATCATGAGCAACATTTAACTTTTAGGTTGTTGAACACCTCGCAACTCGTTTACAAGAATTTTACAAGTACAACTGTCCCAGTTTGCACTGATTCTTCAAACAAACTCCTTCAAAATGAACCCAATGAATGATAACCGAAGGAAATCTCAACATATTTAACTTATTTTAATCGAAATACTCAGGAAAAATAGGGCTCTTGGGCATTGGCTCTCTTGAAATATAGGTCAAATGATTAAAATAAAGTACACAATGCAAATATATTTGTCACGTAATTTCACATAAATAAAAGTTAACTCGACTTCATAAAACCTCACGACGAAAATTGGACTCAGCGAAATTGCCAAAGAATAAATGCAAAACACAAGTCATTCTAAATAAAGTTTTTCTCAGATTTTGTTGTTTAAATCAGAGCATCTTGAAAGTTCATAAAATCATAATGAACTGTCAGCCATCCTATGCCTGAGAGTTAAAAAAAAGTGAGAACATGTTTCACTTACGAGGTGGAGCTTTTCCAGAATTCATGATCACTGGTTCATAGAGGACAGAAGGCAGGCTGCTTCCAGTGGGTTTTCAAGAAACACTTTGGAGGTTATGACCATGAAACACAGTGATATAAGAAAGCAGACCCACCCTTTGGGAGGAGTCAAGAAATCAAAAACAAAGGTAATCTGTAATCTTTTTTCAGTTCCAGGTAGAGAGAGAGATGGGCAACACCGCCTCAAGGATTAACTTTGGCGCTGCAATCCCTGATGGTATGAACTTTTTCTCTGCTTCATCCCCTTCATGCACTCTGAGTCAATACTTGAATCAGCTGGTAGATGTCTGTTGTACTATACTAACAGAATCAGTTTTTGTCTGCAGGTGACCCACTGAGGATTGTGATGATTGGGAAGACTGGAGTTGGGAAGAGCGCTGTTGGTAACACCATCGTTGCCAAAAAAGTGTTCCAGTCTTCATCAAGCGCCCGTTCAGTGACAGAGAACTGCAGGACAGAGCGAGCCAAGGGTCGCAGACAGATCCATGTGACTGACACACCTGGGATTCTGGACACGACTAAAAGTGCTGAGAATATCAAGAATGAAATTGCCAAGTGCATTCAGATGACCTCCCCCGGTCCTCACGTCTTCCTATTGGTCATCCAGGTCGGCAGGTTCACCACAGAAGAAGAAAACTGCATCGAAGCGCTGGAGAAACTCTTTGGATCTGAAGCTTCGAGATACATGATCGTTCTGTTCACACGTGGTGACGAGCTGAAGGGAAGATCCATTCGTGACTACATCCAGACGGGCCACCCTAAACTAAGAGAGGTGATAAGCAGGTGTGGAAACAGATTCCATGTCTTCAACAACAAGAAAAAGATGAACAGGACACAAGTGGCAGAACTGATAAAGAAGATCGATGACCTCGTGGCAGCAAATGGAGGGCAACACTTCAGTGAGGAGATGTACAAAGAGGCGGAGCAGACCATTCGACAGGAAGGCCGACTCGACTCGGAAGAAAGATTCAAAGAACAGCAGCCCCCCTACAACTTCGCCTTCATGTCTGAGCTGCTTCAGAGGGTGATTCTGTTTCAAGCCATAATGTCTGCAAGCAAACCGGAGGACATGAACAACCTGAACCAGTCCCTCGCCAGTTCCTCCTCTAACGCGTGGCTTGTTGAGTGACAGCTTGTAGTTTGCTATTGGTGTGAAACAGAACAGTCATTTAAAAGTTCTAAGTTTACATCTGACTTTATTAATGCAGAGGAACTGTGATTGTATTGCAGATCAAACAGTGTGGTCACTTATTATGTCATGAAAATTACAAATCACTAATAGTCTTTATGGATATATAGCCATTTAGTATCTGGTCTCCAACCAGGGGTCTGGGCCCCCCATGTTGGGGGCTTGAGGCTGTCTGCTCTGAGGTTGTACAATTCGATTGAAGAAAACCCTGTTTAAATGTTAGAGGTGAGGTTTTCCTGGTAACAATAAGTGTGTCGGTATTTTCTGATTAATTAAATTGATTGCAATTCATATACTTTTTTAAAGGAATTTATCACCTTTTCTGATGTCCTGAGGGCTGCTCAGTTTTTTTGACACAAGTATGCAGGGCTCCAAAGAAACAAGGTTGGGGACCACCGAGTAATGATGTGCTTCTTTGACAAACTTCTTAAACCTGACGATCAAGTTCTTGAGCTTTTGCTGTCGAATTACAAGATGGTGATGATTATGTGTTATTTTTTGTTGTGCCTTTACTGGAACGACATGACAGTGAACTGAGTCATAAATCAAGTACAGATAGAGTGAGGAATGACATGTGGGTCAGATTTGAACCTGGGTTGCCCGCTTTGAGGACTACAGCCTCTGTACATGATATGCACGCTGTGATTACAATGTAGAAATATGTAACTGAGTGTTGGAACATATTTCTGAAGTATGCTTTCTACAAACATGAATAAAACACTGAGAATGATGAACTCTCTTGTTTTTACTTGTAACCCCTCATTGATTTTTATCAAAATTTAAAGTGTTTCTTATCGTTCATGCCATTTTACTTCACAGACTACGCCCTTAAGCTGGTTTAAATTTTATGATTTTTTTTTACATTTTATTTTGTTTTTCAAAGTCTGTATTCATTATCATGTTTCCTCCTCGTCTTTGTGGAGTTCCCCAGGTTTCAATCTTTTGACCAATCTATGCTATGCAGATGACACTCAGATTTATTCTTCCGCTAAACCAACCTCAACAAACTGTTTTATCGTTGTTACGTTTAATCTATCTATGAAGGGATGTGTCAAAATTTCCTTTATCTTAAATCAGACCAAACTGAAATATTTTTAATTGGACCCGATCATTTCACACCAACAGTGAATTGGCCAAGCCTGTACAGTTCTTTTTCCTGCAATTACGAATATCTTAAAAATCAGAACAATGCTCTCCCATTCATTTCTTCAAATATTTTTTCACACTTTATTCTTCTCCCTTTAAGATTATTGTAACTCTCTCTTAACATGCCTCAGACAATCATCATTAAAATATTTACAGCTAGTCCAAAATGCAGCCGCCAGATTATAAACACGAACCAACCGTAGTTCCCACATCTCCCCCGTTCTTGTCTCCCGCCATTGGCTAGAAAATCCTGTTACTTACATTCAAAGCATTGTACGACCTTTCACCCCCAGCTACATTTCTGACCTCCTCATTCCATATTCCATTCCTTTGGCCAATCAGATCATCTTATCTTGGCCTTGTTTCCATCCTGCTCCAATTATAAAATGACACAACAAATTCCCAGCTTGGGATCAATAAAGTCCATCCATCCATCCATCCATCCATCATCCATCCATCCATTCATCCATCATCCATCCATCCATTCATCATCCATCCATCCATCCATCCATCTATCCATCCATCCATCCATCCATCCATCCATCCATCTATCCATCATCCATCCATCCATCCATCTATCCATCATCAATCCATTTGTCCATCCATCCATCCATTCATCCATTCATCCATCCATCCAACCATCCATCCATCCATCCATCTATCCATCCATCCATCCATCCGACCATCCATTCATCCATCATCCATCCATTCATCCATCTATCCATCCATTCATCCATCCATCCATCCATCCATTCATCCATCTATCCATCCATCCATCCATTCATCCATCCATCCATCCATCCATTCATCATCCATTCATCCATCCATCCATCTATCCATCTAAAATTGTAAGTAAAGAGAAGAAACACCTTTAAAAGTTAAATACAGATCAGTGAACATACGCTGAGAAAATTAGCCACGAAGCAATTGTCTTAAATGGCTCTCAGATTTGTTTTTAACAGACAATCATGGAAACCCAGCGTGAGTCTCATGGACCGGGTACACCACAAGAACAGTGGAAAAACCCAGAGGTGTCAAAAGTGAACAGCTTGTCATTTTCTTGTAATGTTCCTATAACTGGTTAAACAGCTTGTAAGACAGTTTACCGCAAACCAAACAGATGTTTTTTCAGAACCAGGAAATAGCTGCAACAGAAGGCGTAAGTAACGCAGAAAATGCAGGCCCCAGGCAACAGAATCGAAAGCCAGAAGTAAACCTTGTTCTGCTTGTCTAACAAAATCTTAAAATATGTCGAGTCATTGCCAAGAAACGAAGGAGAAGCAGATACAGATGCAACAAAACCAAGCAATAACCTCCAGTCTTTGCTGAAGTGCAAAATGTTCACTTGAGGCTGGCTGCAGAAGACTCTGAGTACACAACCATTAAAAAAAAAAACAACAGTGATTCTTGTGTCTTCAAGATGTACATTTGGGCTTTGCTTTGTTGTGAAGATTGGACAGTTGGAAAACAAGGAGAGAGAGAGTGAGGGGAATGAAAAGCTGTAAAGTAGCCACAGGTCAGATTGTAACCCGAGCCGCCCACTTGACGGACCACATCCTCCTAACTACTGTACATTGGGCGTGTGCACTAACCACTAGGCTACCAGCGCCACAAAGCTTGTATCTTTGTCAGCACACACTGTGTGGGAGATTTCTGTTTCATTAAATAAATTACTGGTCATTCATACTTAAAGTGTGTGATGTAGCTGAGGCTTAATACGTACCTCAACCAAACTTATTGCTGCATGAGGCAAAATATGTTGTTGAGCAGGTTTTGTTCTGATGATTGTTAATCTCATTTTTCAGTCTGAACTCTTGTGTGAACTTTGCACTTACATGAGTCACATGTAATGCATCAACATATCTGTCTCATGTTTCTATGAGATGGTTTGCATTTCTTTTCTACCAACCAGCTCCGCGACAAGATGACCACCTTTGGAATTTTCTTGTTTCCTTAGCTCAAATGAAACTGGAGTGACTTTGATTAAAGGAATTTATTAATGTTTGTGCTGGGTTTTTTTTTAAAATTCCTGCTCAGATAGTATTATTATGTGTGTGGTAGTACTCCAAATTGGTCTTGGTCTCAAGAACGGTCCCAAGACCACCTTTGAAAGGTCTTGGTATTGTCTCACAATCAAAAGCATTTTCACTCGGTCTTGTCCACAACGATTATTCCCACATCATGACTGTGATGAGAAGGAAAGCACCTCTCGGGTTTGTCTTGGTCTCGATGTGGTCTTGACTACTTTTGACACCCTACCACACGAGCCGATTTTTCAAAGCTCTTCCTCAAAGCTTTTGTGTTAAATAAATAAAATAATGTTCTTCCAAATTGTTTGTCATAAGATGTCAGAATTAGTTAAGGGTTAAATGGTGGCATGTGAAGTATACATTACATGTGTCTGTACAGTAGCATGACAGTGTGTTGCATGTGGACAGAATGTACAGCTCTATTTATGCCACCAACACATGCGGTCATCATGTCTGCACAGGGATGTCTGCTCTGTAAAATGGGTCACAGCTCAGGATATCCAATGTGTACTGGATAGGATGGTTCAAACATTCATATACTGGGGGTGCTGGTGGCGCAGTGGCAGTGCGTGCGTCCCTACTTATTGAGGCTATCGTCCTCATGCGGGCGGCCCGGGCTCGCGTCCGGCCTGTGGCTCCTCTCCTGCATGTCTTCACCCACTCTCTCTCCCTGGTCTCTCATCCTATCCACCTTCCTCCTCCATAATAAAGGCTAAAAAGCCCAAAATAAATCTTTAAAAAAAACAACATTTATATACTGTACAAACACATTCTGCTCCTCCGGTGGCTTCATTGTCTCACTTTCCCTGCTTTGGTTGGATGCTCAGCATTTGGTAAGTCATGTGTCCAGATGTTCAGTGTGTCCTGCACTCCTCGTTGAGACAACTGATGAAAGAAGCCTGAGAAATGTCACCATCTTTTACTGTAGGGGTCTTTTGAAGTCCCTCTGATGGTGGCCTCCGTGCAAAAAACACTTTTCCACGGTTACCAGTGTGAGTGTGGGTAGTGAAAAAGGACATTTGGTTGATGTTTCCTTTCCTCTGTGTTGCAATTACTTACATTTTAAACAAGCAACATAAGAGGAGTGATGTGAGTTGGAGATCGTTATCTGACCGCACGCAGCTTCCTGTGCAAAGATATAAAGTTTTAAGCTAAACTATGGTTAGTTGATTGTCAATATGTTCAAAGATGGCGTGATGGAGGATCGTGATCTCTTTCAGCTCGGTCCAGCATACCAAGAACAAGTCGACAAAGCCTCGAGCTGTAGTATGCATTGATGTATTTGTTTCTGTCCTGAAGGTGTTAACAGCACGTTTCCCTATTTTTGTTGATCTGTTTTTACTTCTGGACAGTGAATTCTCATAATATCATTCTCGTGACAGACCTGCATGCTGAACGTGAGGAACTCAGGGTCAAACTTCACCAAGCAATCTGAGCAGAGACAAGAGGTCAGGAGGTGGAAATGTCTCTTCTGTTGTCCACACAAACATCAGAGACGAGGAGGACAAAACAACCCCAAACACTTTCAGGTTATCAGTGAATGTCAGCATGTCTGTGTTTGAGGAGAACATTCCCAGCATGCTGTTCTGCACTGCCAGTTCTCTTTTATGGCGGGAGATGTGAGCTTCGTGCTGTAAGCCGGATATATGCTCCATAAAACTTAAACCTCAAATAACACATGACTGTGCGGATCAAGTTCAGGCTCAGAGAGCAGCAGCAGGAAGCCGACAGATCGTTATGTCATATGTCAGACCTGAAAGCAGCGAAGACTTTAAATGAAATGATGCGTCAAACATTTATTTATCTCGTGATCCGGTTTACATGGAATTAGCAACACAAATAAATAAAAGTTTTGTATTGATTTTGAATGATCAGTTTACGAGCAAAGATGATATTTCAAATATGAAATGTTTTAAAATATCGTGTTACATTCAACCCAAATGCACTCCAACAAAACTAACGACAGAAGGTAAAACGTGAAGATAGAAATCCAAAGAGGGGAAACGAGGAGCCTTGAGGAGAACACTGAGAGCACAGCTAGCTGGAAGTCAGACGGACGGGAAGAAACACAGAAGCCCTTTTTGAAAATCCACAGTGTCGTATGGAGCGCAGAGTTTTAGCAGACTGAACCCTCGTGATCATTGTCTTCACCTGAGTCGGATCGCCCCAGCTTTAATCCTTGTTGTCTGCCTTGTTTGCTTCTCCTGTGGATTTTTCTTGAGCCTCCCTCTGATTTGTTTTAACCCTTTGTGGATTTAGTTTGGACTTTTTCACGAGTAAAAGTCTGTTGAACTTTTTGTTTTATCTGCAGCTTGGTTCAGTGATTACAGGTTAATGTCTTGAGATCACAAGACGACTAAATTCAACACAATTTAACATTTAGAGAAAACAACTGAAATGCACTCGCTGTCACGTGGAAACAGAGTAATATAAAATGTAGGCTCTATATGCACGTCCTTTTAGAGCTTCTATACATTAACACAGACTCATGAGGGCTGTGATTGGCTTATTGAAATGCAGGTCCAGGAGTGCAAGGTGAAACATTAATCCAGGAACATGTCCTACTTGGCACACAGACAGAGAGCGTCTCTGTGCATAACATGCATCACATATAGGTGCCAGCTAATGTTGGAGTCATGTGTCTGTAGAAGGCAGGGCATCTTCTGTGCATGTGTGCATGTTGGAGGGTGCTGTATTTTTAGTTAGGCCTGCCCCTCAGATGCCCATTAGCAGGTCAAAGACTCCCTTAGTGACGATATATAGGAGCAGAGCTGTCTGCAGCCTCAAACACAGATGATCACTGCTACAAGGTACATCACCTCCTCTTCTGCAGGATCAGGACAGCCACATAACAAAAGAGGAACCACATTAATTGAAATGCTTCTAATTTTTTTCTTCTGTGTGTACAGGGAGTTTGAAGAAGTTTGAGGATGTCGAATGAGAGGAACGTTGAGGCGGTGGGCTGCGACGCCTCCATCATGAGGAACGTCTGGGAGATCAGAGAGAGGGACTTTGAACAGAAGATGCAGATGGAGGAGGAGCGGATGAAGAAGAGCGCTCTGCCGTCGTAAGGACTCGAACCGTTTCAAAATCAAACATCTCTTGTAGAAAATGTATGGTCATTGCATGAAATTCAGTTTGGCAGCAATCCACCTCTGAGTGTGCACAGGCTGCCTGCAGGTCCAAGACAATGTGATCAAATTCCCTTCTTGGTCTTCATCACAGCAGTTTAGTTTATTGACTTTGCACACATTACAAAAAAGGGTGCAAGGAGGAAACAAAGACCAATGGGCTCGTACAAGAGTTCGTACCCTTTCAATAATTACAGACCTCAGCAAACTTAACATTTTTTCAAAACTGTTTTTGCACTTCGATTTTTACCAGATAGTTTAAAAAGAAGAAGCCGTTGGTTGTGGTAGATTGATAGGGAATGTTGTGACATCGGTTGTTCTGCCTGGTAGACTTGAGATGCAAAGATGAACTTACGCAAGACTACAGTCAAATCTAAACGTCCTTATTTGACCTTTAAAAAGTTTGGATAATGATCTGAACACATAGAGCCATTGTCATTAGTTGATATTTTAAAGCTTTAAAGCTACTACTGCAGAAACCAATGCATGCCAATCCAACACCTCAACAGTTTAACTTACATTAATGACAGGCAACATTGTTAACCTTTCGTTCAAGGTTGCAAATGTTGTTTTTATTCTGTTTATAATGTCATGTAGTTCCACCTTTGATGCATATTAAGTACTTCAAGAGCGAATGAATTCCAAAAAAACAAACCAACAAATACTCAAGGAGGTTCAGGAAACACAGATTATATAATAGCATTAACATCGTTGTCTCCTTAGCAATCAGTAAAAAGACATGCTTCTAGATGTTTTGTAAAATTATCCACTGAGTCAAAAGGTCTAATATTTGGGTGTTTAATTTTTTGGGGGGGAGGAGTCTGTGATCTAGAAAGATTACATTATTTAAGTAATAAATGAGATCTTTAAGAGTGTGAAAAGTTGCATTTTTTTAACACTGCAATGGCTGTTTCCTGTTGGCTTCAGTGTAGTGCATTACATCATCGTTATCATGGTGATCGTGGCTGACGTGACTCTGCAGACGCTGCAGAGCTTACCCAACATGTGAATCCACATTTTTTCAATTAACTGGAATCAGAGAAGGAAACCTTAGGGCTGACTGCAGAACTGTGGTATTATTGCACATGCGAGATTACAGTAAAATAAAAGGCAACAGAGAGGATTCTGATATTTACGGTTCTGCTCAGCTGATTGCTGATGGAAATGCTGGACTTACATGTAGACAGAGTAAGGTGAGAGAAATGTTTAGTCATTAGAAAAGCAACACAGGCTGAAACGAAGCATTTTTCTAAACCTAATGTCCACATAAAAATTGACAGTTCTTGTGCATCACTTTATCCTGCAAAAAAAAAAAAATCCAATTCAACCCTCCAGAGCGTTGAGAACTGAAGGTTTTCTCTGGGGAATAATTTGATCAGTCAGTATGCTGAAAGGTAAGCAGTTAAAGCTGACACCAGGGCTCAGAGAGTAGCCACATGTACCTAAATGGATTATGTGTCACCCCCATAAGTGGGAGGTGTTAGGAATGTATGAACATAGTGTCACAAATAGTGATTTTACAGTTGACACCAAACACCAGGAGGAGGAGAATCAGAGAGCAGATACAGTATGAGGTTTAAAGATCAGAAATCTGTGCACGAACAATCTTTCATCTGCAATTGTTGATCTAAAATCTGTTCTACAGAACCAGAGTAAAAAAAGAAAAAAAAAAGTTTGCATGTATAATACACGGCTTATATTCTTATCATTTGTGTCAAGTGTACACACTTGAAGCAATTTATTTTTATTCTTCTATGCTTACTAAAGCGATTTGTTTAACTTGCATGATTAAAACACGAGTAAAATCTTTGTTATGAATATTTCTGTGGGGAAAAATAAGTAAGAATGCAAAGCTTTATGGGCATTTTACTTACAGTTACCATGGCAATCTACAAGTTAAACCTCTGAACAGCACAAGATAATTTTTATAGCATTTCATTCTAATAGTCAAGTGCATAATGTTGAAATGTATCTCACCACTGCATGACTCAATAATGAGGGGACAAATATGTCATCTGCACATAAATAACATTTCGTCAGTGTGGACTTGTGGTGTAACATCTCATCCTGCTCTCAGTGTCCCCTCAGAGATAAATATAAACACAGCAGTTATATATACTCCTCTCCTCACATGTTTGGACTTTCTGTGTGGATCTAGCACACATGCTGTTACCCAGCAACAAACTACACCTTCATTACTGTAATGTTCAAACTCAACACAAGGGGGCGATGTGAGTCCATCTATTTAGCTGAGCATCTCAGACACCAGGAACTCTAATGAGAAACTGTACCATGTTGCTAATGCATAGAGAGAGCGTCTTTAGCATTTAATGCAAACACACTGCGATCTGCAATAAAATCAGAGACGCTCATAAATTCTCCTACAGTCAAAACTGGATTCTGTAATTTAAGGTACATTCAGAAGGACATTACTCCAATGCACAACTGTCATTTCAGTTTTCCATGATGTCATTTTTTGCAGCCATTGTGTATTAGGCTTTCAATTTTAGATATAATCGTTGTTCTGCCCATCGCCAATGATTGTCTTCGGAAAAATGACAAAAAAGAAGATACTTTCATCGAAAGGGGCAAAAACAATCACATCAATCAATTAATAGTTGTAGATCACCAATTTGTAACAAATGTAATCTCAAGACACTTTACAAACAGCAGGTAACAGTCCTTACTCATTGCTATATCACAAAGACAGCACTAAGCAACATTTAGCAAAGTTTCAGCAGCAAAATATCAATGACATCAACATCTGATTTTTTGGCTAGACAGGTTTTATATATTTTAAAAAATACATAATTTGTGGCTTTTAAATGTTTAGGTTGTGCCATATAATGCATTCCTTAAATCACCCTTTGGATTTAACTTTTCTCTCCCAGCTTTTGAACTGCTGTTCAACCCATGTCAGTTGTTCTTGTTTTTGTTTCAAGTTTCTAAAAGCTTTTTGTACATTTTTCCACAGAATCAACAAAGATTGGGAAAATCGATTGGCTGCAAAACAAGGAACCTACAAAAGGCCAGAGAGGAAACCTAAACCTGCTGAGGATACGGTAGACGAGAACAATGTCTGGAAGACAAAGAAAGCTCAGGTTCCTCCTCCTGGTCCACGTGGAGCAGGTTCAGGTCCACTTGGAAGACCAGGAGTTCAGAGCAGAGGCCTCTCCACTCCAAGTACCACCAAAAAGGATAAAAAGCTGCCAGAAAAAGGCCTAATGAAGCTCCAGTTGCTCATGTTCATAAACCAAACTCAACCCTCTGCTATGGTGTGGGGGAAGTCATGGAAATACAACAAGTCTTTGCCATTACCAGCAGAGGGCACTGAAGCTAGATCAGATTGGGGCAACTGCTGGATGTTTGCGACCCAGCAGCCTTACACTGAAGCAGGCAAGCCTTGGAAGAATGGGCCCAACATGATGGATCCCAACAGCCTCCATGTCTGGGAGAAACTTCAGACAAGGGTGGTGGAATCAAAAGAACTAGACTTGAGTCTTCCTGCTGAGGAGTGGCAGGTCTCCTGGAGAAAATCTGACAAAACCAATAAGGATGCTTCTTCCGTGGATGGAGAGAATTTAGCCAAATTTGGATGGTTCAACTTACTGGAGGAGACTCAGCGATACAATGAAGATCTGTGCTCATCAGAGTGGAATGAGTCATGGAGAGCCACCAAGCCAAGAAGTCCGCAGGATAACTTCAATGCTCCAAATAATGGTCTAACAAATAAGTCAAAGCAGAATAACAACAAAGAAATGAGCGCCATGTTGGAGGATTGGAAGCTTGCCAATCATCTTGGCCGCAACAACTCCAAGACGCCCCAAAATACAAAATCACTCAGTTCAGCTTGGATTGATTCTTGGAGAGCAGCCCTTACGGTCTTCAACAACCACGAGAATTCGAATGCCTCTTTAAAACAAGGTGATACCTATGATCGTGACAACCAGCAGAGAGAGTCAAATCACCATCAAGTCATCTTTGTGCCTCATGAGCAGAAGAACAAAAATCTGAACATGCAGCTCTGGGAGGAATTTGAGTCACTCACTGAATGGACCAAGTCATGGCAGGTAACAAAAAACAACTCAAAGCCCTGTGAAGAATTAGAAAAGGTGCTGAAGCTCTCACAGGGAACTGCTTCGGAGGCTCAGAAGGTGGAGAGTAAGACAAAGGAGAATTCTTCAACATCAGGGAACGTTGACCCACGTTATGAGCTACTGAAACATAGCACGATTTATCACCCAAGGAGAGAGTTTGCTCAATCTCAGCTGCTTCGTATGCGAGATCTGGGAAATGACTCTTCCAGCTCCGAGTGGAAGGACTCCTGGAGGGCAGTGAAGCACAGAATGAGGACGGAAAGAAGACGATACAGGCCTGATCCTTCCAGTCCTTTCAGAGGAGCTGAGAGGGGAGGAGACAATCAACCTGCTGCCTCCGAGTGGAAAAACTCATGGAAGTTTACCTGCCAACCCCTGCGTCAGGAGCCTGAAGCTTGGCAGCAGGGTTGGACCACAACACCCCAAGTCAGAATAGATCGTGCAAGAGAGTTGAACCACTTTGCCCCTGTAGAACTCCCTAAGAACGGCCCAACTACAGAGCGAACCTGGGAACAATCTTGGAGGTTCTCAAGGCGCCAACGCCAATCACAACCCGGTGAAGTAAGGGCACAAACAAGCCAAGGAAGTTCAAGTGGGACTTCTCACCATCCCAATTCATTGCATCAGAGAAGGTATAGAAGGTCAGTTTCTGACTGGCAGGAGGCTTGGATGGTCTCAGAAACTCAATTCCGTCAAGACAGGCCCTCTTTGACCCAGTGGAGGGAAGCCTGGCAGTGGTCTGTCTTCCACACAGACCGTTGGACAGAGCAGGAGCCCAGAGAGAACCGCCTGGATGCGTTCATGGAGATCCAACCCCCGAGAGATTGGATATCCATGCAGAGAGCCCAAACAAAAATGAGTCCGTCATTTGACACCAAGATGTTCAGGGAACAATATCCAGAGAAAGAGTGGAATGATTCATGGAAAGCAGGTCCACTTCTCAGCCATACACCAATTATTTCTGGATCTTCAGATGCAACTGAGAAAACCATGAGTCGCAATATTCAGCAGCACCATGGCGCCACGAATGGCCATGGGTCAAAATGGGGAAGGTCTTTCAGGATTGCCAACCCCATGCCCCAAGTGGAGCAACCCTGGGTGGAGTCCTCTCCCAACACCTCTTATTATACAGTTATGTGGTTTAGAGAAATGAAGACTCAAAACAAAATCAATCCCAAGTTTAGCAACAACAATGCAATTTTCAGTCAGTGGGGATCTTCTCATAGGTTCCTTCAGGGTGCCAGTGTTAAAAGCAAAGACAAAACAAAGTCCAAGGTAACTGTTGACCCTATGGTGATTGTAACAAAACACATCAGCACAAGGAAGCATTTGTATTCCAACACTGAGAAGGTGAAACAAGGAGACAAGAAGTGGACAGGATGTCACCTGTTAGGTAAAACCCAACCACGACCAAAGAGAAGTCCTGCTTCAAAGAAGACGGCTAATAAGACGGATGAAAACAATGACAAGATCTTTGACGAATGGGCAGAATCTTGGAGGTTTTTGGTAAAACCTGAAAGTTTGAAAAACCCTGTGAAGTCCCTCAAAGGTTGGAATGAATCCTGGAAATTCCTCATTCCACCGTACCCACCAATGAACGGCCACAAGACAAGATAGAAAGCATGCTCAGTTAATTAAAGGATTTAAAAACATCATCCTTTGTTGCGTTTATTTTTGCACATAACACTAAAATGTGTGAAATAAAACAATGTAGGGACCAAAGTATTCTAAAACCAACAATGTTGTACCTTAGTAAGTCATAGCTAAAAGACCAGTTGACCTAGTGCGTTTTTTGTAGCTTGGTGATTAAAGACTTTAAAACATGGTGCATATTTTGAGTATATTCTATTCAGAGCACATTACCTGCTTTACCTGTTAGTTATTAAATTCCTGCAGCATCACAGATTGCATTTTTGGAAGCTCGCACACAACATCTTAGACAAATTAGGACACCCTTGAAAATGAGATGGTGCATCTCAAGGGGCTTATCCTCTAAAAATAAAATACAAATGATTTACAGAGATTTACATACACAGAATGGACGGCTGACATCAACTACAGAAAAGGTTTCATGAATCAGTGTGATGAAGTACAGTAAGAGGTGCAGTCAAAGCCAAGCGTGATCATGGGGCAGTTCCTCATATGTCCACTAGATGGTGCTCCTGTGAAGCTACAGTAAATCAACACTGAATGGGTGACATGTGCACAGGCAAATGTACATGGAGCAATCAGAAAAGAGATGGAGCAACTTCGTCAAACTGTCCGGTAACAAAAGGTCTGAACGGGTGTAAGTAGCTCCTGACAGAATGAAACTGGAAACTCCATAAATCAACACCAGGACTGATTTAGAAAAGGATGCTGGTGTGGACACTGGGTTTGAAAAGGACTTTCTTGATTTATAAAATGACAAAATAAAGTGTACAGTAGATGTATTTATTAAATCCTTACGCATATTATTAATTAGTACCTTATATCATTTTCACAATGGGTCCTTGATTATAAACTCAGAGCGCTTGTTGTAGCAATATAGCAGTAAAGGCCGGTCGAGACCTGCCTGGTCTTCAGCTCAAATGAGCGACTGCAGTTTTTCTGCAGCAAGATGACCAGAGGATCCTGTTTCAGGTGGAAGGGTCTCCTGCTGCTCTGTGACCTCACAGAAAAATGACCCATGAAAAATAACTCGTCAGTAACAGGCCTCTTGCTTTAGTAGGTGTAAAGAATGAACTGAGCGTAATCTCTACTCACAGATTCTACATTAAAAAGCAGAGTCTGTGTACATATTAGGGGACTGGACTCTGGTATGAGAAGTGTTCTGTTTCCAACCTGTGTTGTTGTCAGAGTAGTTTTGACCATTCACATATCAGCAGGATTTTATGTATGCAGAAAAAGTCCATATAGAGAACAAACACAGGCAGAATTCAATCCACCGTAATGACCTCCCAGCTATCATTGGCAGTATTTTAACAGTGTTATCTCTTTTGCATGCAACCACAGCTAACAATCTTTTCTGAATCAAACGAACTGAGACAATCCAACTTTTACTGGTCCAAAGTCTGAAATGTCTTCTGGCCATGATCTCCACCAAAGTTGACTTTTTTGTCTCGACTGTACCAGCCATAATCATGATTTACCAATAACAGGCTGATTAATACTTCCATTAAACTCAAAATCAGAAACCTCTTGTCATGGTTTGGTTCTGTGTTTCCTCTTGTTTTAGTTTTCTTGCTTTCCTCAGTGTTCTGTTTGTTTCCTCGTGTTGATTGTTTCCCTTGTGTGTTTTAATGTTTCATAGTCTTGTGTTTACTTTAGTCTTTAGTGTGTTTCCCTGTGTCCTCCTGTGTTGCCTGTAAGTTTATTTCTTGTGTTGTGTTTTAAGTCTAGTCTTTAGTTTTTCCACTTTTATTTTGTAATATCTGGTTTAGGTGGTGTTGTCATTGTTGGGTTTTACTTTGTACTTGTCCTCAAGTGTTCTGGTCTTGTGTTCTTTGTTCCTTGTGTTTCCCTCCTGTCTGATTGTCCTGATTGTCCTCACCTGTGTCATTAGTCTCACCTGTGTGTAATTACCTCACGTCTATTTAGCCTCTATCTTTGTTCCCCTCCATGTCGGTTCATTGTGCTTTGTAGTCTGTTGGTGTGGTAAGTGGTTTGTCTTCCTGCTCCGGTGGATTACCTTGTTTTTTTTTTGTTTTCTTTTGTTTTTTGGACATTTTGAATTTATTGTTTAAGTAAGTTTTGTTTCTGTTTAATAAATATTTTGTTTTCTGCACATGGGTCCTACAGCAACGAAATAGATAGAAAATTCAGCCATGTGAAAACTGTTCCAGTTATTGTGGTGAGTAAAACCATTGTCAGAAAACAGCTGTTATTGTCTTGTCATGTTAGAGACAACTTTTTAGGCTTCAGGTTTAGCCAGCAGTTCATGATCAAGACCTCCTATTCTGTGTGTTGCTTTGGATTAAAGATCACGTTTCAATTTCAGATTAGATTTGTTGTTGAGAGGTCAATAAAGTCTATAAGGATTGTTAACTGTATTTGTTAGAAGTTGTTATGTGGTAAATGGGCGTCAGATGATCACAGATGGGATCTAGGATTGCATCAAAGTATTTTTTTTTTTATTCTCCAATGACTGTTTTCCTGTTTTCACAGTGAAGGCCATCGGAAAATGTGTTGGACAATACTCTGACTAAAGTCAAAGCCCCTTTATTGCCACAAATCGTATCGCTCGCCTGCCGATTCACCACATTTATTCAAACTACCAGCCAACCAGCAGTTTTACACCTGAAGTCATAAGAAGTGTTGGTGTTGTGATCTTGCATCATCGATCAAGGTGAAATCAGCTGGGCTCGGGTTCGGGTGTGTCCTGCATTGACACATAGATGATTTACAAAAACAGTTTATCCTGCTTAGTCACTCTGCGATGAAGCTTTAGATATCACGTCTCCTGGTTGTGAAGAAAGACTTGTTTACAAGCTTCATTTGTCTGGACGCCAACGGTCATAAATAGTATCCCAAAGAGTGAGGAGGAAAATAGAAGCTGGAAAATATGAGCTGCATATTTCAATAAAGCATTATCTGGGTGTTTTTACATTTCAATGGCCTAGCGGTTATTGCACACTCTCCATGTACAAAGGCATTAACCTTTGTTGGGTTCAAATCTGTTCTTGGCCCTTTACTTCATGTCTTCCCCTCACTCTCTGCTCCCAACATTTCCTGTCTCTCTTCAGCTGTCCTGTCCAACATCTAATAGTGCTGCTGCTGTGGAAGCACAATGATTGACTGGCGTGGCAGCAAACATTTTGAGCATTTTAAGGGAGTGCAGCTCATGTGTGAATCGGGCTTTAGAGTTAAGTTGACGTCTCTCTTTGGACATTTAGAAGTGAGAACCAAACCCTCTGCACATATTGCACACAGCTTAGTAACCTCTCTTACACACTTGTTCAATTTCTCGACAAGGAGAGTTTTATTTACATTCGAGCACTCAGTCTTATGTATCAGTTTACTGGTTTGTGGTCAAACACATTCCTGTTTGCTGCTGGTTGAGCCCACAACAGTGCTGAAGCGAAGATGTTTACCACTGGAAGCAAATGTTTTATTCATCTTTTCTCCTACAGAATGGCCTTCAACAGAGTCATATTTTAGAAAGTTAATAGTGTGCATGCGTGTGACGTAGCACTTAAAGTTTGGAGACCACAGGAGCCTTGAAACTCTAAACCCAGAGCTGCCTGACAGCCCTCACAATGCCTGGCAGCTCTCCAACAGGGAGGGGAGGGGGGGGGGCAGGTCTGTGTTTTAGTATGTAGCATGACTCTGGTTAGCACACAGTCCTGGTTTCTGATTGGCTCAGACATGCTAAGACCTGTCTTGTTTGTTTGTTTTTTCACACCTGTTGAATAAAGATCCATTTCACATAAGTGTTTTATTTAATTAAAGAAACTTCTCTGCACTACCAGGCTGCTGGCTGCTCCCCTCGTTGCCTCAGTTGACACTAAATTTAGAGTCTGCAGCTCTGGATCTGTTAACGTATGATGTAAAAATAGCAAAGAGGGGAAGCCTTACCACAGAGCAGACATACACAACAGACTGTGTAAGCTCTAAAGTGTGACTGCACAAACAGACTCAAGACAGACAGAAGACAAGCAGAGACACAGACTGGTGCCTTCTTCAATAATACAAAGATAAGAGAGTGACCTGTCCAGAGATAGAGACCGGCAGAACGTGGACAGACGCTGGGCTTCACCTGCGTGTTACTGGATGTAAAGAGACGCCCAGGCAGTCTGTGAGAGAGACAGAAAGACTCAAGGTGAGTCAGGGGAGGTTTTCTTGTTTAACAAAATGTGTATTTCAAAAATTCAGCCTAATATTTCAGAGAAGTTTTGTGGTTTGACTTGAGTGTTTTTGTTTTAGTCTTGATGGAGCTGACAGCAGTCTTTGTGTCACTTAAGCTAAGGCTATAGGCTAACAGGAAGGTCCTATATCATTTGCAGAAGGGCAGACAAAAGCAGAGCGTAGTCGATAATGTTAGTGGTACAAAAAGTATGTTTTCTACTACAGAGGAGAAATGGTTGTGTTCAGGAAGTCGTGTTGAATGAACCCCGATGAAAAGAGAGCCTACTCGTAAAAAGATATATTATATCCAAGACAGTGCTTTCAGTGCTACCGGAGAGCTGAAGGAACATACTGGCGGTATTTTCTCAGCTGATCAGTTTTGTGAATTTCCCAGTCGACGTCCAACATCTGGTTTAACTGTTGACATAACTGTCTGCACTCCCTCCCGCCCACTTCGCTCTGCCAATGACAGGCATCTGATCCAATCTTCACAACAGGGTCCTCAGACTGTCGCCCCCTGGTGGTGGAATGAACCTCCAAACTCCATTCGATCTGCAGAGTCTCTTTGCACCTTTAATAAAAAGCTAAAGACCCAGCTCTTTCATTATTACCTACGACTTTAACAGTATTGTTGATGAGAGTTTTGTTTGATAATGATGATTTCAGGATGGTTTTGCTGGTCTCTGATCACTTCCTGTCAGCAATCAGACTTCTTCGTTTGCACTTGCATTTTCTTGTGTTGTACTTACTCTCTCTTTGGATAGAAGCATCTGCTACAACTTTATGATGAGTCCGTTTCTAGGAGTTCTGGGTCAAAGCCCCATTTCGTCTCCCTTAATCAGCACCGCACCAAGAGCAAGAGGTGTCCAAAAACTTCTCTCCAACGATTCCTGCAGCGTTAAATGTCGAAGCCTTGAGCTATCGTATAGACGAGCTGCGAGCGAGAATGTGCTCATGTCGAGAATGCAACGGGGACAATAGAGAGAAGTAAGCACGCATCACGATGGAAACTTCTATTTTAGGACGACATTATGCAAGTTTCCAAACTTCTCACAGCTTCCAGGACCTCAACTGTTAACGCTGCTTTACTCTGCTCATAAATGCACGGCCAAATCAATGTTTAATGGACAAGCAGAAATCTGAACATTAATGTGTCTGCTTATGTTGTTAGAAAGAAATCTCTGCTGAAGAGAACATACTCGCATGATAGGGTCACTTTCAATCCTTCTGTATTTATGGTAAGAGAACCTCAGAGGGAGAGAGTCAGAGGGTCTCTGACCAGTTTTCATCAGGGACTTCTTTAATATCATCATGTGTGAGCTCACCTCCCTATTTTAGCTTATCATTAAATCTGCCTCATTTATCAGCCCAGACTGTGTTAAGTCCTGCAGAGGATCCTGTAGACAGACGGGGATTAAAGTGTGTGAGCTTTATGTTACACACACTCCTCTATAACAGGGATTTTATAGCATGTCTATACGCAGCCTTTAAAAAGCTCAAAATGATGTTCATTCGAATCCGAGCTGTGGCTCCTTTCCTTTCCTGCTCTCTCTCTTCCTCATTGCTGTCTCTGTACACTGTCCTGTGGAAAACAAACACTTGGAAAATGTTTTTGACCTCAGACTGTGAGGTGCATGTGTGAACAAACAGATCAGGCGGATTTCAGGGGAAGCGCTCCTGAAATTCTCTCCAAATTGTCAGGAGTGCATAGCTGTTTGACTAATTCCATCATTTGGTTTTTAAATGGCGCCTGTTGAGTTTGCTTTCAAAAAGGCTTCTCCAAAATGTAGTCCTCTTCAAGCATGAAGGCCCTGGTGAATAAGTCCTTCCTACTGTAAAAGTGCTCATGAGCCAAGACGAGTCCTTGGAGAAAGTCCACATTATTTAGGAAACAGAATAACTCAAATAAAACTGGAATAAATAGAAGTCACAGACAAACCAGTACGAGGAAATAATACCTGATAATGTTCAGTGATGATGCTGATCCTTGTTTTTTATGACGTGTGTGTGTGTGTGTGTGTGTGTGTGTGTGTGTGTGTGTGTGTGTGTGTGTGTGTGTGTGTGTGTGTGTGTGTGTGTGTGTATGTAATTTGGGGAATATGATGCACGAATGCCTGTGTCTTTTGTTCAGTGCTTTGTTGTTTTTATGTCTCCTATGCGACAGGATGTTGTCAAAGAAGCAGGAGGGGAGGGCATTCAGTAACGGGCCGCTAAGGGACCAATGGGAGAAGATCGCGCAGAACGTAGCAGACCAGAACAAACAAGATGCTGACTGGAAGAAAAAGAGTACCAACAAAATGTAAGAATCACATCAGAGCCAATCAGAAATGGAGATGAATTCAGTGAAAGGTTTTGGGATATTTTCTGAAATATTATTGACATTGATTACACATAAATATATCAGAAATCAAGTATGTATAGCTTCTGTAAATGTGTGTGCGTCATGACTGTCTACAGTGAGGGGGAAGCTGGAGTCCCGCTGGCTGTGTTGTTGACAGAGCTGTGTTTACATGGACGGGACGGCCGGCTCCTCCCCTTGTGTATAAAAGCTGTTTTAGTCAAAGACTACAAACAAGAAGAAGAACATACTCACTGCTCATTTAAATATCACATAAGTGTTTTCAGATCATGGTCCTTCAGTGTTAATTTACATGCAACTATGGAAGCTACGAGCTAACTGAATTGTGCTAATGTTCACCTGCTAACACAACGATGCAGGCCTCAGACAAGTGCAGCTCGAGTAAAGGACAGTTTTATCCGCAGCCTGCAATAAGGCAGGTTGGAGGTGTCTCGCTGCAGTTTGTTTTGCACATTCTTCGTCTCAAAGAAGGCTACGTGAAGCGGTAACTTTTTAGGATTTGAAGTTCGAACCGTTTAAACTACAGGAAAGCATTCTTCACGGTCAATATGCACAGTAGTCAGAGCTCCATCTCACACTGAGCACCAGTGACGGTTCTGTGTTCAGATATCACAGCAGCCGTCCTGTCCTGTGCAGCTTGTACAGCTCTAAACTGGGAAAGATAAATGTAAGTTGTGTTGGTAGGAAAGCTGCAAAGGTTTACAAAAAATGTAAAATCCTAATAGTCCTTCATGTAATATTGATAAAACTGATAAAACCTCTACTCCGAAAAGTTTGATTTGATTACTGTCATTCCAGCTTTGTCCTCTCGGTCTGACTTTAGTCGATCTACGTTTTGTTTTTAAATCTGCAGAGCTGGCTCAAAGTGGAACTATCATTGGTCGATTGTTGCCGGCGGAGATTTCAAGAAGGTCACCAGCGGGCAGAATGAAGACGATAACAAGCCAAAAATAAAATTCAAAGTCGTCCCTCCGCCTCCCAAAACCAAACCTGAGCCTCCCCCTCCTTCGCCTCCTCCAAAGAAAGAAGCTCCGCCCAGACCAAAAGTGCAAAAACGGAAAGTGGTGGTGGACGTGTTCCGACTGTGCTGGAAAGATTCCTGGATGAGTCTGAAGCCTCCGAAGTATCTTTACCTGAAGGCTAAAGAGCTGAAAGCCAGAATCCCAGGATTTACAACCATAGAGCTGTTTCAAAACAGAGAGTACAAAGCCAAGGAGTATCCATCAGAGGAGGAGTGGACGAGTCCTGCTGAGAACTGGAGTCACTCCTGGAAACAGGTACTCAAACTGTCTTTTCATGTCATGTTGTGTCGCTCAAACGTTTTGGTCCCGGATGTTTCCGATCCAGGGAACGAGAGAGACTTAAGTGTTTATTGTGACCTGTTTAATGACCATGAACGTTAGAACTGAACCTATTTGTGATATTTGCAGAGCACTAAATGAAGATTGTCCTTTCACAGAAGGTTAATTGATCAAATGACTCTTCAGAGTTTATTCTGCAGAAGTTGCACTTTAAAGTTGTTGGTCTTTCATCTTGCACACACACAAAGAGCTGACGAAGCACATTTTGTTTTTCTTTTGAAATGTGCATCACAACAAAACGTTGACCTCTGTCGTGTGTGCTTTGGGTTCACATGGCTGCAGTGAACCAGATTCACTCCACAGTGTGATTCTTTAACACCATCACAGAGTTATTCCCCCAAAACACCATCATCCTTACACACTGTAGCATTAATGTGTGTGTGTGGCATGCAACACAATCAGGCCTGCACACACACACAGCGCTGCAGAGAGGCATCGGAGCTGCTGTGGCTCAGCGGTAGAGTCAGTCATCTCTCAACTGGAAGGTCGGGGGTTCGATCCCCAGCTCCTGCTTTATCAGAGCAGATTAGTTCCCTCTTCACACTGCAGCCTCTGTGAAGGTGTCAGAAGCTCAAGTCCAGTTATCAGTCTCCCTTGATGCCACCTCAGATGGTGGATCGAGGACTGAACTGTTCTCACTGTTCAGCCTCCATGACACACAGCAGACGAGACGTAACAAGCTCTAAATATCTGTAAAGGGTAAAACAGCTTTTTATCACCTGTTGTGCATCTCAAGCTGAATCAACCCCTTCGCTTTCTCTCGCCAGGCTGTGGGACGGATTGAAAGGTGAGAATCCTCTTTTAATTGCTGTTGTTGTTTCCAGGTGAAGAGTCCTGCACAGCTGGAGCTCGCCGAGGAGAAACCGTTCCAGTGGGACGTTTTGTACGACAGAAAATGTGTTGGGAAAGCTGAGACGGGGGCCTACTCGCTTCCTCGCTGGGCTGGTACCTGGAAGATCATGAACTTTCCTTTCAGACAGTACAAGCCTGAATGGGATGAAGGCTGGCCGGAGTACGAACAAGAACTCAGCGACAAGACTGAAGATCTACAGCGACTCGAGGAAGAGGTGAGGAAATGTTCTTTTCTTGTTATTTTTGAGATATTAAAAATGAACACAGTTAATGATCACATTCGGTTTGTGATTGTCAAACAGGAGGAATTAGAAGACTGGGAGGATTCATGGAAACTTTCAGAAGCCAAGTTTGAAACAGAGTACCTGATTGAAGACGAGGAGGCAGAGTCTGAATCAGACGAAGAGACAGACGAAGAGTCAGAGTACGAGTACGAGGACGAGTACGAGGACGTCACTGGCGACGAGGACGACGCTTTGTCCTCCAGCTCTGACGCCACGACGACGACGACGATGACGAGGATAAACGAGGTGTTCATGCCCGGGTGGAGCGACTCCTGGCTGATCTCTGCGGCTCCTCCGCTGGAGGCCGACGAGCGTCAGAAGAGCTGGAGCTCCTGCTGGAGATATGAGCAGCAGTTCAGGTGGGTCAGCACACTCGCACTCAGATTTTCACGACGCAGCAAAACAATCATCTGCCAAACTGTGCCGATGTGAATTCAGCATCTCACAGCAAAACATAAACTGTGATTGTCTGGTGTTTGTTAGGTGGTGTGAGGCGTCCCTGGCGTCCCACCATCGACACAGCTCCATGCTAACGGCTAAACAGAAGAGCAAGAACGTCCTTCTGACGGCGCGGCTGGACGAGGAGGTCACAGACGGGACAGAATGGAAGGAGGCCTGGAGGAGCCCGAAACGATGGATCCCACTCCAGGAGGTGGAGTCTGATGAAACAGATGAGGAGGAGGAAGAGGAGGAGGATGAAGATGAGAGGAACGTTGAAGAAGAGGAGGAGGAGGAGGTGGATGGAGTTGACAATGAGGAGGATGAAGGAGTGGCTGAGGAGGAAGAGGAGGAGGAGGAGGATGTTGCTGATATCGAGAAGGACACAGAAATGGACAACAAAGAGAGAGACGTAGAAAAACAGAAGATCAAGGAAGACAACGAAATGACCAAAAAGGATGAAGAGGAAGAGGACGACATGGAGGAAGAGGAGGAGGAGGATGAAGGAGTAGATGAGGACGAGGAAAATGAGGAGGAGGAAGAAGATGAAGGAAACAGTAAAGAGGAGGACAATGAAGGACAAAAAGAGGAAGAGTGTGATGCTGGACATGAAAACGAGAGGGAGGAAAATGAGGAAGAAGAAGAGGAGGATGAAGAAGAAGAAGGCAGCAGCAGTAAAGAGAAGGTCAATGAAGTACAAAAGGAGGAAGACCATGATGCAGGACATGAAGAAGAGAGGGAGGAAAATGAGGAAGAGGAGGAGGAGGAGGAGTTTAAAGAAGCACCGGAGTGTAAAGACAAGATGGTTAAACAAGATAACAAGGAGGAAGAGGAAGACAAAAACATAAATCCAAACGGTGAGGAGGATGAAGAGGAAGAGGAGGAGGATGAAGAGTTCGTAGATGTGGAGGAGGAAATTAAAGGAATGCACACAGCAGCAGAAGAACAAGAGGAAGAGGAAGACATAGAGGAGGAGGAAAAAGGCAAGATGGATGAAGAGGAAAGGGAGGCGGAGGACAAAGAGGCTGATGAGGAAGAGACGGAGGACAAAGACGCTGATGAGGAAGAGGAAGAGTCGGAGGACAAAGAGGCTGATGAGGAAGAGGAAGAGTCGGAGGACAAAGAGGCTGATGAGGAAGAGGAAGAGACGGAGGACAAAGAAAAAGATCGAATCAAGGAGAACATTTTATCGGAGGAGAAGGATGAAGAAGAGGAAGACTCTGACGTGAAGGAAGAAGAGCAGGAGGATGAGCACAAAGAAGAAGATGAGGAGGAGGATGAAGAAGCAGATGAGGACGAGGAAGATGATGAGAAAGAACAGGAGGAAACAGAAGAAGACAACGAGGAGAAGGAGGACAAAGTGGACAATGAGTCTAAAATTGACAATAAATGTAAAGAAGATAATAAAGATGATGAGGATGAGGAGGAAGATGAAGAAGATGAAGATGAGGAGAACGAAGAAGACAACAACGATGTGGATGAGGAGAAGGAGGACGAAAAGGAAAATGAAAAAGACAATAAGGACGAGGAGGATGGAAAAGTGGAGGTCGGGAAGGAGGACAAGGAGGAGGAGGAAGATGGAGAAGAGGAGGAGGAGGAGGAAGACTTGAAACATCTTGAGGATCTGATGAAGGTCAAGACAGAAGTCGACAGCCGCGTGACAGCAGACGGGAAAGACGAGGACAAGAGTGGAAGAAAGAAAGGAAAGAAGCGCAAAGCGAACGTCCCGCTACATCTGCAGTTCCACAAAGTCCACGCCTCCTTCTCCTCCTGGAAGCAGTCGTGGATGGTGGCGGTGGCTCACAGATCAGGAGATCCCAGTGAGGAAGACGAGGAGGAGGAGGAAGAGGACGAGGTGGAGGAGTGGCGTGCTTGGAAGGAGTCGTGGAGGATTTGTCGCTGGAAGAAACCGGCCCACGATAAAGTGGTTTGTTTCTCCACCGAGAACCGGAGTCCAAGATTCTCCCGACTGATGCGTGAAGAGGAGGAGGAGGAGGAAGAGGAGGAGGAGGGAACGTGGAAGAAGGATTGGACTCTCAGCTGGAGGATGAACTCTAAAGCAACAAAGAGTGAGGACACTGTGGGAGAAGACGAGGAGGAGGAGGAGGAGGAAGATGAAGAAGAGGAGGAGGAAGATGAAGAAGAGGAGGAGGATGAAAATTGAAATGATTTTGGGAGCTAAAGAAGCACGTTGTCAGAAAAAGGAACTGTGTCTCTAATCCGTCTTCAAACCCCCCAAATGATGACAAAAGTCCATCCTCTCCGTCTTCTTCCTGCTCCTCTTTTTCAGTGCTCAAACAGGCCGTTTGGAGATTTTCCCTTCATGACATCACAAAGGGCAGTAGCCCCTCCCCCAGGTGAAAAAAAAAAGTCAAAGAGTAGGAGGTGGACAACTTTGTAAATGATTTTAGTGTACGTATGTGACAAAGCAGTTTGATGTTATTTGCACATTGAAGTCTCAGTGAGCTGATGGGAGAAGGCAGCAGGAGAGAGAGAGAGGGGGGGCGGGCGAAGCAAACAGCTGCATCATGTTACCTCTTCATCTCAGCTCAGTGATTCTGTCACCTGCACTCCTGCACATGGCACTGATAGCGGACTTTTTTCCGGCACTTCAGTGTCATTCTGTGTTTCCTCCCATCCACTTCCTGTCCACCTCCTGTGCACTTCCTGTCTGACCGGGACGGTCTCACGCCTTAATGCTCATGTGTGAAAAAACTTATTTCAGGGACTGAAAGTCTAAAACTGTGAAGATTTCATACTCAGCTGTTCAGGTAGAACAAAGAGACTTCTCTCTTGGAGAGTTTGAGAATTGTTCAGGGACATTTGTGTTTCCTTCACTTTGAACTTGAATTAGTTTGCAAAGAATCTAAAAACCAGCGTCCTGAGCCCAAACACTCCTTTGATAAAACATGTTTACACTTCCTGTTTATACAGTTTTTCTTCTTGTTTCTGTATCACAACATAAAGAAGCAACATGGGGATGTTTTTTTTGTATCACTAGAAAAGAAAGAAATCATACAAAAAGTAGTGAGACTCAGTCCTAGTCATCACTGTCCATGATCTTTATGAGGATCGACCCCATGACGGGTTTTACGACTCGTTCCTGTGGCGCCCTCTGTGGAAGTCCTATGAAGTGTTTTTGACGTCTGTGAGGAGGCTGAAGCAGACGAGTTTCCTTCTACAGTGTCAGTAAAATACTGTAAAACACAACATACACACACAAGCAAGAAGAACCCAACCTGAGACTGATGTTTTATGGACGGCTGAATAACATTTATATAACAACAATGAACACACTGAATGATGACCTGATGCACTGACAGTACGGGAATATCAAGCACCTGGAAATGAACACGAGGAGACGTGATGGATGTGAAGGATGAATTGGTCCTGATGTGAGAAAAAGTCATGTACTGTGGTGTTAAAGAGAAAGACGACGCACAGATCAGAATGAATGCGTCTTTACTGCGTTTGTGCAAAGATGTATAAATATAAAATGTAATTGCACAATTAAAATGTTTCACCTTAAAAAGTAGATTTCTTGTTCTGTGTGACACTTTCATTGTTTGAGGGCCAAGAAGCCAAATGTCCTGCTGAAAGGACCCTCAGGACACGATTTAAATCAGGTTGTGGACATTTCATCAGTAGTGTTAGCGCTGGCTAACATTAGCGTCCTCTGGGCCTGCTTGGGTTGGTAATATTACAAAAAGAAAACGTCTCATATCACTGTAACAGAGGTTTTACATTTCAGTGAAGAAACAATAAATCACATGTGTTCCTGTTGCTTTAAGAGGTCAAGCTGAGTATTTAGGAGTCAAACAAAAACAGACTGTGAAACTCTTTTACAAAGCTTGAGACAAGTTTACATTTTGAAAAACATTTTTAAAGAATAAAACCAAAAACATTTTAACAAAGGACCAAACACATTTGCACGGTGTGAAACACTTTGATCATCCGATCATCCATTTTGACGGAAAGAGAAACGTACCGAATGCAGGAAGTGACTCGTTCGCTCGTTTGCAGATCTTTTTTGGAGGACTGCTAAAAGTGTTTCACATCTTTAACACTTGTTTTATAAAATGTAAAAAAAAATTCAAAATGTAAAATTGTCTCAAGCGTTGCAAAATTGTTTCACCCTATAAGTCATTTTGTTTTGCACTTCCCAGCCGCTGTAGGAATACAACCTTTAAAACCAAAAAGTGTTGAAGCGTTTCAGTTACTACAGAACAAATCACACAATCAGAGATGAAGGTCGGTGTTTCCTGGAAGCGCGAGGCTTTAAGAGATAAAATAATCCTTTATTTATATCACAAATATTTACAGAGTCACAGCAGCAAAGCAGGACAGCAAAAGAAAAATCACACAGTAAAATTAACTTATATAAAAATATCTAAATGTAATAAATGTTATTGAACAATTATTGCAGATGAAATCAAATCAGCTGGCGATGACATCTTATAACATTATTATTGCACAAGAGGTAGAAGAGTGAATTTCCTTTGTGAAGTTGAAAAAAGTTCAAACAATTAACTTCTTTTTTTGTTTTCTTAGCTTTTTGTTTTGTTTTGCATAGACTCAAATTAATATTGTATGTTTTTAATAAATTGGCCACCAGGGGGAGACACAGAGCTGCAAACTGGTTATCACAAAGAGGTTATTTCAGCAATGCAATCAATTCATCTTCAATGACATTTGTTGCAAGATAAAAACAGAGTCAATATGTTGAATTTAATTTCCTAAAATCTTAATTCAGACTTCATCAATGAGTCTTAATAAGCTGCGTATGAGAAGATGTTTTCCTACAGACAGTTTGGAGATTATACTTTAAATGATACATGCAGACCTTATACAGTTTGAGTTAAAGGGGAGAGCTGTGTGTGATTGAGTCTGCATCTTATTATAATGATAAAGTCTGACGCTCTTCATATATCTGCGTCTTCCCCTCTGAGCTCTGAGATCATTCTCATGCTGATTATCTGCGGTGTTCACTTCAGGCTCCCCCTCCTGCTGCTGCTGACTCTCCTGCTGTGTATTAGCATGAGATCAGACTGCATTGTGATGCTGCGCAGATTACAAAATACCCATTTCCACCTCTGATTGTCTCTCTGTGGTCACAGCAGAGGCAGATTAACCAGAGCTGGGAGGAGGGGGACGTGGAGTCCTGCTTTTATCCAAGGAGCAAATTTGAAGGGAACAGATTTAAACTCTTGAACTGGAAATTCTTTCTTTCTTCAAATCTCAGTGAAACTGTTGCAGGCTCAGCTTTATAGTCTACAAACACATTGACTTACTTTCTGTAGCTAATATTCTTCAAAAAATGTCAGAAAGAAACCCTGAAAAGGCTGAAAGAAGAAACTAATAAAACAGATTGAAATGTAAAAAAAACAATCCGCCGTCATCGCTAATATTGAAACCACTGCTCGCACTAGACGCCTCATTATCCAAGAAAAAAAACCAGCATGTGGTGGTTATGTGGCATTTAACTTGCAGCACACAAACACAGAACAACAATGATTAAACCGAGACGTGCAAGGAAGTCACAAGTGGAAATTAGATGATAAAAACTGAGAGGGGGGAAAGGGTGATTTTCTCTGCAGTGATTTCTGAACCTGCATTAATATTTGTTGAAATGTACCTTTAATGAAATGGGGTGCTGATTGCTGTTATGTTGCACACCTCATGTCCAGAGGCTGGAGTCCTCGACCCTCTGCTCCATTTCATCCCCTGCTTGCTCTCCTCCAGCTGAAATGCATGTATTATAATTATAATTTATTATAATATGTGTGGAGCCTGTTGGCCTTTATACAGTCTCTTATCTCGGCTAATTACCTGGAGATTCTCTCATTCAAGTAAACAAACAAAGTGAGGGGCCGGCAGATGTTTGTGTCTCAGTCAGGTTTGTGATCTAACGTCGAACCTTTCAGAAAAGTGACCGCTCGTCTTCTTAAAGTTTTCAAAAGGGACTTAAATGATTCTGAGTTTCCTGTTTAAATATTTTTCGAACTTTGTCTCCAGGAAATGATGCTCTGAACTAAAACATGTTGTCACTGATTTTCTTGTTTAACTCCCGTTGTTTCAATAAATGATTCTCATCTGCAGAAATATCTGAAAGTTGTGTTTCATGTATTTCTCTTCATTTGCCCTTCAAGTGAAAAAAAAAGAAGTTCTGATGTCTGCAGGCCAGAGGGAGGAACCTGCTCTGTTTGTTAAAGATGGACTTCCTCCAAGAGGCGAAGCTGAGTCATTAACATGTGAAGGGTGGGCTGGATGGGCGAGCGAGGTTGTATGCATGTGTATGAAGAGAGAGACAGGGGGAGGGGGAGGGAGGTGAGAAAAAGGAAGAGAGGATGAAGGAAAGAAGAAAGAGACTTTCTTCTCTCTGCTGAAAAAACTTCTGAGGATTTTGTTTTTCACATTCAAGCAAAGAGAATATTAAAATATTATTTAAAGGAAATGTTAAAAGAGACTGAGAGACTGTACATCTTAAGTTTCAAGACGTTAATTTGTCCCACGCTCAGATGTGCAGTGAAATGTAAAGACTGTTCCCCAAAGATATGCAATCACAACACTCAAACATTTAGATACAACAACTGAAAATGTGTCTACACTTTGCAGACTCATTTTTTTTCAAATGTCTCTTTTGCTCTCAGTTTTTTTTTGCAGTGACCTTTAAAGTCTGACTCAAACAAAACAGAGACCCACACCTCAGTGCTAACTTTTCTCTAATGCTATGATTTAGATTATTCTCTCATAAACACGCTGGTTTATCCCACAAACATCACAGAAGGGAAATATATCAATGTAAAAGTCAACAAACTACTGAACTGATTTTAATACTAAACTTATCAATTCTTTACAGCCTAGGTCAGAAGTGTAAAACAACACGTCAGAATACACATCATTAATGGGCTCCATCATAAGGAGGGAGCAATTAGGTCATTTTCAACAACACAATTAACCAGCTTTTTTTTCTTATTCGGGTCAGTTTCCATGATTGTTGATTCCACACACACTCAAAACGTCAGACAGACGGAAACAGAGAGCGATCCTGAGTGGGCGTGGCCTCTAGAGCCCCTCCCCCTGCACGAGATTCACCTGGAGAGCAGAAACTGCTCGGGAGGACTCACACACTGCAGTGAAACGACGAGCTGCAGAGAGAGAGGAAAACACACTCACAGCTGGACTTACTCTCCACTCAGGAGGAGTTTGCGGATCTTTTCCGAGTCACCGGGACTTTTTCCTTTTTTTAATTACCCCAGGCAGCAAACTCCGTTTTTTTTAACCTTAACTTGGAATTATTCTCCCTTAACTGGATTTAGCAACTTTCAATTGAGTTAATTACTTACACTCACTGAGTTGGTTTAGTTTTTTTTTTTTTTTTTTTTGAAACACACAAATCCACATTTCTGGACCTTAATGAAACATCTCTCCGGTGAAATGACCTGGACAAATCTGCTCAGGTGAGTCTAGAAATGAACATTGTTGTATGTACTCTAAGTTAGTGATCTCCAACCTTTATTTTTTTTTTTTAGAATGAGAGCTACTTAAATATTAATTATTAATATTAATTAAAATATTAAATAAATAATAATAAAACAAGTTGCAAGCTGCTTCTACTCCCCTTATTTTTGTTTTGTTTTATAGTGTATATTAATATTATGGCATTTCTGACATTTCGACCAGAGCATTGTAGTCTGGTTAGATGGATTTAGAGTTGTGTTCAGTAGACGCAGTTCGCTATGAGTGAGGTTTTGTTCATACTTAAATTTTCTTTTCTTTCTTTATATTTTGGATTTGCTTGGTGAGCTACTTATTGAAGGCTCGCGAGCTGCCGGTAGCTCGCGAGCCCCTTATTTGGAGACCCCTGCTCTAAGTGGATCCACTGTTCTTTTTTTTAACCAAGCTCTTTATTTGTGTTGTTTGTTTGCAGGTTTGTGCTGTGTGCAGTGATGTGTCTCCAGTGTGCTGCTGCTCCTCCTGCTGCAGGTCTGTGCATCATAAACACTTTCTCTGTATGTGATCAATATAATGTGTGTTTACTGGATAGGATCACATACTGTGCATCGTTTCAAATGTACTGAGTGGGAAAGTGGGACTGAATACTCCGGTGACCTTGTTACACCTAGAAAAATACCACATATTTACATTTATGTTTGGATTTGTTGAGTCATCATCGTCTTAGTAAAGAAGCAAGTTTTATTCATTATAGTTGTTTAATTTGAACTGTTCTGGATTTAACACAAAGATGTCATTATTTAAAGTAGGCGTGATACAGGAATGTAGCTTTAGAAACATCTGACCTTTTTTTCTGTTTTATTTTTCAGACTGTGAGGGAGACGAGTGCAACAGAAGCGAGACCTCTTCCTCTTCATCGCCCTCTGTATCTTCCTCGTCTTCTTCTTCTGTGGTGGTGAAGTCCCAGGAGCCCTCGCAGGACTTTCTGGGGCATCTTACCCAGGTGGGCTCACAGAACGGCGGGGACCGTAAACACCGGGACGCCAGCGCAGTGTTGCCTTTCATCGGCCTCACTGGAAGTAAGTTCAGGAAACAAGTTTGACTCAAAGAAACTCGGATAGTTTGGGCACAAGACGTCTCAACTATGTCTCCTTTCACAAATGCTTTAAAAGCTTGCTGAGTGAGGACGCCATGCAGTAGCCTCGTGGTTAGTGTGCATGCCTCATGTTCAGAGGCTATAATCCTCCATGGAGGCGGCTCAGGGTTTGAGTTATGGGGGGGGGGCTTTATCCACTGTCCCAACACTCAGATGAAAGCATAACAAAGTAATGTTGAGCACACAAAATTAATAGGAGAACACGGAGGACACACAAAGATTCAGACAGGGGAAAAAAGTCTTGAAATTCTTTTGAGCCTTTCAGATGCATTTCTTGGTAAAACAGATGCAGAATATGACAATCTCACGTGCAGTTTGTATTTGACTTTAGTCTTGAGAAACAATGACATGAAGACCAGAGAGAGAAAACGTTATCTTTTACAGACATACAAACAGTAACTGTTAAAGTAAAGACGATGTGTAATTAAGAACATAATGTTTTAGAAGTTTGATTTATTTTGGTAAAGAATCAAATATTTCAAGTCTTGACGCTTTTATTTTGAGAAAATAAAACTTTTCCCCGCCTGGATGAAAATGCAGCTTTTTAAATGACTCCTCGTACAGGGTGGAACTCTTTTACCAACTTCATGTCTGCTTCAGTAGCTCTTCTTATTTTAACTTAAACAGACGAGGGAGACCAAATGATTCCTCACTGAGCTGCAGGAAGATTCTTCGGATGTTTCCGTCTGTCGTCGGGCACGTTTAGTGTTTTTCTGTTACTTTCACGTTTGTTCAGACTCTCTGTGTTTGTCTGTCGATGTGAAGCAGAGGACGATAGGAATGTGCCGCCACATGGGGACTCTGCTTTATCTCACAGATACAGAGAGACAGAGGGGCTCAACCTGAGGTCTGAGGGCCCTGTAGAGGGCCCTGCAGAGTCTTCAGCTGGTCTGATGTGGTCTTAAAGCCTTAACAGAAAAAGGAAGAGAAGCCCCGTTTAGTCATCTGAATCGAGTCTGTTTTTGTGTCTTTATTTGTCTTATTGAAGGAATGTCTGCATGTTCCCTCGTAGGTGCTGAGCAGAGTCGGAGCTGCTGTAAGAACGGAGGAACCTGCATCCTCGGCAGCTTCTGTGCATGTCCGCCGTTCTTCACGGGCAGGAGCTGCGAGTACGACCAACGCGTCAGGTAGACGCAAACACAACACTGCACACAGCTAACCCTAACCCTAAGTCTTCACTTTACATGGAGCTTACATTTTGTCTTCTCTTTTTATTCCGTCTGTAGGAACTGTGGTCAGATCCCTCATGGCGAGTGGGTTCAGAAGGGATGCTCGTACTGTCGCTGTGGTTACGGCGTCCTGCACTGCTTCCCACACGTCTTCCACAAAAACTGTGGTAAGGTTTGAACACACTCGACATCTTTTCATATCTGCTGGGGCACTTTCACATCCTCCAGTAGATCAGTGGGTCACAAAGGGGACGATGGTGTCTTACAGAATAAAAAAAACCCTCGGTGGTCAAAGTCAGAGTCCTGTGAAAATGAAGAATCTGAGCGCCATGTTGTTGAACAGATGGAAAAGTTGCAGCGGAGCCGTTGACGCCTGGCAGTCAGACTTTTTTTTTTTTTTAATTTAAAAATCTGCCGTTCACACTTTCTCTACTTTGAAGGCAAACACCCAGCGGACACTCCCTATTTACTCCCACTGAGTGTGAACGACTCCCCGAGTCCGACGGCCCAGAAGCCCCTCCGCTCATTAGCAGTTCAAGGGTCTCTCCTTCACAGTGTGCTCACCATGAAACTTCAATGAATAGCTTTTATGTACTTGAGTTTACAAAAAAAACCCTGACTTTATTTGGCATCAAAACGAGACAGTTCTTTGGTTCATTTCAAACACAACTTGTGCTCGGGGAAAATAGGAAAGACGATTAAATTATAAATGTTGAAGTTATTTTTTGGTCTGCAAATTAATTAACACCTAAAACATATGTGTCTCTAATTTAGGCCTCAAGCTAAAGCAAAACTAAAACTGATCCTTAAACTAGGAGCCACTTATGTTTGAAAGTTTACGGCAATAATCTCCACTTTGGATGGTTATATATGAAGGTGCATCATTTCTTCTTCCTTCAGATATCGGTCCTTATCTTACATTTTCTGTATCCCATCACAAGACTTGTCTGAAACGGTCTCCAGTGTAGGAGAGTGTCAAGTTATTTTAGAAGAGCAGCTTTCTGAAACTGATGGCTTGGCTTTTGGAAGTGCAGATTTTACAAGGTGCTAATCAGAGTTTTATCTGCAGTCTTTGGAGAGGCTGACTAAGTGTTGCACCAACGCATGTGTGATTTTGGGCTTAAGCGTATTTTAGCCCGGCTCCACACATGAACATGTTCAATTCCTTACTGATTTAAACAACGTGGGAGACCACAGACGTCAGGACAATTTAACCTACTTATAACATGTTCATCTTGGTCATGCATACAAAACGACTCCAATAGACCACCGGACTCTTAAGATGTTTCCACAGACGTAGTTCTGTAACCTGCGTGATCAAATGAGACCTCAAAACAAAAAACCACGATTGGACGTGTGGAACAGTATGTTTTGTGTTTTGTCAAGCTTTCTGTCGGGGGCAGCGAAGATTGTGAAGACTCTAATTGAACCACACTTCTTCCTTCAAATAATCTGTATCAGGCCACGCCCCCAGCCTTTCACTTATATGTATGTGAACACAGGTATTCCCAAATATAACACTCTCCTACCCTTTATTTTATTAAAATCACTTTTCAACATTCATTATCTTCCCCCAAGATTCTCAAACAACCCAACTGATTAGACAGCATTTAAAGTGAGGTTACCTTATTATACAACAACATTTTAAGCTGTTTCACGTCACATTTAAACTTCCTGGTTAAAGTATTCATGACTGTCCACTACTGCTGCTGTTTGATGGTGTTTCCATGAGTGCTGCCTTACAGTGAACACATGTCGCTCAGGAAGTGAAGATTAGATTAGATAAGAAGTACAAGAACAGCCTCAGAGAAGAGTCCTGATAAAGAACCTTAAAGTGGTGCAGACTGCACACATCTCTTGTGTATGTCATGTATCATTGGCATCTCAAATGTACAAAATGAAGTTGTGAAATTCAAACAGTGTGATAAATACAGCAAACACAACAGGGAAAAAAATGACACTACACAGTTATTGGTTAATTTAAATGCATTCTCCTCCTTTTCAACCACTTTGAATAAGTCTTAGAGCTCCCTAAAACGTGTCTGCTCAGAACAGGCTGTTTCTGTGTCTGTAGCTTTAAATATGTAAATGAGCAGTGTCTGGCCACGCCCCCTCTCTGGAAGGGCACGGGTGTACTCGGTGCTTTCTGGCTCCATGTCCTATTGTTTACGGTGAGAAGGCAGACTCAGAGGGCAGAACAAACACCTAGCTGTGGGAGTGTCACCCACCTGGGGGAGGGGCTACTGCCCTTTGTGATGTCATGAAGGGAAAATCTCCAAACATACATTTTCTTAAAAGTGGAGCAGGCAGACGACGGAGATGATGGACTTTTCTCATCATTGGAGGGTTTGAAGACGGACTAGAGACACATGTTAGAGAAACATGGTGAAGAGGATTTTGTGTAACATGCTTGCCAGTTTTTGACAGGTTTCCTGTTTGTGTCTTTCTGCAGACGACTCTGAGGAGGTGCGCTGGTATCGATCATCAGCTGTGAAGACAATTCCAAGCAGCTGCTTCATCTCTCTGTCGCTGCTTCTTCTTCCTTTCCTCCTCTGATGGTTCTGCTTCACAAGCGCCATGTTGGACCATCGAACATTTATCGTGCTGAAGATCACTTTCCGAATACACTCAAAGCTTTTTAATGTTTTTAGAAAATATTTATTATATTTGTTCAGATTCTGCAGCATGGAAGAGAAATGTTGACGCACGGGAAACAGGAAATCTCATGACTGAAATCTATGCCTCCACTCTGATGATGATGTGCTGAATATTTCATAAGAATAAAAACATCTAGGTCCAGTTATTGTTGTGAAAAAAACAAACAGGGTATTTAACTTGATGTACATCAGCTTTTAAACAGAAACTGAAGCTTCTGTGGTCCAAACTCTTCGTGTCTCTGTCTTATCCTTCCAGTGGAAGGTCGTCTGTGCGTCTCTGATGTCATGAAGAACAAGTTCTATGTGAAGGAAAGTGTACATAAGATTTTTATCAAAGTGTCTTTTTGTTGTTCTTTATGGATTTTTTTGTTTGTAGAAGATGCAGAGTTTCTCGTGTCTTTTGTCTCTTTGCACAAACCATGAGCAGCTGTGACGTTTATTCCATTGAATACAAACATGAATTGAATTTGTATTGATTAAAATCCTCTGTTGAACAAGTTTTGTGTTTGAGTCGTAAGAAACAGAAATTACTCACATGTACATGATGAGAGTGGGTGTAAAGGTCATGAAACAACCTTTCAACACACTGACATTTTGTTTCAATGCAACAATAGAAAAAACAAACCTTCACTTCCTCTTAAAGGAAGAATTTGTGTCCAGTAGGAGTCGCCCTTGAGCACCAGCACTGAACCAAAACAAACTGTTGTTTGGTGATACGACACCTCTGCTATGAAGCCTCGGCTCTCCTCCATCGATGCACCTCCGACCCCTCTGCGTTTGCACGGAGGAGTGAATGCACCATGAAGCGCAAGAGACAGACAAAACTCGTCCTCTGCTCGAGTGGCAATCACCTGTGTCCTGCATTGCTGTGTTAGCATGCTAATGTTAGCACACTTTAGTTAGCTTGTAGCCTCACATTGCACATACACTGACATTGAAGGAAACGTGATCTACAAACTCTTCCGTGATCATCCGAATAATCAGTGAGTATGTTCTTCTTAAATAAAACAGCTTGTATACACAAGGGGAGGAGCCGGCCGTCCCGTCTGTGTAAACAGCTCTGACAACAACACAGCCAGCGGGACTCCAGCTTCTCCCTCAGTGTAGACAATCAGGACTCAGAGGATATTCTCGATTTCTGCAGTATTCACGAGTAAAATGTTGCACATTGTTCCTTTAAATCTCCCTCCCTCTCTCTCTCTCTCTCTCTCTCTCTCTTTGTGTGGCGTATCTGAGGGGGCGTTCAAGGGGAGGTCTGCAGTCTCTTATCTCAGAGTTTAATGAAGATGTTTGGATTCATTATCTGCTGCTTTCTTATCTTGAACCAACACATCGGCTGTCGCTCTGCAGCCTGTCGGTCTGACGGCTCCCAGCGCCGAAATTAACAGGCAGGAATCAAACAATCTTAAAAAAAACCCCACTTTAATTCAATGTTTCTATTCTCGGAAGGACAACAAGGTTTTTCTAATTATATTGAGTTCAGTCGGAGCTTGAGAGACTTAAATAGAAATAAAAAGATTAGAGATTGTGTTCATCTCTCTTTTTTCTAGACGGAGGAGGCAGGATATTCGTTTTTTCAGTCGACTGCAGCATGTGGAAGAAATGTTGACAAACGTCATGCATGTTTCTTCTTTGGTTTCTAACAACACTGCTCTTCTGTTGCCAACAGAAGTGCAGGAGCCATAACAGAAAGCTGCAGTTACACTCAGAAACCTTCAGAGGGTGCCAAAGTGCACCAAACTGACTTCCTATTTAACCACAAATATCACACTTTTCCCCGCCTGGCTGAATATCACACGTTATGTCTTGGTGTTGTGAGAAAACCGAGCGTGCATTGTCCCGTTGGTTCTGACAGAACGGACACATATCAACATCATCGCAAAACAATCTTCAATCCGGAAAATCTGCAAAAAACTCACTAAAACTTAAACCTACTGAGTAACTTTCTGGTCGTCTGTCTGCAGAGGATGAAACAAAACACCAACATGAAAAGTAACAAGGAGATAATCAGACTGTAATCTCTCCTTTGTCATCGAGCTAATCCGGTGCGACAACTTGTTTAAAGCGAGTGTTCTGATTGGACAGAAGGCGTCCATAAAGAATAAGGGGGAAATGTGATTTAACTCCACAGCTTCTTGTCAGAGATGTTTTTTTGTTTTGTTTCTGAAAGGTGTCGTAAATGTGAGCTCGTGGATTTACTGGCTCTCAGGTCTCTTTGATTGGACCAGCAGCTCATGAGGAAGTGGTCTGATCCTGCTCAGTGTTCCCGAGTGTGTTTGGAGATCTCCTGAAGAGACGTGAAAGGGCTTTGGAGAGGATTTGAGGGGTTTGTGGAGCCCGAGCGGAGGAGGAGCAGCAGGAGTCAGGAGAGGTTGATCTCCTGAACGAGAGGTGAAAGGGTTTGAAGGAGGAGGAGCAGCAGGAGACGGGAGCAGATTTAAAAGGATTTAAAAAAGGATTAGAATAGAAGGAAGACGTTTCCAGGGTTTCACTCAACAATAATCACAACTAATGCAGAGAAATCAAAGCCCCAAACATCCCTTCATTTAGAGGAGGGCTTCATCCACCTGCTGCAGGTCAGAGAGGAGGATTTTAGATTCTTAAATCAGTGTGAGATCTGCAAACTACGAGAGACAGGAAGTGACAGCAGGGATCAGAGAGACCACGCTGAAAGTTTCTGAAACTCAAACGTTTTTAGATTTTCCTAACAAACAAGTTGTTTCAATCAAACTCAAGGCGTCAGGTTTTTTTTAGTTTTTTTTTTTTTACCTGATTTCAACCCTTAAACTTCGTCTTAACTTCCTCCATCGTTTGGTAGATTTTGATCCACCAATATGTTCTGTGAAGTCTTTGATAAGGTGAAAAAACACATTAAACAATACAATCAGAGTAATAAGTGAGCGAGTGATTTCAGCTTTCACATTAAGCCAGATTTTAACCTTCTGAGGTTTTTTTTTGTTTTTTTTTAACACAGGTGGTGTTTAAAACAAACTGGAGTCAGTTTGCTAAGTTAGAGCCATTTAATCCACAAACAGGCCGAGCTGATGGATCTGATCTACCTGGATGAGCAGGTCCTGGTTCAGGAGGATTAACCTGTCTCTTCTACTGAACTGTGTTATATAGGCGACTCTAGTTGCATCACCTTAACAGACTGTATCATTCGCTTATATACAGTGATAACTGCAAACTGTATATAAATGGACGAGCAGAGCTGACATCAGTCCGTAAAGTTGTCCCTTAACTTTGAAATTGTAAAGTGTCTTTGGAGCAGCCGCAACCAATCAGGAGTCT